>NC_084716.1:1386585-1733232 GCF_033807575.1 Cydia pomonella
GTTAATCTGTGGAATACTCGTAAACTGTCACTAGCGGTATTGCCGGATCGATACGACCTTCATACCTTAAATACAATTTAACACTTGCAAGCCCTCTGGTGCTGCAGGTATCCACGGGCGACGGTAATCGCTTACCATCAGGCGATTAGTCTGCTCGTGTGCCTCCACAGACCACCTCCTATATCATAAAAAAACATTTAGTCAGAGAGTATTGAGTATAACATTATTACGAGTATGGGTATACTAATGTACCGCAGCACAGATCAACACGCTACACAATTATTTTTGATGTACTTCTTTAAAGTCCTTTAAGACAATTATGACAAATATATGAGTAGTCTGTTATTGTTCACTGGTCTTTAATTCAAAGAGTAGTAAATAAACCAGAATGTATAAATAAATGAAATATACATAAAGAGTAAATAAATAAATTAAGGGCCGTGTTGACGTGCAGGCAAAAAGACTTGGCGCGAAGATTTCTTTGTG
Organism: Cydia pomonella; assembly: GCF_033807575.1. Taxonomy (NCBI): domain Eukaryota; kingdom Metazoa; phylum Arthropoda; class Insecta; order Lepidoptera; family Tortricidae; genus Cydia; species Cydia pomonella. The sequence goes on from NC_084716.1 coordinate 1,387,072, forward strand.
CCGCCGCCATTCCGTGCCGATCCTCCAAATTGGTGGTGCTCTGAAGTTTTATGCGACAATACAGTAAAAATACTAACAAAACTATTAAGTGAGTGTAATTGAACCTTGTGTCTTTGTAATAAGATTCACAACTGTTCTGTTATGATGGGGCTAAAGCAAATTTTTTGATAGTAATGATCGAAAGTGCAAATGATTTTCATTATGCAAAAACATAAGGGCAAAAACTATACAAACAATTCCTATGGTGTAGCTAATACGCAGCCTATTGAACGCGGCTTCCTACTGTAGAAAAATTATTTAGTTTCTAGGTATAGCCACATCAGACAACGTCCATAATGTTTATTTAGGGTCGCCGTCATCGAAAACGATGAGGAGGACTATATATAAAGTTGGAATTCGCACCTAGTCAACCAGTCTTTTTAAATTACCGCAGCTCCTATTTTACTGTAAATATGTAAAGTTACATTTGCCCCATCAGCTTCGCCTTCATAAAGCCAACCATACAAAATATTATTATATTTTAATTTGAACCCTATTTGTATGATAATTTGTGGTTAATTTCGTTTGTTTGAGAAAGCACGGTTTATGAAAGTGTATAATTAGATTTAAACAGAGTGTAAGTACACTGTAAATCACTTTAGGCTCTACGAGGCGCTGCTGGCCTAGCGGTAAGAGCGGGCGACTTGCAATCCGGAGGTCGTAGGTTCAAACCCTGGCTCGTACCAATGAGTTTTTCGGAACTTATGTACGAAATGTCATTTGATATTTACCAGTCGCTTTTCGGTGAAGGAAAACATCGTGAGGAAACCGGACTACTTCCTAGGCCTAGTTTACCCTCTGGGCTGGAAGGTCAGGTGGGTCATACGCCAATTCTTGGGATTAGTTGCCAAGCGGACCTCAGGCTTCCGTGAGCCGTGGCAAAATACTGGGACATCGCGAGGAAGATGATGATGATTGGGTCTTACGAGGCTACTGACCAACGAAGTAACATTAGCCCTACGGGCCGAAACAGTGTAACTCAATTACTGCTACTTTACAGACGTTAAATTGCCTACAATTGAGGTTTAGTCGACTTTAATGGAGAACATGTTCACTATCGATTTCAATTGGGAAAATTGACGATCGTTAGGCGCGATAGAGGCTGAAATCGATACCTCTGTGTGTGAATTCGAGCCATGCTGTGGATTCAGTTTCGAATTAATTCGTGGAAAGAAAGGAAACGTAATTGACATGATTGTATTCGTACAACAATATGTATGTGTTTGGATTATACCTATTTGGATCCCATTATTGACGGGAGACAATCTTAAAGGAATAGATTTTGGTACAATCAAGATAATTATTTGAATTCTGTGCCACTTCGTACCTTATCACAGTGGCAATCAATATGGAAGCCACTAGAGATATCATGTTAATGTTACTGTGACAAGATTCGATTGTCACGTAAAGCAAATTCATTTACCGTACACTTTTGGATTTCCAGTTGAACTTAAAGATTTTTTTTTGTTTTTTGCTCATTAGCATGAGCTAATGATGGACACAGGAGGTGGCCATAGGAACTATGTGATAAAACAACGCAACCTAATGTGTTTGGGTCTCTTAGCATTGTCTAGATGAGTATTAGTTGCCTGATGAAATAAAAGTACAGTCTGATAAAAGCTTTTATCAAAAATGATATTTTTGACAAAAAAAAAACTGTCTGTAACCTGCTTCTAGACATAATTAAAACGATACAGTATGAAAACAGTGTACGATATAATTAATAGGACAAATGACCGAAAGCCTCGGCCCGGCCGCGCCGCGCATAACTGCGGTATGATTTATCTGCCATTGTGTAGGTTTTTGCAACCCGGTGCTTAGCTTCTGAAGACCTGATACTGCTTTAGGAGTCGGTAATATTTCCGAACTCGTCTTTTTGGGACGTAGTTTAATCGCCTGAAGTTGGAATTGTCGCCAGACCATAAAGCAAGGTTCTCAAAAACATTAAAAATTAGGTTTGAGGATAGATCAAACTGTTTTGAAGAGATTCAGAACTAATTTTGAAAGTTTGTTTTTTTTGACGATGGTTGAAACTTGAATCTTTATACTTCTTACTTATACGTTTTCATCAGAATCTTCTCGATTTTCATTTTATTATAAGTTTGTGCAAACATATCACAAAAGCTTTACTTACACTTATTTTCATAACCTAATTCGTTCATTACAAGACATGAAATTGGGGCTCTTATAAATTATGAACTTTTGGGATGTCTATGTTTATGGCATTTTATAATATCATATAAGCTTAAATATAAAGTGGAGACAGTTATTCATGCGGAATCTGACAACTTTTAATACTTACTCGTTTATTTGACTCTGTCTGGCCCTGGCTATAAAGCCGATGGTCCGGAATTCGAATCCCGTTAAGAGCATTTATTTGTGTGATGAGCACAAATATTTGTTCACGAGTCATGGGTGTTTTCCATGTATATAAGTATGTATTTATCTATTTATGTATGTATATCGTCGCCTAGTACCCATAGTACAAGCTTTGCTTAGTTAGGGCTAGGTAGATCTGTTTAAGTTGTCCCCAAATATTCATTTATTTAGCAGGATCCTACTTTAAAATTATAATCAACCGTTTAGATGTTAGAACACTGCTCGGTTATGTCCACAAAACCTCTACTAACGCGTTACGGCGCGTACCAACTTCCACATATTGACTGACTAATTTTCATCTTTATTGTAACTACATAAGTCCCATCTCTAATCAGTTACAAAGGTTCCTGTTAGGAATCCCGCGCCTGGAGGTAAAAACCCTTCGCTCGTGTCCAATCACCACAACACATGTTGTCATGTTTTAAACATGCTTTGAAGCAAAAACAAGCGAACGTTCTAACGCTTGCGGCACCACTAAATATTGCTTCGGTTAGGCTAAGACACCACGAGAAATTTCCTAAGCTAGCTCTAATTTTCAGTGCGAGCAGGATGTCGTTATAAACTACTGGAAATACTAGGGGGCGCTACTAGTTTCGCTGCAACTCAGAGTTGCTTAGGGTTAAAGGAGCGTAGATTATTAAGTAATATATTTGTGAGGTTATTGAATTGTGACGAAAAAGAGACTTTTCCATGGCCAGAGGTGAAACGTGTTAAATGTTAAAGGGCGAAGCATGAAAGGTTGTTCAAATTTAACTTATACGGGACTAAATTTTGCCCGGTTATAATTAAGTCAGACAATCATAAACAATTAAACGAATAGGAGATCGAAGAATCGAAGATCTATTTTCTTTATTAACTTGGATATACCTAGGTATATGAAGTAAACTTTCATTTATGATGTCTCTACGCGTTCATGATTTCAATTTATTTTATTGTTCTTTAATTTTGTATATTACCTATCGCTTTTCCTGACATACAACATTATATTCCTAGCTCATTGCCCTCGTAACATTGTACGTAATATGTAAAAGTGTACGCATGATATAACATTAGCAATAAGGTTTTCTCGATAAATTATTCTTATTCCTTATTTCATCAGACTGACGTGAAATTTCTTTTAATGTATGGTGACCAAATATCGCGGGATTAAACCTCGGTTCGGCTGTATATATCAGAGTAAATACTTTGATAAAAATATGTAAAAAGATGACATTTTCGGTCAGGATATCATACAAAAATAAGAGGCCACCATAAAACCAACATAAACTACAGCTACTTAAGTTTGCGGTTGTATCCTACACTAGGAGTAGAGCAGAAAAAAGCAGATTCGGATTTATCAGATGTCATAATAAAAGGACGAGTGGACCATATACGAGGGCTGTTGTATATTTCATAAGGACTGAAGCATCAAAGCTCACGAATCTTCTTCGTTCAAAGACGACACTTTAAAAGATGAACCAGCTGCCTAGAAATTATTAATATCCTAATCAGAGAATAAGTGTTAGTGTTACCTACTCATTAACGTCTGACAAGTCTAACAAGATGTTGAAAATAGAATCGTTTGTGTTTGTTACAAAGAAACAAAATTTAACAGAAATTTGCAAAGTTCTGAATAAAACTACATGAGAACTCGATTCCCAGCGGCAACTGAGCACCTTTTGTTACAGGTCACAAATATAGAATAGCTGATTTAGCTTCGGGCTGCCTACGAATATTTTTGACACGCCGCCGCTATAAAAGACTAACTATTGATTCACTTTATATTAAATTGTAACAAATGTTTTACTTACTTAGTAATAGAATAGATAATAATTAATGATTACAATTCGTCTCACACAAATAAAAAAAAAATACATAAGAACTAAAAAGAAACTATCAATAAACTTAACTATAAATAAAACTAAACCTAAACCTAACCTATAAAAACTAGTCAAACAATCCACCCCGCATCGCTCCTTTTTTTTTAAATAAATATTATAGGACATTATTACACAAATTGACTAAATCCCACGGTAAACTCAATAAGGCTTGTGTTGCGGGTACTTAGACAACGATATATATAATATATGAATATTTATAAATACTTAAATACATAGAAAACACCCATGACTCAGAAACAAATATCCATGCTCATCACACGAATAAATGCCCTTACCAGGATTTGAACCCGAGACCATCGGCTTCGTAGGCAGGGTCACTACCCACTAGGCCAGACCGGTCGTCAAAATAAAACTCCTAATGCAAAGGTGCCCATCACGCTTGCTGCGTTTCCGCGTTGAACCGCGATGGACAACCTTTGCGCTAGGAACGACCCGGAGCGGGGGTCGAGACCCCTCTCCTGCAAGCGCCGCCCCAGTTCCCCAAGAAAAGATTTCGCCTCCGCGTAACAGCACCCTAACATCTCCACGGCAAGGGGAACAAACAAGTAGCTTGCTAGGCCCGAAAATTTCCTTACATAAACGTTAACCTAACTAGATTTGCATTGTTTTTTAAGATGACTTCTGCTGACCGGCATATAAGTTACATCGTGAGGAAACCTCTATACATCTCCGAATAAATTCAATGGGATATGTGTAGCCTCCAACACGCATTGAGCAACCAGGAGGGCAAGAAGGAGGTTTGTGCGTTGCAGTAGGACGTACCTATATAAGCTGAAGTAGTATAGACAATAAACAAACATGGCGTACAAGTACAAGCAATGTAGCAGTTAAAGAAAATAAATATCAACTTGAACCATGTACCCGTCTCTGTCGGTCAGATATCGGATCAGTTTAGTATTCCGTCGGCATGTTTGTACCGTCGATACAATTTTCATTCGTAGCCTATACAAGGTCAGTTAAGAATATTGCTGTTAGTATGTACTGCCCATACTGTTAACTGACTATACTTAAACCTTATTCCAAAGACTTAAGGCCTACAAATGGTCATTTAAGACTTGCTGTCGCTGTCTGGACAGACATCACTCGGATAGGTCGATAATGTTTTGAATTCAGTAAGTATTGTCGGCATTGTTTAGTGACCATTTTTGAATCTTATCCCAAAGACATTAAGGCTCACAAATGACAGTTAATACTTGCTGTCACTGTTCGGCGGACAGACATGACTCTTATAGGTCGATAATGGTCTGTTTTCAGCTGACCGGACAGGACTGTGGGAACTACAAGCATGTTTACAAATGGACTAGTAGCACGCAAGACGATGGAATGCAAAAACGTGCGATTTTAATATTTATTTTGATTCGGAATTCGATTTATCTTTGATAAAAGTTCTTGGACGTAACAATGATTATTATTCGTCTCGCGTCCAATTATGGTCCCTATAACAGTTACATCAAGTCTCTTTTGGTCGGGATGATTTAAAAAATTATTGGAGAAATATTTTGTTACCGTATTTATATTTCTAAATAAATTAATGTGATAAACTTCCAAAATATGTCTACAAACATTTTACGTCAGAGCTACTCCATATAAAAATGATCTGTCATAGGTACCATCATTATTCGATGCGATAGGTATCAGGCAACGGATACCTTTGTTTGACATAATTATTGAAAGTCATAATGTAATGATTGTCAGATTATCATTAGTCATAATTCTGAAACCGTTAACTTCTCAGAATTTTCGTAAGGTTATCCTATAGATAGGTTTGGTTTGTTTTATGGTAATCCTGAAAAGTTACGCGGTTTTGAGAAAAAACCAATTATGACTAACGAAGATGCGGACAAACAATACATATGACTTAAAACTTTATGGGAAACAATAGAGACCCATCAGACAAGCAATAAGAATATTTTTTACCATCTATAATAGGGAGGTATGTAGGTTCCATGCTATGAGACGTATAAGCAGGGCGTATTCAACCGTTGTAATATTATAGCTTGTAAGGCTTTCTATTGCATTTCTATAGCTCTCTAGATAACTGGAAATGAAACCAGCGTCAAATTTTGTTTTTACTTCTACAAAAACGTGCCTACGAAAGTGATTCACTGCTGTTGCGCAACGATCCGATGCGGATCTTGGCCTCCAACACCAAAGACCGCCATGCTGCTCTGTCAAAAGCCATTTCTGTCCAGTCGACGGCGCCTAGTTCGCTATAATTATATGTGCCAACAGATAAATACATAGGTCCAGAAACACGATCCACAAAGATATAATGTTTTGAAAAGATGTGTCCTGCCGGTCCATATTGGGATACCCTCCTCCAATTGAGGGGGGATTTAAATCTTCTCGGGTCAAAGCTGTAGGGCTAGAGCCAGTGTAGCTTTATTTGACGTTCATAAGTGCATTGTAATATGCCTACTTGAATAATAAACTATCTTTATCACGTAGAAACCAGATAATAAACATGTTCCGTATTCTAAAATTGCATATCTGATTGATGACCTTTGCTGTAACGCACGTTCTGTGCCGTATGTCAGTGTCCAGCCATCAATATTTAAAAATCGTATCCTTCTAAGAATGCTACAGCTGTCAAACATATCGTTATATTACTGATCAGATAAAGTGGTACACGCATTTGTCCAGACATTTCCAAAGTTTTCCACATACCCGAATCAAAACACGTCCATAATGACACTCGGCAAAAGAAATATAAATATAGTCAGTGGCTTCATTCTGCCATTACGCTGGAATCTTCCATCTTGGAATCTCCGAATAGCCAATGAATTTTTACTGCCGCATCGTCTACATAACTAACTAAAAAAGAGAAAAAGTCGAAAATTGTTTATCGTGTGGATCGGCAAGTTTCCCAGCGAGAGTTGGAATTAAAACATTGCATTTTTACTGGAAGAATTCCTGGACGGAGATGGTATCTCGCGCGACGCACGATTTATTGGACGAGGCGGCGAGTCCTTCCATTACGCTGCGGCGTAATGGTTTCGTCCATCGAGTGATTAGTGTTTAACCGATTGAACCGATACGGGTAGCTGGTGGGAATGTGAAGTGTCTAACGGCAGTGACATCAAGGGGCTTCATGGATGTAATAAAATGGGATACAAATGACGCTCGTAAGAACTGACAGTGAGAAGTTAACACAACGTTCTGCTAGTTAGTCTTGTACGTTTAAAAGCTATGTAAAATGGAAATTGTACTAAATTTATAGCTATTTGGAAATTAAATCACTCTCAAACATATCTCCTTATTTTCAGTAAATTGTAGGTAAGTATGCAATAGCATAGAAAACCTTGAATTATTTAGAAAAATTGTAAAAGCCATACAAGTAGAAAAGTGTGATATACTACCTGTTAATACCTTTAGCAAAAGAAGGTCGAATTCGAAAAGTTTAGGTACAGTAAGCTGCATGAGATAAATGATCTCCAGTGCATAGAAACATGTTTGCTGGGGGGTCAGTTATCTCTGTAGTTTACTGTACTGTAGTAGAAAGCATAATCGCTTCATGAGAATTTCTTATGAGAATTTTTCTACCTCCAGAGAAGCAAAAATGTCACAAACCCAAATCGATACAGCTATATAAGAATGAAAGATTTTCATGAGAATTTATCAGAAATCCTTCTCTCATTAGACCTAGCTACGATCCTGTATCTACATATATGGAATTATCGCCCATAGAAGTTCCAAGAATTAAGTTATCTCTGCTATGTCCAGAAAAACTAGGTGCTAATAGCTTCATCGTTCGACGCACACGCATGCGCCGTGGGAGCGGCGCAGAATACTACTCAAAAACCCGCCAAGTGGGGAGTTAAAGTACGTGCAGATAGACCTAGAGGCGGAACCGATACTGATGTGATACCTAATGATGTATTTGTCTGCATGAAAGCGTGATAATGATAATGACAGTATCCACTGTCCATCTCTTTCAAGCGCGTCTATATATAAGCTTTCGGACATATAAGAAAACCGTAAATCAATCAAAACTGTTATAAAAGAAGATTTCAAACTTTGCTCTACCCTACTCTTTTGGTATGACCTACGGTACAAAAACAAAAAATTTAACAACTTGTGCCCAACACTATATAGCCGCTATATGACGGCACCGTTATCCCAGGAAACTACAGGGCCCACCGCGAACCACGTTCGACGTGTGCCTCCCTGTCACACTTACGTACGAATTTACAAGTGTGACAGAGAGGCAACACGTCGAACGTGATTCGCGGTAGTTCCCTGAGAGCCTAGTTTACTGCCTGTCTCAATGGAGGAAAGGTAGAGAGGCGTCAAGACGTGCTGAACGATAATTTCTTATTTTTTCTTTGTCAGTCATACTCATCTTTCAGTCATGCTCATAATGTGAGGCTACTTGTTGTAACGGAAGTCGCAAAGGAGAATTTTATTGAGAATGCCTCGTGCTGTTGAGTTGTCGCTATAAACTATTCTAAAGGTAGAAAAGTTAATCGACCAAAGCAGACGACGAATAAGTACCTCGGTATTTATTGCGTTACAAATAGTAACAAGTAATCTAAGTATATTGACGTTAAGATAAGGATGTTTAGGATTGCGAAAAGAGTCAACAATTTACCCTTTTCTTCATATTTTATATCGGTGGATGAATAAAAGCAGTCACTTTTTAACACAGAAAATATTTTTATATAAAAACTTAAATGAAGGTCGGAGATGTTGAGAAATTGAACGAATAAACCATTCTTTCAAAAGTGTTTGTGTTCAGAAAAAAGTCAGAGTGTCGTGGAACACTCGGTTGGAACAAAGTATATTATTATTGATTAACGTGTATCTTATTGATCAACAAATACAAAAAAAAATATCGACGAAATAATAATTATAGAAATGCGACTTACAGGCAGGAAGAACAAATAAACATAAGAAAACATTTTTAGCGATAAGATCGCCTGTTGTTGACCTCTTCTTGGTTTTCTGTATTCTTGTATCGTTTTCTTTATTAAGGTGTGCAATAAAGAGTATTTGTATTGTATCTGCATACACGTCCGGGAATCGAACCCGGATCGTCGCTGTTACCTGATTCTAAGCGGCTGTTTGCCAACTGCGCTACTATAGGATATACGTAAATCGGTAAAAATTAGACCACTTTTCTCGAGAAAGAATTTAAAAGAGGGAGAAATCTTGCACTTTTTTTCGCCTAGCCCCCATCCGCCAACCGTCCGATAAGGAACTTCGTTACAATATTAGCTGGCAGTACGAAGCTACTGCCAGCCAAAATATTCTCATCGAATCAATTTTCTGTGGAGCCTGTGCAAATTGTATGATAATAAAAACGATTTATACTAGAAAGGTTCACAAAGGTTCAGTTCCGCAGATCCAATGTTTTTTTGCAGTCATATACAAATGTTACTTAAACAAAGCCAATTTAAACAAACGCAGCAAAATTTAGATATCTTGAAGTTTCAATTGTCTCACCACCTCAGGCGCCATTAACCCGTCTACGCTAAATCTCATTCCTTTTGTCTTATTCGATATTTTATTCGGCGGTGTATCGATTTGTTTATCGTATCGATAAATCATTCGTGATCATTACCGATCGTAATTTATAGTAGGCAGCGCGTGGTTATAAATCATAGTATCTATAGGTAGGTGCGCGAGCGACTAGAAAGGGTCATTCTTGTAAGCGCTTTCGAAGCTTGTCTACCCCTCTATATCGGCTAGGTAATAGTTTTTTTTAAAATAATATCATAGTTTTTAACGGAATAAATTACACAACACACATATGATATGACGACGACTTCAATAATCGAGCATGCTTTTGCTAACATAATAGTAATCTCACACATACCTGATGTAGATATCCGAACAGACAGCAAAAAAATTGGAATCATTCAGCTGAAATCTAATCAATATGATTTTTCAGTAAAGAAGAAGGTCTGTATATATATATATACATGAGTTTATTTAAAGGCAAAATACTACCCTATGGGAAAACACTTCAATGTTTTGTGTCTAAATCTGGTAACAGGCTATTAAACCATTAATTCTGAGAATCACCCACCGCAGCACAACTGTACTTGTAAACTAACTACCCAGGAACCGAACTACGGAATTATGAGTCGTGTAATCGCATCTGAGGTTGACTGATCGTAGTGTCTAAAATGCAGTTGGAAGACAGCTGAAGTAAGTATTCGCTTGGTGTGGGCTTGAAATAACTGAACTAGCTCTTATTTCCTCGACAATAGAGTCGCGTGTTATATATTTTTAGGTCTTTGTATTTTTCCTGATGAGAGTAAAAAGGAAAGCACGATTGATTGTGATAGCTTTGGAATTTGAAACTGAATTAGCAGGGCGAATGGTGTAATCTTGTCCAGTTTGAGTGATAAGAGTAGTAGAGAGAGGATAACTGAATGTCTTGCGCATTACGCGGATACTTATCCATCATGGTGTTGGCGACAACATATCTTACTTTTTCCTTATAATCTCTGGGGTGTATGAGGGTTATTCGTATAAAATAAATGTTTATGTTATTGCTTTTATAATTATCTTCTGCCTTTGATTGATACCTGATTCTCATTTGAAGCGGGGCGTGTAGTTGCTTTTCATTCATACCTGTTTATTTTCTACCTTCTTAAGATCACTGCTGAAAATCGTCCACTACAATATGAATCCCCAAGTATCTAACCTGTTTAGTGCATTGTTCCTACATTCCTACATCTTCTAGTTCGCGGTCGCCACTGAAGAACCTTTCTGCTTTTACAGCCGTAGGTCCTACAGTACCTAATGTGTTTGTCACTAAAAAAACGAATATACCTACCTCACGACCTTAGACGTAAAATACCAATTTACTATATAATGAGAGACTTAAGGACCAACTTTATTGACAGACGTAGACGTGCAATAGAGTATTTAGGAGCAAGATCGGCCTAACCAGCCATAGGTATTAAGGCTCACGAGAGACACCGCCCATACTTTTTATTTAGGGTCGCCGTCATCTAAAGCGATGAGGAGGACTATATCACTTCAAGGCAGCAAAATGGCAACTCTCTGTGCAGAATGAACTTCAGGAACAACATATCATATCTAAGTAGCTTTCTATTCAAAGTTTTCGATCTTTGAACCACCATGTCAGTGATCCTACTGATCCTTATCCACATGAACTAACCTGTCTGTTTATTTTTTTCAGTATCGGCGCCGTCAAAGGACGGCGCCGGCGCAGCCCGCGGCGCACTAACGACCGCGCAATTGATTGATAAATCAACGCATGCCGATTTGCCGCTTTGTGCGCGCCGCAAGACCGTGTTCGTTGTGTTAAATGGTTCGTGTGTTGCATACGTATGCAAGCCTAGTACTAGGCGAAAGATATGATTATGTTTTTGTACCAATAAAATCTATGTAGTGGAATATATGACGTCTTTATAGCTCTACATAGACATAACATATGTAAGCTTTTTCTATTGAATAGTGAAACTGGTGCTAGTTCAACCTACACACCCACATATGATTTGATTGATTTGTGAAAGCCGAGCGCCCGTGTTAATTATGTTAAATGTTGCGTACTTGAAAGATATAAGCCTATTAATATAATATATAGTACATGCAAGCCTAGTATTTGTTGAAAGATAAAACATGTTTTTTACATGCAGAGATAATTACCACTCGACTTAGGAATCTGACGTCTTTATAGCTTTTCGTGTACTCTAAACATGTAAGCCGTTTTTCCTTATATTCAACCTAAAAACGTACTATTTGGAGAATAAATGTATAGATTTTAAGCATATTTCATAGTATTAGAAGAGGTGTAACGCAGACCTTGGTATACATTACTTCCTTCAGAGTTTCATGACAATGACGGCATTGACGCAATGCAGGTTTCTACTTCTACATACCCATTTGAACGTAAACTGATATTTGAATGACATATGATGTCATTCAGATATCGTGCATTTTACTCGTACTTGTCCGTACTTGTATTGGCGCGGGCGAGACGCACGATAACTAAATAACATGATTCAAATATCATTCTGATGTCAGTGTACAATCGAATTGGCCTGCTACATAATATAGGTATCAGCACTGCGCATCCGCAACATATAGATTGATATAGTACTTTTTCTGCCACTTTTTATATCTTATTTGTGTTCCTGATTCTTATAAGAAAATGTACTTTTAAATAAGTTGGTGTACCCTTCATTTGAACTTGAATCTTATTTGAAAATGCTAAAGTTTAGAATTCCTTGTCACACCAATATTTACCTTCTTCCATTTATTTCTCCAGTGACTTCCTTTTATGATTTCATTAGAGTCGGTCTGGTCAACTTACTCTAGGCATTTGCTATATTTAAACAACCAGTATTTGCCAAAACAGATCCCGGAACAATAATTTGTTTGCAATATTAATACTGTTGGGTCGGCATCGGGTGTAATTTCTCGGGGGTCACAAATCATCGCCCAACCCCTACCCCGGGCAGAGGGTCCTATTCCTGCTTCATATCGCATGGGCGCGTCGACGGCTCAGGAAAGCCAGTAAAAGAGAAAACCAAGAATCAAACTTAAAAATAAATATTTATGTATACCTCGTTTTTTAGCATTATAATACACGATCTTGGCGTGTCTTTTTATTGAAACGCTTAGAAAAAATTACTTATGAAATAATGTAAATTAACATATACATATGTTATATCATATAATTGTTACATAGTTGCTGTGACTTATTTTAAATTGTTTATCAATAAAGAAACACGTCAAGATGGTGTATAGTCTTATTCCAATGTTAAAGAACCCTAAAAAAAGAGTATGGACAAAAATATATCAATTTCAAATTAATTAAGCGTAAGTTTAGCTGACATTCAACAATAATATTAATCAAATACTGCAACTTCATTAGGAGCTTAATATGTATTGTATTACTTAAGTTAATTTTATGATGTGCAAATTTTCGAACTACCAATTTTTTTGCCTTTTACCTATGTAGCTATGTAAGTATTCACTTTATATAATAGGATGAAAAAACAGTACACTTAATTAAACTTTTTAAGTAACTAGAATTAAAGTTTCAACAGGTTGACTGGGGGAACAGCACTACTTTCCAAGCTGGCAATACGGGTTTCTTGTTTCTTGAAGCCTAGAAGCACTACTACAAAGATCAGAACTTTTTCTAAGGAAGCTACTTTGGCTTTATATGTATATTGCACATCGAATCAAGGTCTTGTTACGCTGGTTGCTCCTAAAACTAAGTCTCACCAGCTGGCGCACTGAATAAGAACAAACATCCCGGGATGCGTCGAGTAATCACTTTAGGAGTGCACTGTAATCTACTTACCTCCCCCGGCTCATTAGGCCCTGGTAATCGAATTCGGATTTCATTACTACTACACCCCTGCTTTGTTTGTGCGTGTGTCTTTTGAGAACATTTCGCAGGCGCCATTTTGCTAATGTGACGTTGTGTTTCAATCTAGAAATAATTTGATTTTGAATTTAAATTGCTTACATTTGAACCTATTCAGTCCTTGGTCGGTAAGAAATCCCTACCTTGTATCCCTAAAATACTTTTAGATCATAAAATGTTTTTAAAACGAAAGATGTCGAGATTAAAATCTTAACTGCTGGGGACGATAGTTTTTAAAATAGTAAAAAACAAATAACATAAAAATCTAATGGACGGCAAATGATTTAAAGGTAAGCTATACGTTTCTTACCTGTAATAATTTGATTCGAAACAAAATCTTATCGTATATGTACTACCAAAATTAGAATTCTCTCTGGAAACCGGGCAGATATTGAATAAAAAAAAACAACATTTACGTACATAATATGTTGACTTAAAACAAAATCTTATCTTGTACGAATATTACCAAAGTTAACCTGTTTTTACTTATAGTAATCTTGTGTGGGTGGACGATTCCTACTGTAGTTTACAAAACTTTTTTTCAACTGAAATAACATGAACCAGCAATGACAGTTTTGACAACATTCCTATTCCAATACAATAAAGTACAGACAAACAGACAAGGGTACAAATTAGATTTTATTCCTACACTGCCCCAAAACAAAAATGTCACAAGTCCACAGCCAATTGTAATATAATACAGCTTTTTTGCTATACAGAGTGGAATAGACCCTCAGACATTAGTTTTCATTTGCAATTTATTTAATTTGTCTTTATTATATTACTATCGGTACAGTGCACCTATGCATTCAATTCAGTGGGGATCAATAAGACTGCTCACGTCAAAATACTATGACTCAGAAACTATAAAAAAAAATATATATTATTTATTTTAAACGCATTGTTACATTTCCCATAAAGTATTGACTTGATAGGAAAATCGTCAACATTGTTTCCAAAATGTAGGCATTATAAAGGAGATGGTACAGTCAGTAACTATGTAATACGTAAATAAGTAACTAGATTTTAAACATGATTTACGCTGTTTGGCCTGGGGCCAGTTACAGCTTGAGGTGTGAGCGGGGTCAGTGTCGCGGCCTAGGCGGGCCTAAATGTTATTGTTAAGATATTAGGAGATAAAATAAGATAAGATAAAATGATGATAATTCAAATAAACACCCAATCTCTGTTGCTAAATATGTACTACACACATCTATGAAGTAGATCCATCCTAAAGTTTGTTGCGAATAGGATTATAGTTGCCGACTTATTAATAAACCATTCATCCAATCTTAATATTAGTCATCTAGCCATCATGAAGGTGTGACAATACTTCCGGATTTCTGAACATAAATCAACTATTGTTAACTATAATCACAATGAATCATCTCATTGGCTAAATGGCCAGGATGACTCAGGTCTCGTCTAGCCCACAGCTCTTCGTAAAGTGATAGCTGGACTTTACAAATAGATTGGATGGATTGCCGGGTTTTGACTGAAGAATGGTTAAACGCGTTTCAAGTCAATTAATTCTGCTGCACACTTCCACATTGTTGTACTGCATAATAAGAATAATAAGCTATCATCTCTCATCCAGAGGTGACCCGCAGCCTTCCAAATGTCGTCCACCCAGCATGCTAATGCTATCGGACGCCAGGTCCTTTCATCCGAAAGCTGCCACATTCCCTTAAATTTTGGTCCACCTGGCATCTCTCTGCACGTCATGCTCAATTTTGTAGATGAAGTGATCTAGCTTCATCTCGCTCGACAAAAAGTCGAGCGCGACTAAACCGTGCGATTGTCACGCCGACGTCCGACACGTGTCGCCGCGAGTGCCACGCGTCGCGATTCGCAACTCTTGCGGTCCGCTAGCCTCCTGGTGCGTGAAATGAGATTCCGACAATGCTTGAATAAATTTTCCGGGCATATTTTTCGCCAGAATGCACTTTTATTCGATTATACTCGCAGTGGCGAGATGAATAATCATTAAATGTAGATGATGACGTAAAAAAGAAATCCAGCCCTGATTAATATCGTCAGGAAAACTAAAAGTAAAAAACACAGGAAAAAAAATCAAATACAGGGTCAAAAATGTTTCGAAAAATGAATGAATTTCCTGTGGACATATTAGTTAACCATTTGATTACATTCTACTGAGGCTTTTATCGTGCAACTTTTAACTTAACCAACCAAAGCTCCCAACTAAAAACAAATAAACTTTATTTTTTCCTTCAGCTGTGATCACTACATATTTTTGTAGTTCTAAGGCAAAGTATGTTCATAAATGCAAGAAAACTCGGACTAAACCAAACGGAACATTAGTATTGATACTTAATTTCCTTCTGAACTTATGCACCAGTATTGGACTATAGTCAGGTGGTTTTTCGGAACTAAAAGGTTTGAACATGCCTAATAAGAGCCTATCAAGAAAATAGACTTTAAAGTCCATTTATTGTATGGTGTCCAGAGAAAGACCTAATAACCTAAGGCAACAGGCGATCTTGTCACTAAAACTGACCTCTTCTGACTACCTTGGCAATGGAATTGCAAATGGTCTTTTGTCTATGAATATGTTTTCCATGCGGCCAGCTGATAAAGTTGACATTTTGACTCCGTAACAAAAAAATCTGGGGGCCTAACCAAGATGACAATCGTACATCGACAAACGCCAAAAGAAATGAAATAAATAATAATAATAAATACTATAGGACATTGGACAATTATCCCGATGAACAATGCTATGAAAAGTAACGTGACTATTATAGAAAACGCCAACCGAAACTTAAATAATGTATGAAAAAGATTTCATCTTGGCTATGCCTAACGATAAGTAATACGCCTTTTTTGGATATGGACAACTAAGACGAAGGAAGTTACTCAAGTTACTGGCATGAGTTGTTAATCCTTCTAAAAATATATTGGTAATGACTATTAGGAGCCTTGAAATTAACCATTAGGGTCGTAATAAATAAGTATGACCATTGTTTTTTTAAACATTTTCTGGCAAACAGCTTATGACTTGACAAAAACCGCAGCCTATGGACGCTCACTTCATCGTGTCCGATACACCATAGGAAACTGTTCCTTCTAATCACATAAGTACTGTATTCTCCCGCGAAAAGCTCTACAGGGAACTAGACTCTGACCACGCTTACTTTGCACATACTTGACAGCAAGAATGCATACATATCCCTTTAAGCTCCATACATGGCATGAACAATTAACGTAGTCCAACTCTAATTCCACAATTGCGGGAGGAAATTCCTCTGAATCCCCGCAATATCTTCTCATATTTTATGACCCAATTTATTAACTTCCTCTCATTTGTAACGTATCGTTTTTCTTGCACGCCGCGCCCACAAATTGACATGTCACCAGGATTACTGTAAGCGCCGCTAAACCCAGGGCTTAACTCGCTATGATTTAATGTCACCAGCTGTCATCGCGTTAAATGTTCTAAAAAAAGAACGGGCGCAGCAGCTGCGCTTAACAAATAGTCGTGGTTTACGAAGAACGGTATTAAAATTTTATTTGAAGGTTAAAATTTACAAGGAGTATGGGTAATTAATTGTAATGTCGGCCATATCGTGCGAGCGAGACGCATGCTGTTTCATCGCGTACGAGCAAGTGGGCAGGGTCTATGTGTTTTCGCAAATCGAAAAGTAATATGTGTGTATGTGTATAAAGATACAGTGCACTGCAGTGTGAGTTACAGTTTGAAAAGTTCTGCTTATAACTCGATTCTTGCGAGTGTTAATTAGAAAAAGATCAACTAATTTTCTTAAGAATACGCCTAGAAAATATTTCCGTATCGTGCGTCGATAAGTTTTTATGAAGACAAAACCTGCATTTCACAACAATATCTCATATACGGACAGTCAAACCTGTCCGTTATCAAACACAGAATAGGGTCTAATGGGACTGTGTTATTAGTTTTGAAGTTTCTTATCAGAAACTATATAGTCTGTATCTTTAGGTATTTAAAAAAAGGTAAACAAACAATTCGTACATTTTCGGGTAGTTTTAATATTTATTGGTTAACCAACCAAATACAAAACCGCATGGATCTGTCACTGAACGACCTGACTTTAAACCTACTTTATTTGATCATGTAATGTTTTCATCTACCCTCAACTGCCTTAAGGCGCCATTTGAGGGTAGATTTTGTTTACCTTTTTTTAAATACCTAAAGATACAGACTATAGTCCAAACCTCATCGCTATTGAATGACTGTTAATCTAACTAAACCATGAAAATGTATGTGAGGACGTTGCCTTTTTGACTTGACCCCTGTTTGTTCATTTAGAGTAGAAAGAACTCAAGTCTTTTTAGAAGTTTCAAGTCTCTAAGAAGAGCTCAGGTTTTTATTAAATTCTAAAAATCTGATTAAAGTATTTAAAGAAACTTTTCCCAACACTAATCGTAATCGTAGTGCTGCCAAATAAAATTTGTCGATGTCGATACCAGCTCCACTCGTAACTCTCCCTCTTTATCGACGTCGATGTACGATAAAGGCTGCTCTAGACCGTTAAGACCGCAGCGGGGCGCATTTTACTGCACAAAATCACAAGATTCTTTAATAGAACAAGCTTTTAATTAGACCCCACGACTTTAATTATTTATGTTTCTGTGTATGAAATTTATTGTACGATGTAAAACCGGCTTTAAATGACTTCACTTGAGGTCGGTGAACTGTTGTGCTGTTTATTTAATCTAATCAGGAAATAAGGGTAATTTTAAAATTGTGTACTGATTTGTCGATGGTTTTACACTACATTTTATTGCATACTTTATGATGCGATGATTTTAATCGGTAAAACTAGTTTCATAGTTATGCTAGAATACGGCTATTTTATTTAAATTATCATCGGTTAGCCGTAAAGCAAATTACTATCTATTAAGTTACTCCACGAAGTTGAACATAATAACCGAATAACTGACCATAAATTATTTATAATTAATTTTAATTAAATTACACTGCAAGAATTTAGACATTATCTGACCGATGATATTTACCAGAAAGTATCTACAAGTATATAAATTGAATAAGTTACTAAATGCCATGGTTTTTATTACTTCTTGAATTAATACTAATACGTATTTACATGCAATTTTCATACAAACCGGGAAAGGCATTTTTAGTGATTATTTAACTAACGAATTACCATATATATTTTCCCGCTATTCCTTTTTTTAAATGTCCAGTTTCATGCGATAAAATATCACCAATAAAATAATGACACCTGAAACGATATGTGACAGATATCGCCAAAGGCACTAAGTCCCAAAAAAGTATCAAATTATTTCCACATACTTGTTTGCCATCAAGAATATCGAATGACATAATTTAATAAGGCACGGTATTTGTCAGCCAGAGTAAAAACGAGTAGTATCTTCTCTCATTATAAGACATTCGGCGGATTTTAATATAGTTTTAATTCTCAATTAGAATTGACATTTTCAACTTGCTTGGTATTTTAAGTCGCATACTTACGACTTTCGATTCATTGCAGACTACTGAGTTACAAGGAAATCAACCGATCTATCAAAAATCTTGCAATGCACTTAGTGAAACTCGCATGTTTTAATTAAATAATTGCGGTTTCATTAGTGTAGGTGCAGAACTATATCCTCTTCTTCTCAGTCTTTATACTCATTGCGGGGTCGTGTTCAATTATCAGTGTCAGGCACATGTTTCTCGCTAGCAATCGCACATCTTTCTATACCTATAGAATCTTTTATTTTTAATGTATTTTGACTGACTGTAAAGACGCTTTGTTTGTGTGCGACATTATTTAGCCGTTTTTTTGGTTTTTTGACAAGACAGAGGAGACGATCACGAAATCAAATCCAAAAATTCTAGAACTTAAGGTGATTGCTAAAGCGCGTGATAAACAATGATTGCTAAAGCGCGGACATATGCTACTTTTTGTACTATGTAAGTACCTATCGCGTATCTTGGGTAAGGGCCGGCGCCGGAGCGCATTACGTCGGGTCTGGTGCGCGCGTGCGCTCCGCTGCGCCGCGCTAAGCCTGCGCCGGCGCCGTTGTGGGCCAAGGTACAAGCGAAAGCGACATGAATAGAATAGAATAGTTTATTGCATATCACATTACAAGCATGGATGGAATGGAACATATAGGTATACATGTGACACCCTTAAGGGCACAGCAATACAGCTCTCCTGCCATTTGCTACACTGCGCGGTGCGTCTTAATGTGGCAGTCTTATGGCGTTATTCATAAGCGCTTGTCAAGTCTAACAAGCCAATAATATATTGTCTTTACCTGTCATTTTGTTATTTGTTGTTTCTTAGAAAGAGACAAACTTAACAGAAGTTTGTTAGAGGTTAATATTAAGTTTTATGGATACGGAAGTTAGTCTGTGCAGAAGCAAGAGTGGGACTACCATTATTAGTGTATTATGTTGTATCTAAAGTAAGTTGTTATTAGGGAGTGCTCCCGGTACTGTACCCTTTGTGTAAAGTTTTTTGATGGCGTAACGTGACGTACGCGTTTGCGTTAAGTGTCATTTTGTATGGGATTTTGAGTTCCCAAAACGTTCCGCTTGGCGCGCTGTTTCTAAATCCCATACTAAATGAGACTTAACGCAAACGCGTAAGTCACGTCACGAAATCGAATAAATTTACACTAGGGGCTCAGGTTTCATCTACAAATACGGTACCGGAACCGGGAATTCCCGGTTCTCGCCATACAAACCCAGTACCGGGAGCATTCCCTAGTTATTATATTGTCGGATCTGGAGCGTGAGTGCTACGGTGCGCTGCATTAAGCCTGGTTGTGGCACAATGCAAAACGAAAGCAGGACCGATACTGTTGTATTAAACTTAGTGGCTATTATGTTGGCCATTTTGGGTCTGGTGCTTCGCTAAGCCTTATTACTATACTACATACAATACCGTTGCAGTTATGGAATTTACACGATAGTGTGTTTTAGCTTCTAGTTAGGATATTATGTTGGTATAGTGCCCCGGGCTCTTCGCTACAGATACTTAGAGCAAAATTTTTAACTCACTGGTCTTTCTGTTCTTGCAAAAAGGTTTACTAATATTAGTGTGTGGACTATGGTACCTATCAATTGTTTTTTCTATACAAAACAATACACATAGTCTTTATTGCACACCTCAATAAAAATAATAATACAATGCATACAGCAACTCAAGAAGACGCGTATTATCACCCGAGACCCGCTCTCTCTCATTACTCGCCACGCTGCCGCCATCTTGATACGCTCCGCCCTTACCTCCGCTTATCGCTTATCGTCTATGGATACCACGCGCGAGTGAACAACACTATCGTTGTCGGCGGACAACGCCAAATTAGGCTGTTTATCATCTTTCAACTATGGAGGCCATTTTTAAACTTGTACCTACTGGAGAACTCAAAACGCAGGGTAGGAACATAAAGCCTATCGCTAGGATCGTACATCGAAAACAGTTATCTGCCTCTATCGCTGGAACATGCAATAGAAATGAAAATAAAAATTAAATTTTCCATTTACGCGGTAGGCCCCAGGAACTCGATAGACATCCCAAAGTCGTTAATATTAATTCTTAATAGTTTATTTTTTTACTCATCACTACATCTTATAAAACAAAGTCCCCCGTGTCTGTCTGTCTGTATGTATAAGTGTATAATTTGTTATGGTTTTGTAAGTATTACGATGTCGGAAAACGCTTTACTACCCGTGCAAAGCCGGGACGGGTCGCTGGTAAAACTATATTTTCAAACAGGCAGACGCTCAGCGAAATGCTTACCTTTGCTGAAGACATTCTCCTTTAACGAGCCAAAATGGTCAACAAATTTTACCGCCACCTCGCAAAAACTATCTTACCAGATTCAGAACACAAGAACTTAACCAACAAGGCGAGCGATCAACAAAAAGTGATAAAACGCCATTTTAGCGCTAAATGTCGCAAAATATCCTGCTTCGTACAAAAAACTGGCGCCGACAAGAGACTAAAATGGAATATTACTCCATAACGTCTAAATGCCTTTTAGGGCGTTTCAATGCGGTAAGTTTCACTTTTTAGAGTTCACTCACGATTTGGAATCCAATGGTGATTCTAATCGTACGGATTGAGTTTTAGAAATACTTACATTCACGCGTCTTTGTATTGTATACTCGTAGTCTACTTATCGCATATACAAAGCTAAGAATTAAGAAATTCTCATGGTCATGATGATAAAGTCAAGTAATTTAGAACTTAAACCTATGAGTTTGGTCGACTGCTTACCAGCATTATTTCAAACTTAATTGATTTCCTAGCTCTGCGTACATAAAGGTATACAGAAAGGATGCTGCGCATTGTACATACATCAACACAAGTAACTTATCATAGGTGAACGTTATCCCGTCGCATTAAGGTACAGAATGTTCATGAATAGACGATGGTACTAAAGCAGCATTTTTGACTGACCATCTTTGTACCTTATGTCTTTGCAACAAGGCATAGGAATTGTTAGTTAACAGTGCGATGGTAGATACCGTCACAGTAATGGTGAATACAAAAGTACTTGTATGTCAGTACTGTATGGACAAAGACGCCGCGACAGCCTTGCAAACAAACGGAATGTGGTGTGAGTGCTGGCGGATTTCTTTTTAAAACTGGTTCGCTTTAGCGTATTTATCCTAGAGATTAAAGACAGCCTAGAGGAGCTAAAAGGCCAACAATTAAAACAACAATTGGAATATCCTAATTCAATTTTTAAATCATAAACGAAAATGCAGTTTTCAAAGGATTTTAACGTTTCATAGAATTTCTTGTCAAGCTGGGTGAATAATTTGAGATTAGATAAAATCCACGTAAAACACATAATGCACCAAAAGTATCTGCAAACTTCTAATACTTATAAAAAATGGAAATATATATCTACAGTCCGTCTTTAAAAGTTTCTGTTGCACTCTAATCATTTTACATAGCGAAGCGTATTTCTTCCGTACTCGTAGTGTACTCGTTTTTTTCAGAATTTTTGTGTAGAAATATATATTTTATCTCCGCCACTGGCGCCCCACCCAAACTGCAAAAGGCCCTCAAGATTTCACATTTAAAAGGGCTCGCAGAAACAAAGAACAAGGGCCTTCCCTAATCCATTCTAAGCCCCATTGTAGCCGTCGCACAAGAAAGGTGGTAATGTAATATCGCATTGTGCGTCGGATGATCTGACGAAGCGCGTACTCTTAATAAAAAGGACTTATTTCCATAGATTTGAGGCAATTTTAAGCCTTTTAGAATACACTAGTAATGTATTGTACCGTGATGCAATCACGCACAGCTGGCTGTTTTGATCTTGTAAACCGTTTCGTGATAAAAAGTACGTTTCAGATTGCAATGTTTGGGAATAGAAAGATATGAATAACAATTACAGCAACAATTGTGATGAGTGCGTTACTTTTGTGTGGATTGATAGAATAGACTGTTTCATTGTAACATGTGAATAACAGTCGCTCTTTATAACAAAACTGAGATTTTTATTTCTCCTCCTAAAACCTCCTAGTACTTACTCGTATGTAGTAAACAAAACTATTTGAGGAAATTCGTCAAGAAAGTCTTACCTTTAAGAAAATAATCAGAAACACTTAAGTCACTTATTGTCACCTAAATCATTGCCACCCTTCAATCATGTTATGTTTGCTTGTTTCACAATAGTTTAGATTAGTATAACCAAATAATGATAATTATTAAGCTTAAGGCTTTACACCCTTGAATTATATCGTCTGTGTCTTTTTTTATTTTTTTTATTTGTATAAACAAAACAGCTACTCTGCTAACATCATTGTTTGAACAGCCACAAGATTAATATAGTCAACTGTAACATTGATCTTTCTAAATTCTGTTATTCTTCGTCATTTGCTCTTAACTCTTGCCGCTCTAGTGGCTTTTGTCATCCACCAGCATCTTAAGATGGTATCATTCCTTGCCATCAGTCTCATCACTTCCATTTTGTCACTAGCAAGCCATTCACTTGATATCAGCAAACGTATGTTTGTAGAGTTTCACCTTAAAAGAACCTTATAAAACCTCTTATCCTTTTGTATTCATTGTATCCTACTTATCTGAACCAACATCGTAAATCACAATGATTTGGTCATGCCACGGTCAATTCCTTCATTGATCCTTCTAAATGCCACTGTATGTCCGTCTCCCTTGTGGTTACCGTTCAAGCTGTTGTCACGAAGCCCGTGTTGACAAGCATTATATGGGACGGTTCTATCAGCCATTGTGATCGTGTACAATCCTTCTCACAGATACCATCGGTTCTATGATTTATTCTGGGAGGATTTGATCTGTTAACACTTTTAGGAGCTCTTGCTTCATCAGGCAGACTTTTGTTTATTTCTTTACGTTGTGATAAAGAGTTGTTAAATTTCTTTATGTTGTTTTTATTTGACAGTGGGGTTATCTTTCGCAAAGTCGAAGAATTTTATGACCAAATTTTCATTTAATGCGTTTTTTTTAAACTGGTTAATTTTTCAGAAAGGTCTCAAATCTAACCTAACCTAATGATTTCATCAGGATACCTTTTTTAGGGTTCCGTAGTCAACTAGGAACCCTTATAGTTTCGCCATGTCCGTCTGTCTGTCTGTCTGTCTGTCTGTCTGTCCGAGGCTTTGCTCCGTGGCCGTTAGTGATAGAAAGCTGAAATTCGGCATGGATATATAAATCAATAAAGCCGACAAAGTCGTACAATAAAATCTAAAAATTTAATTTTTTTGAGGGTACCTCCCCTACACATAAAGTGGGGGTGATTTTTTTTTTTTTGCTTTAACCCTACAGTGTGGGGTATCGTTGGAAAGGTCTTTCAAAACTAATAGGGGTCTTCAACAAACATTTTTTGATAAAGTGAATATATTCGGAGATAATCGCTCCGAAAGAAAAAAAAATGTGTCGCCCCCTCTAACTTTTGAACCATAGGTCCAAAAAATATGAAAAAAATCGTGGAAGTAGAGCTTAAGAAAGACATTAAATGAAAACTATAGCGGACATGATCAGTTTAGCTGTTTTTGAGTTATCGCAAAAAGTTTTCCCTTCATAGTAAAAAGACTTACTTTAATTAGGTACTGATTATGCAAATTTGCCTATTTGTTTAACTCGGGTGAAAGATACCGTTTCCAGTGCCGGATTAAGACATTTTGGTGCCCTAAGCATTTCTAGACCATGGTGCCCCCTCATCAAGATTACATTTAATTTTCTTGGTAAATTGAGTGACGTTTATTGCCGCATTACTCGTACTGCTGAGAATAAAATTTTCAATCCGTCACATCATTTTATCACAGACTGCAGTACTGCAGCAGTAATGTTCCAACAGTAAGTAAGGTCAAGTGTAAGCAAATTCGAAGAAGGGCGGAGGCCAAGCCAACCATTCCAAGTATAACCGAAGACGTAAGACATATATAGACCGTACTCCGCACAGGCAAAGGCCGAGCTTCAGTAGGGGCTTAGCCATTGACCATTGGTTCTTGTCAGAACAAGTACCAATGGCCACAAATGTCTTAAATAGCAAATTATTGTTTACGAAAACGGGACTTAATAAGGTAAGTTTTAAAATTACCTCTGATCAGACGTTTCAAGGACGGCGTTGTCCCCATGGTCGCGGAGAAGACTGGGTAAAGTCGACATCATTATCTTGACGTTGGAGGTAATTTTAGAACTTAGTCAAACGCGATTAAGTCTCGTTTTCTTAAATAATAATGTGTCACAATAAGGCCAATACAATTAGATTTTTTCGAATTTGGACCTAAAAATACGTATAATCCGAGTTTGCTCCATTCCAGGAGGTGTGCATAAATGTTTCCTCTTTTTCAGTTTTTTGCTTGCAAATCGAAAACGGTACGGCCGACGGAAAATTTGTTCTAATTACGAGTATTATTAAAATTGATATCTGAGGATCCGAAATGTAATTTAACTATGTTCTTGCAATAAAATATATTGATTGATTTAAGGTACCTTAATATGTATTCGTGGTAAATTGTAAAAAAAGGTCGACACATTTTATTTTTGGTAAAATCATGTTAATAATCCGAAAACGCTTTCTTACCAGTGTCTGATCCACCAAGTGCTATTGTAATTGATAGTGGGTTCCTTCTACATCGAGTGGTTTGGCAATCCAAAGGAAAAAAATATCTCCTAAGGATCCCAAAATGTGACACCTCCTGGGATCGAGCAAACTCCGATTACACGCATTTAGGACCAAATAAATGTATTAAAACAATTTCCAGCTTGCTGGGAATTAATTCCTGAAAACGCTATTTTTTGATCTAATTTGATTGGCCTAAATCGTGAAAATCAGTGTTTTTAAAGGCAAAGTCTAAGGCTAAACGCGCGGAGCGTTCGGTCGGTGCTAACGGATGAGGCCAAAGGTCGAGCTTGAAGAAAGCAAGGCTTGAATTTGACCAATGGCGAGGTATGAATAGCTGGACGTCCGGAGCGTCCGATCGCGGCGCTTTATCATATAATACAACCAATGGTGAGGTATGAGCAAGGCAGCCCAGCTGCGAGAGAACAGCATGGATTTGGATCCATGGCCAAGCAAAAGTGAGACAGTTTGCATAAAGTAGAAGGCCTGGCGTCGCATAAGACCTAACGCTGAACTGCAAAATAGTGGCTTGAAATCGAACCTATGTAATCAGGTAATCACGGTCCTCCTACTGCTCGGCCTTTGGCTTAAGGCCCTGCATCGAAAAATAACGGGATCTTTGAAGCGTGGCAGGGGCTAGCCCCGGAAACAAACAGACGTGATTTTCGGATATATGTATCTTGACTATATGATAAGAGGTATGATACTAGTCGAAACAAAAAGGCTTAAAATTTTCTCGATAGAATATAAATCCAAAGTTACATCTACATTTTTAGTGTTTACCTCAGTGCAACTAGAAAACACATCTTCATCCAGCATAATCCACTTTAAAGTAAAGGTTTTCATCTCGTCTTAAACCTCATTCAACTAAATATTAACTTATTATCTTATACAAACGGATTTATTCTCGTTTTTGATTTTATGAATTCAACAGAAAACGCCCATTTTACGCAGTTCGACTTCTCTTTTTGTCATGCGTCAAAGTCATATATGCGTCCTTTATGCCAGTAATGTTAGATGGCCGTGGTGCCTCAAAGAGGTAAGATCTATGTCAAATCGCGCAGCGCTTCAAATTACGTAAAATCGACATATCCAATAAACGTTGAGTCGTAGCTCTATTAACTAGTAACGGAATCCGAGGTCTACTACGAATGGAGCTATCTTTACAGGCCTATACGTTACGCATGTGTGCGTGTTTGCTTAGCTACGTCAAAGTCAAATACTCTTTGAACAATTACAACGGGTAAGGAAGTTTCGACAGCATCTGTAATGTATCGGTAGCTGTGTGGTCGTGTAGACACCAAAGAAAAAATGCGAGACATCTATAGACCGATCGAATCTAATCGTAACTTTTTGTTTTCTTTTTTTGTTACTATATAATATCTTTATTGCTTATTTTTTATTTCATTGTAAAAGTTAATCTTGTCTGTCTTATACAGAAATAAAGTTATTCTTTTAAATATGTGTATTAAAAACATATTTTAATGACACGAATAATTTTATTTTATTCATACCAATTTTTCTATAGCCTAGGTAATCTTTATGTAAAACAAATATACTTATTATATAAAAAAAATAAACGAAAAAAATCAACATGTTTATTAGAAAAAAAAAACTCGTTTGCACGGGCCGGGGTTTGAACCAGCGACCTCTGATTTGTAATCCGCATGCCTTAAGAACAATTCACATAATTGATTTAACAGGATACTGTCAAAACGTCAATGACTAATATGACTTTTCAGCAAAGAGTAAAGTAACTATGCTTTTCAGTTTGATTTTACTTGACAAGGAGCAATAAGAAAAACGTACCGAATCGTCCCTTTCTTAAAATTGCCATTCAAAAAGAGAGATGGGCATTGTGATAAGAGAGGCATGGGCATTGTGAATTTCATCACGCTTTGTGTGGTAGGGCACAGCCAGTACAGAAAACCGCAGCCAAATAACACTAGACCCTACTCATAGTGTTGTGTTCCTGCCGGTGAGTAAGGTTGCCAGAGCTCAACGAGGGGGGGGGGGGGGCGAGTTTAGGGTCGGCAACGCGCATGTAACTCCTCTAGGCGTACATAGGCTACGGAGACTGCTTACCATCAGGCGGGCCGTATGCTTGTTTGCCACCGACGTAGTATAAAAAAAAAAGAAAATTCAGCTCGTGTGTGGTGCTATCTATAGTTTTTTTTATATGGGTACGCTGACAGCTGTCGTTTCAATACGATTTTGCGAGATTTGGCGTTTTTAGGTTAATAATTATATAGAGATAACACCTGTCACCCTACCCATCGAGTTTGAAAAATACTATAAATGTTAACATATACAGGCTTACCATCAGGCGGGCCGTATGCTTGTTTGCCACCGACGTAGTATAAAAAAAAGAAAATTCAGCTCGTGTATGGTGCTATCTATAGTTTTTTTATATGGGTACGCTGACAGCTGTCGTTTCAATACGATTTTGCGAGATTTGGCGTTTTTAGGTTAATAATTATATGGAGATAACACCTGTCACCCTACCCATCGAGTTTGAAAAATACTATAAATGTTAACATATACAGGATGGTTTTTGATAATGTATATCTTAGAACTTACACTGTTTTTAATTTTTTTTTTTCAGATTTTAAAATTATACTTTTTTACCTTAATAATATATCTTAGTCTTGGCAAAGACGATTAAAGTTTTATACTTAGCAAAATCGCTTACTAACAATGTCTTTCCTGTAAGTTTAGGCAACTGCTATAGCAGATACCACCATTTAACAGCAGTATCAGTTCATTACACTTGGTTCGGTGCTTCAACCTCTTGTCTAACTGTCTGATAATTAAAGTAGTTCCTAATAGACGGCGTTGTGCAATTTTGGATATCCCGATCAAACTTTTCATTTCAGAGGAACGCGATTCTGTGTTGATAATGTTAGTCAATACTTTATTTGTCCATGCTCTTGAAACCATTAGCCAACCAATTAGCTTATGGCGGGCATTGAAGGGTCGTTCTTTGAAATCAGATTATTAAATATAATTTCAATATAAGCCCATCAATCGAATAGGCATACATTTTGGTCAATTTCTTACCTATCAGGGGAATAATAAAATCGATAAAAAGAATGTAAAAGCGACGAGGGAATGAAAAAAACCGATAAGGGAATGACAAGGAATGACATAATGACAATGAATTTCGGAACAATTACTTCCAAAATAATACACTGAATCATAGAACGCTCTTAGCAACTTAATGTTATTTTTAAGATCTATAGAACGAAGTACCAAACGTTGATTTTAGTTGAAACCCCAGTCCAAAGGCATTGAATGAGAACCAGGGGAAAAGAAATAAGTATGTCTTTGATCGACTGTTATGATTACGATAATTTTTACTTAATCCATGAAAGTAAATAATCATTTACTTGACATATGATTTTACATTGTACATGCCCATGAAGAATACATTTTATATGAAAACACACGGGAATGAAAATCACAGTGAACCAAAGCCACGGGAACGATATTATGAAATCGTTTATTTCAGGTGAAAGACCCATAATTACATCACAAACAAACGAAAATACAATACAAATTAACTTAAATTAAAAACAGTCAAAATAACAATCATAAATACATACGTCAATTTTGTGTTACCTGTAAGAATAGCATATATTTTTAAGAAAATAAGTAAACTAAATATCTATATCCTTAGTAATTTACCTCTAGTTTTATGTCAACCTAATATCCTAAGAGCATTTATTAGAAACATATTAAGAAGTTCTAAATGTCACGGAACGTGTAGTGTGACTTCCTCGGATTTTATGATATTTTATTTTTCTTTGAAAGTGTTTTTGGAAGAATTTTATATCAAATGTTAACACTTACACCTATTCCACAATACGGTTTAAAAATTGTATGGATATATAACGGCTTTATAACAATTTTAATAACATACATCTTGTTATCAGTTTTCGTGTCAACGCCGCGCGTGGTAACATAAACATGCAGTACTCGGTAGAAAGTTACCTTTACGTCTGGCAGCCTTTTTAACGCTTTTTTTTTAGAACAGCAATACTGTGTTGGTGTCAGATTTGCAAATGGCTGAAGGGAGAAATGTTGTCGAAAATTATTTTTTTGTGTTAATTAAAAAGAAAAGGTCAACCTTAACGCGTCACCGCCATGTTTGAGTTTTTAAAAGTCAGTGCTCATTTCACGTTATTGTTTGTAACATAAGATATACCTAATACATTCGAGATTGAGCTAATTATTTAATATTTGCAAAGTCAAAGGTAATTTTTAGGTAATACCGAACATGTTTCAAATTGTCACGACAGTGGCCTCAAAATTCTCTCCCCGCCACGGACTATTGAATCCACGTTCGTGTCATATAGATACGTGGTCGTGACATTCTCAATTCGTTTGATTAATTTAGAGGCATATTCACTCTTTAGAAATGGATTTTATTAGCTACGTTCATTTGTTATTATTGCCCAACTGCCGAAGCAGAAAAATGGTTTCCGCGTGTATGTGGATGTATGATGTGTATCCGATTCTTTGTCACGCTCTACAGCGTTAGTTTGACGAATTTCAACGTATGAGCTGTCATTCGATGTGTCGTAGTCATGGGAGTAACTTAGGCTATATTAAAAATATTGTATAATTGAAAATAGTGGAGTTGGCCGCCAAAATGCCGAAACGTCACGGCTGAGGGACACTTTGTGACAACCGTGATTATGTACTCATTTTATTTACCTTTCCTGAGGGTATTAAGCTTGACCATATGCATCAAAAAATGCTTTTTATACGTAACAATATGTGAAAAATATTTTTCTGGACACAATTTAAGAATCACCCTGATTGTTTGAGTAATTGTTTAAAAGTTTCACTTTTTTTGTAGTTTTCGTTGTTACCATATACTTACTTTTTTCTTTTTTATATGTAGGTGACAACTGTGATTCACTATCATCCGAAAAATTGGTCGTCGGAAAACGGCACCCTGTATTTCCTGCCTCAACAATATATTACTAAATAAAATATGATAACTAACAATGTAAGATACCGAATTTAAAAAGATAGGTAGTGTTATACCTACAATTATCTATACTATTGACATCTTCCAAAAATCAACAATAAAAATTGGCTATATTGTAGTCTCAGATTTATTACAATTTACAACAATATAATTTTTTATTTTCTAGTAGCAAGTAATAACGCCATCTTTTTTATTTTCTAAGAATTAAGTTTCTGGCCGACCGCGTATAATCGTAGTTAATTTTTGTAACGCTAGATGGAGCTTTCACCTTCACGTGCGCCGCGGACTCCGCGGAGCGCTTCCATGTGTGCGTGCTAGCGGGGAGTGAGGAAGCTATCGGGCGTGGCTTACGTACCGGTATTCACGGCTTTAGTAGGCCCTTAACTCGAAAGCGCAACTTGATAAGATGCTTTAATTTTTTGGCCTTTGCGGGGCCCTTTATAACACTATGACAATTAGGTCGCAGGATCGCGGCTCTGCAGCTACTCGGCCTGGCCATCTAACACATCTGGTGTGCAAGAGAGCAAAATACGCTACAAAATCGGTAAACTACGTCGAGAAAATCGGTTGGCCACAAGCCCGACGGTAAGATTTTTTGACCATGAGCTGTGATGGCCTCCGCGTAAGGTTGGAGATGTGCTTACGTGTTCTTACTCTCTTACGACCCTTCGTTATTATCAGATGGGTACTTGCACACGTATCAAAAAGTTTCGTGTACATAAGTACTACACTACGACTGCCATGCTGATGCAGCCTGCGCGTTTTTTGTTTCCTACTATTTTGGTGCCCCCCTACACGTGGTGCCCTAAGCAAGTGCTTATTTTGCTTAATGGTTAATCCGGCACTGACCGTTTCATCCCTTGGTTAACAATTTACTATACTTTAAGCTCCAGTTTAGCTTATTGTGACGGAAGAGTAACTACGGAACCCTACACTGAGCGTGGCCCGACATGCTCTTGGCCGGTTTTATTCAAAAGTTTAGTTAAGGTCAGCGGCCAGCTCTCTAAAATACATCAAAAACGAATTCAAAACAATATCTTAATGAATGACTTTGACGATAATAGGTTAGGTATTTAATTTATATTATATATATGAATCGATAAACTGAATGCTTAATGTATTACCTAATTAAGGAATAGTTCTTTCGCTGGTCATTCATAAACGCGAAGAAAAAAAAATATGCATCAATTCTAACGATCCCATACGGATTAGCGTGGCGTATTAATAATGTTAATATGCAAGTTTTTGTCCGTACCTACTAATTTAATAAGCTATCCCTCGAAACTGACGACACCTGAGATCGTGGCCGTAAAAATGTCTGGTCGTGTCCAATCAATCTTGTTCCGTACCTGCTCCGAGATCGGACCGGCCAGATAACCCTTCCTTAATGCGTAATACCATTAAAACAACGGTGACAATCCGACCAAAAAATAATTTTCAACAGCTTTTTATCAGTCCAAACTACACACACAAGCTTCTATTTTCTAAGTAGTAAAGTATAATTTGCTTTACCTGTGATCCTCTAAGTCAGATGATTAAAAATGTGAGATGATGATCATTGCGGGGGCTCCCACTGCGAACGTTTGTTTAACCTTTTGTTTTTTCTGGATTCCTGGTCGTGGGTCCGTTTTAATTAATGCCCATCACGTATTTTTTTCGATGTTAGTTTTTGGTTTTCCTTTTTTTCCTTTTCCGTTTTATCTTGGAGTTTTTGAAATATGTCCGTGGGCCGTGGCGTGTGATGCGATATCTCGATGTCTCCTATTGTTTTCGATTTGATATATTTATGCGCCGTGTTCCCGGGAGTGGTGTTCTTGTGTTTTTTGTTGTCGTGTGACGCGGTGTCGTGCCGACGATTGTTCGCGGATCGAGTCGAGCCCTGATTTATAGGCCAAACTTTAAAATCACCGGACGTTAGTTGTATTTATGGGAAACTATTCTCTGGCTTCTGACGTAGGATCGCTGAAACTGAATAAGTGTCCTTTTTTTTCCTCTATCGACATAAATTATATTTTCGAGCCTTATTATTTAAAACTACGAAACTTTATTTTCGCTACACACCTATTATTTTCAATTGATTAAATACTTTGTATCCGTTACCCAAAAGTTGTCTGGCAGAAATCGCTCATTAGCGATAACAGCGCCTGCTGTCTTCCTATATCTTTAAGCTGTATCTTTTACTGAGTTGTGCCAATAAAGAGTATTCCATGTATCTTTATGTTCTCTATTTAGGTATCTATATGTAAATCGCCTATCCATTAGAAACCCAGTTATGTAAAGCAACGCTAAAGCATTAGAAAATGTAGAAATTCTATCTATTTATGCTCTGTTCCATAAGATAACCCAGAGATAATAACCAACATTCCTTCGACGCACGCATAGCTATGTCTAACTACATACCACACGATATCAGCGTCTAAGTTTATAGCTGGTACTACAGCTTCCTTATCTACGGGGCCGATGCTTAGATTTACTGCCTCATATCACTTCACACTAATAAATAGCTTAATTAGTTTGATTGGTCTTTATCTGTACAAGCTACTGGTCGCGGGCTTACGAAAAGACGCGCTTATCGAGCTACGTGATGTATTTGAGTGTGAAATACGGTATTTTACTAGTTTTAAGAATTGATTATATACTTTAACTAACTATCAGTAAAAGATAGACCTAAAGCTATAAAAAGTGTACAATCTGAATAAATTGTAGAAGAAGTTATACCTAAGCGTTTAAATCATGTACAAACTTTGACAGATTGAAAGTAAGATGTAAGTTCTTAAGTAAACCGACTATTTCTGATATCAATTACGATTATTAAAAAATTGTCTTTTGTGACTTACAAAACGTCCGAAAATGCCATGGAACCTACAGTAATTTTAATAAAAACGCAAAAAAGGAAATTAAAGCTGTTTGATGGCTGATTTTATAGTA
Source organism: Cydia pomonella (assembly GCF_033807575.1). Taxonomy (NCBI): domain Eukaryota; kingdom Metazoa; phylum Arthropoda; class Insecta; order Lepidoptera; family Tortricidae; genus Cydia; species Cydia pomonella. Next base: position 1,420,751 of record NC_084716.1, read on the forward strand.
TGCTTATCTCGTTCGCGTCTTTCTGGAATCTAAAGCTAATTTTCACGTTGCACCCTTTTTTAGGGTTCCGTAGCCAAATGGCATAAAACGGAACCCTTATAGTTTCGCCATGTCCGTCTGTCTGTCTGTCTGTCTGTCTGTCTGTCTGTCTGTCTGTCTGTCTGTCTGTCCGAGGCTTTGCTCCGTGGTCGTTAGTGCTAGAAAGCTGAAATTTGGCATGGATATATAAATCAATAAAGCCGACAAAGTCGTACAATAAAATCTAAAAATTTAATTTTTTTTAGGGTACCTCCCCTACACGTAAAGTGGGGGTGAAATTTTTCTTTCGCTTCAACCCTAGAGTGTGGGGTATCGTTGGAAAGGTCTTTCAAAACTAATAGGGGTTTTCAAGAAACATTTTTTGATAAAGTGAATATATTCGGAGATAATCACTCCGAAAGAAAAAAAAATTGTGTCCCCCCCCCCTCTAACTTTTGAACCATAGGTCCAAAAAATATGAAAAAAATCGTGGAAGTAGAGCTTAAGAAAGACATTAAATGAAAACTATAGCGGACATGATCAGTTTAGCTGTTTTTGAGTTATCGCAAAAAGTTTTCCTTTCATAGTAAAAAGACTTACTTTAATTAGGTACTGATTATGCAAATTTGCCTATTTGTTTAACTCGGGCGAAAGGTACCGTTTCATCCCTTGGTTAACAATTTACTATACTTTAAGCTCCAGTTTAGCTTATTGTGACGCCTAAGTCACTACGGAACCCTACACTGAGCGTGGCCCGACATGCTCTTGGCCGGTTATTTTAATACTATGTCGGTAGCAAACAAGCATACGGCCCGCCTGATGGTAAGCAGTATCCGTAGCCTATGTACGCCTGCAACTCCAGAGGAGTTACATGCGCGTTGCCGACCCTAACCCCCTCCCACCCCTTGTTGAGCTCTGGCAACCTTACTCACCGGCAGGAACACAACACTATGAGTAGGGTCTAGTGTTATTTGGCTGCGATTTTCTGTAAGGTGGAGGTACTTCCCCAATTGGGCTCTGCTCTAGATCTGGAATGACATCCGCTGTGATGTGCCCTACCACACAGAGCGAGATGACATTCACAATGCCCATACCTCTCTAGCGTGCAGGATACATTTTTTCAGTACCTACTTAAGACTTAAAAACAACAGGATATATATGTACTTATGTACCAGAGTCGTTAATTTTAATGTATTGTCCGCAGAAGTGATCTTTTTCTAAAATGTTTGACCCAATAGCTATAAGAAAAAGTTCCCTCGCTAACATTTCCAAGAACTGACCTATTCCCTTTAAATTACACATAAATAAATCCTTTTCTCGAATGATACTTGTGTTATTGGCGTGGGTTGTAATGAATCTGTTTTATCTTTCCAGGTAAGTCGATGAAACTCGAGCTTCTCAAGCTTTGCTGGGGTCTGGAGGGTTCTGTTGCCATCGCTTGCAGAGCCTCAGGTAAACTACATAGTACGTGTAAGATAGAGTTAGTAAGGATTCGAGTCATACGAGTCTAAATTAGACGAACTCGACTCAGCTTCACGAGACTGTAACGCTAAAAAAAGTTTTTTTGTTATGAGTTTTTTTTCTAAAGTGGGCGTTAGACGTGTCAGCCTAAGTTCGCGTACTTTACAAGCGAAAAAAGTCGTCGAACCATAAGTTCGCGAACTTACTCGCATGTCTATTCGGGACATAAGATTGTCTTAAAAGAGCTCAAACGTATAGTTAAAACGTAAGAATACCAAATGAACAATTATCATTATTGAAATAGGTAGGTAGAGTCACGTCTGAAAATATCGATACGAAAAATTTGCCTAAAATATGTATACACTGCTTTAATATATGGGCAATCAAGTCGTGTATACATATGTTTGTACCTTTTTGTATCGATATTTTCAAACGTGACCGTACATAAATCTACAATCAGCAAAAGTATGAGTTACATATTGTTATAGTGTATATACTATTACATATATGTAAATGCAACGCGTCTTAAAAGTTGCAAACAGAGAAAAACTGAGCCAAAGCCTAAAGACTCGATTCTTTCCAATACCAGTCCTACCCAGCCCAGGGTGCGTAGACAAGATGCCAATCGTTGACACTCCGTAGCGAACGAAGCGTTTAGTTATCGTAGCGCAAGCGATGGTAAACTTTGGCTCGGCACCCTGGTCTGCCCGAATCAGCAACAGTATAAAAAAATAGTCCTATTGAGGCGATATCTCGCCTGCAGTTGTTACGATGGGAAAAGCGCTGCGCCCGCGCCTCATGCCCGAGCCCGAGGTAAGTGTCGCATATTTAATTACACGATTACAATCTAACCTTTTTTAACAGGCTACGTTTTCGAGAAATATCGGCGAAAACTGTTGTTTATTTGACGTGCGTACATCTATATAAGTACATTTTTAACGTTCTTTATTTTTAAACTGATGAAAGTATAAAGATTAATTATAAATACATTAATTGACGACTTAGATACTTAGGTTCATAATTCCGACAATTGTACTTAAGATTTAATTAATTTAATAACGCCAAGCAGTACTTTGTCGCAACAAAACAAACGAATAATCAATAACTTTGAGATCACAGAAACACCCTCTTACAACCCCCTATTTTAAAGTTTCATATAAAACCATTCAGTATAATTTGACGACCGGTCTGGCCTAGTGGGTAGTGACCCTGTCTACGAAGCCGATGGTTCCGGGTTCAAATCCTGGTAAGGGCATATCCGTGTGATGAGCATGGATATTTGTTCCTGAGTCATGGGTGTTTTCTATGTATTTAAGTATTTGTATATATATCGTTGTCTAAGTACCCTCAACACAAGCCTTATTGAGCTTACTGTAGGACTTAGTCAATTTGTGTAATAACGTCCTATAATATTTATTAAAAAAAAAAAATTAACAATGGTAGTATGAAAATATTAAAAAATATTGATTAAGAAAAAAGTTATAGGTCACTAGATAAGTTTTGCAATAGACAAATATGAAACAAAGAGGTGGCCTATCACATATATTTTAAAACTATATTCCCATAGACAATGATTGGCCGGAAAACATTTACTTAATTTTTAAATTTACTTATTAAAAAATTGAAACTGTGTGTGAAATGAAAATGTTGTATAAAATACGCGTAAACCGTCCTTAGCACAAGCCGACGTTTTCAAAGTTTAAATCTATTTTTTAATATATAAATTTAAAAATTAAGTAAATGTTTTCCGGCCAATCATTGTCTATGGGAATATAGTTTTAAAAAGTATATGTGATAGATAGGCCACCTCTTTGTTTCATATTTGTCTATTGCAAAACTTATCTAGTGACGTATGTACGTAGTACAGAGTTGATAAGCATCGGTAACTTTTGCATATGAAAATTTTAGTAGATTTTGCGTACATCCACAAAATATCCAGTAAAGAAATATGTATAGTAAATAGTGCACTTTAGAAATGACGAGAAAATCAAACTGCTGAAGTAGGTAGGTACTAAACTTATGTTTAAGTAACTAAAATTTTTTGACTTAGTAGACATCGAATACGAAAAGAAACAATGTCAAACGGATGTTTATGGTACCTGTAAACTCTTTTGAAAATTGTATGTAAAAAATAGAGGTGGAGAGTTAGAGTGGGAGAAGGTTTTGAATTTAGCATGGACTGGATACATGCTACAAAACATTTATATCCATCGAACATTTCTAAGACATCGTATCCACGTGGAAACCAGACCCGAGCAACACCCGATACCCTCATGAGTTAGTGTTATGTACGGACAAATTTATCTATTTGTCCGTCCGTGTTATAGCTCCCGGCGGAGGGAGCTACTTACCATCTGTGTAGCCCACTGGGATTTCATTATGTTGATGTTGTCAGTATTGTTTACTTTTTACACTTCAAAACAAGGGGCATTTCAAATCCTTCTAAACTGGTGACAACGGGTGAAACTGCAGGGAAAGCAATCCCTGGGTGAAAGATAAAATAAAAACGCTAAATTTTTCCTAAACTTTAAAGTAATTTAGAGTAAGGGAACGCGTTTTTGTAAGTAGCTTTATATATAAGTTATAATTACCAGAACCAATCTAAAGCTATGCATTTTATATGACGAGAACAATTAAATGTGATAAACGTTATCAAAAATGATGCAACAAGCTTATCTACATTAGAACTTTAAACATCTTATTCAATACCATATTTTAATAGGTTAGATACACGTAACCACGTATCACTTATGAATTATTTGACGTAATTACAAAAAGTACTATAATATATTTACCTACCTGAAAATAGCCCAGGTACTTATTAATGATTGTATAAAATTTTGATATACGTGTATCAAATATTGACTTACTTTAAGGTTTTAGACAAATATGTGAATATATAATCAATACATTAGGCTTTGCATTACCGCATTTTTTTAATTTAAGCATAACATATCCCACCTCCGTGATCTCATCTCAATTACGTTTAATGCCCCTCCTTAATCTCCTTACTAACAACGTCATTACATTTGAGGCATCGGTCACATCTGCGAATGTACGACTTGCGTCCAATCACGGCCGTCTAGGCTCAGTGATCCGGAAAATTGAAACAAGGGATAACAATAGCTGGGTTTTCATTATAGGGTCGCCACTCATACATACGTAGTATAACTTAGTGTAGTGTAGAAAAGATTTTGTACAATATAATTTGTACCTGTCTCAAAAAAGTGTGTTCAAAATGTGACGACCCACTTAGCCATGGTACTTAGCTATGTACAGTATGTACCGAAAATCTGGAACTTCGGGAGTATTCGGGACAGTACATATAACTTTAGCCATAGCTTAACAAAAAAAGAAACATTTTTTTTATCACAGACATATAACGTTCCTTACTCTCCTCAGTACGTAACATGTATTTCTTATGTCCAATCAAATGGTTACGGTTTCATGACTCTAGTACTATTACGTGATCTGTATCAATCAATCAAAAAGCAAACTTTGCTGGTTCTCCCGAGTCTTGGACTCCCCTGTGCTTTGCCCTTGGCACTTGACTTAAACCTTAACACATTGAAATAAAGTTAAAATACCGTGAGCGGGTGTGCAAATAAATGAAAACTAAAATCAATAAATATCTTATCACATTTTGTAATCCTAGTACTTTGACATAACGCATGTTATTGTGTGCGTTTCCTCATGTCCTGCAGCAGGACTAGGGAGCTTAGTTCTGACATGGCCGTCCCATGCGATTTTGAGGATTAGGTGGATTTGTAAGTTTATTAAGAAATAATTTGATGTGTTCGGTCGGTGTAGGGTTGTTAATAATTTGTTGACGTCAATGGAAGGGTTGACTTATTTATAGTTATTCCTATTCCTAAACCTCCCATATAACTATGCAATAATAAAAAGAAATTCACTCCTATATAGAACAAGAATAAACAAAAACGCAAAAAATACACGCAGATATAAACGGTCTTCTCGGGAAGTACGATAAAAAAACTGTTGAAAAACAAGGAAATTCAAGTTAGATACTTCATGAATTAGGTGGTATAATAATAATTATAAAATTTTACTTTAGTATGATTGCCTACCTGCTATATTTTTTTTTTTAACAGTCAATCATCATAATCATAACCGTCGCAATTTTCCCCAAAACGCAAACTTTACTTACCAAATTGCTTTCGTACCATAAATCACGATTTCCAAAATAAAAAAATGCTTTATTTTTTCGCCCCCGGTCCCTTAAGGGCGCAAAATCGCAACACGATCGTCATTCGAAAAATAATGATGTCATCAAACACTAATCCGAAAGCTTTCATGTGGATTAGAAATCGACCAACATACAATATGCATATACTCAAATTAATGTCATTCAAAAACCACCCTTATATTTTTAGCTTTACAGCGCTTTGTCTAGTTTAAGAGCGGAAAACCTATATTTGCGTATATGCATTGCACTCAGTCTATGAAACCGCGATTGTCTCTTAACGCGACAAAGAAAAATAGACCTTCACCCTTGCAAATACAATTGAAACTGCATTAACAGTAAATTTTATAAGATGCGTAATCCCGCAGACTAAAAACAAAGCAAATTTAAACTTTATTAAAAAGGTGTAAGGTAGATTTTTGCGTGTAGGAAGGATAAGGGTGGGTATACACTTGCTGGTGCGTCATCTCGGGACATTAGGCGGGTGATTTACGCGCGGGAAACGCCGGAGTCACAACATGCTGGTAGATGCAAGCGCCCTGAGCTAGATAGGGCTGTCATTTATTTTGACACGTCTTGCGTTTTCTAAAATTGATATGAGGTATTTATTCAACGCTCAGCCAAAAACTGAGATGAGATGAACCTCTAGTGAGTGTAGTTTCTGTTTTGCCCTATGGTTGACTAGTAGAGAATGCCTTAAGGCATGTACTTATTTTGTGCAATAAAGTATAAATAAATGAATATTTGCTACTGAATAACTTTCACTAAGGGATTAATACCGAAATCCTGATAAAGGAGTTTTCAATACAAGTAGTCGGCTTTTTTAGTTTTCTGAGTCTAAAACACAACTTTGCAATCTTGCTCTTTACTTTTCTTTGGTTAGTCCAAAATGTGCAATCTGCTAGAAAATAAAACAAACACAATGTATTTTAGTTTTAGCTGGTACCGTTTATTACCTATATGCAACAACTGCATATGACTGGTTTTATAAAATTATGTGGGTGTGCCACTTGCTATAGAAAATGTACATGTATCTACAACGTTTCTATGTATTTTACTATTGTTTAAAAACATACAATAATTTTAATTGAAATGTAAAACAAATCTATTTGTGGCATCCCTACGCTTTCCTACGAATTGACTACACATAGAGCTGGGTTGGTCCCGAGGGAAGCGAGGGCTGCGCCAAATTACAACGGATGCTTACCTTACCAGCATCCGCCGAAAGTGTGATCCATATTGAACCTGCATGTGATATGCCGGCCTACCGCGACTATCGAAACTCGAAACTTTGTCTGCCTCTCAATGACTCTTGCATATTTGAAAAGTAGAGAGGTAGGTAACAAAAATTAAAGGTATATAACATGAAGATAAAAGACATTAATTCGTAACAGTCACAAACATGTACAGGCAACAAAAACAGAAGAAAAGACCATTAAATGAGTATCGCGAAATGGACCCAACTCAGCATAATAGCTATGAAGCCACCGCTGGTCTTCCGTAGTGGGCATTCGGTGTCAATTTCGATGTTTGTGTTCGTAGCAAGCCCTCTGAAGTCAGTAATCCATGATTCTGGAGTGGCATGTGGCTCTTGGTATATACAATTGCAGCAGTTCTCAACATTAGCAGCTCTTTGAGATTAATAAATCAGTTGCATCGCAACAGTCCTAATAACAACACACTTAACTGACCATTGGTAGTTCTCTATCTCGTTTATTTCAACGTGGTCTCTGACCAAAAAAAGCTAACATACAAAACAAACAAAATAATATAATAAACTAGGAACCCACAGCACTAGTTGAACTATTAAAGTGTTCTTCTGAAATCTACTATTGAGTATGTCCGCCTGTCACAGGCTTTTCTATAAGTTTATAAAATCGCACTCTTTAGCTCTTAATATGAAAGGATTACGAGGCTAAAGCAAAGCCTAATAAAATGTAAATTATGCTAAATATTATCCTTGTAACCTCTTGATATCTTTGGTCCAACTTACTACAAAAAACTGTCATTACATCCAGCCACCCTAATATGTTTTCACTAAAAGGCACCTCCAGAAACACTTTTGGACCAATACATTTAATTACAAACTAGCATATTTGGTCCAGCATATTTCGTTGGCCGTCCAAAGAGGTAACGCCAGCAGCGTGCTAGGCACATTTACCCGGGTACCTGTCGACCCTAGTGTATAATATTGTAATTTTTTTAGATTTAGTTTTTAAGTTTGTTAACTACTATACAAAAGCACATGTAAATAATTTTTCAAGTCTTCAATGTAATAAAATAAATAACTATTTTCTGTCATTCAAATTATAATAAAAATACAAACTTAATTTTAATCTACATTCGCATAAGGTGTAGGAAACAACTAAAGCATTATTGTATGCCAACTATGCTAAACATTATCCTTTGTCATATCTTGAGTTAAATAATACAATCACAAAAAACTACCATTACTCTGATCCGCCACCCTAAAATGTTATTTTCACTAAAAGGCACTTCCAGACGCAAGCACTTTTGGAGCAACCCATTTAATTGTCAAACAAATTGTCTATCCATCATCGGGGGTCGGGTCACGGCAGAAATTGTGTTTTATGCTTTTTAATTCGTTTTGCTGCGAATTATTCAAAGGGGTTGGCAAGGGGTGAATTGTTTTAGGGGTAGTGATAGAAGATAACATTGTGAATGTATTAAAGATATTGTGATGTATTGTGTGAGTTATAAACGGTTATAGAATTGTTAGAACTTCACATGTCTTATTATCTTAGACCCTCAAAAAACTTTTAGAATCATATTGGCCTAATTTTTTACAAGCTTTTATTTAACTTTCCCTGTCAAATCTTGGAAGCTAAATTTGACCTACTTCTCGATTTCCGATTGAGCTGAAAATTTACATACATATGTAAGTCGGGTGACAATGCAATATGTATGTATGTAAACACTTTATTGTACATAAGACAGGTTCATTTCTTCATACAAACGTACTCGACTGTTTCCTCCGTGTTTTTTAATGCTAGAGCAATGGTTTATTCAACACAGATTATTATTATTAATATCTGTGTCGGGCTGTTTTGCTTTTTTTGAAAAGAGAAGCATGGTATTCAAAACTGACATCAATTGGCCTAAAAAGCAAAACAGACATATATAATTTCATTATCATTTAGATTTCAAAATTTCGTTACTTTTGGTAGGAGGAAACAGTCGAGTACAAAACATCGTTTTTTGAGATTTTTACGCAGGAGTTTTCGCCTAACCTGGCGTTGTCCTTATCGCACTAGTTTTAGGAGCCTTTTTCGTTAGCGAAACGGATATATTCTTTAATACATATTTAAATCTCAGCTCCCATATCCTCTTAATATACAATAAAACAGAATGTTAGCAATGTACAAAGGCGCACTTAGCCCACTTTACCATAAGGGATATTATGCTACCGTCGAGCTGATCTGATGATGGAGACAGGTGGCCATAGGAACTCTGTGATGAAACAACGCAACGTAGTTTTATTGTGTTTGGGGTTTTTAGAATTGTCTCGAAAAGTACAGTAAGCTACAAAAGCTTCTACCAAAAATCATTTTTTTTGCCAAAAATGTATTACATTTTCCTTTTTGCCAAAAATGTATTACAGTTTTAACGGACGGTAACATATCATCATCATTCGCTTTCCCTTGTTCCATTTACGTGGGGTCAGTGTGATTCGTACATATCTTTTCACAACCGTTGTTTTCTTATCGTCTCTCACACAGTCCATCCTTTTCCCTCGGTTCACCTATTCTAATACAACATCATTGTATTTAATAAATACGGTGATCTTTCAGTTTATTTCCGTATATCAATTACTGTCAATTAAGAATGAAATTTTCTTTTTAAATGACGTGTCAACTGTGCCCTTAACGATCTCTGGCTATTAAGGAATTACCTCTAGTTAAGTGCACCTGGTACCCTGCTTCTATTAATATGTAAACGCTCCCGGTTAATGTTTTTCTTCCATTAGCTGAAGCCGTAAATTAAAACCTCCTTTGACATCATGCCTACCTGGTACTTGAAAGTGAATAAATAATTGTTTAAAAACATTTAAAATCCCCCTTCTACGTTATAAACTTATAAATGGCGGCGTGAAGTTTATTTACTAACACCATTTCGCAATTATTGAATAATTTAGTAAGTTCTTCATATAATTCAGTGGAAAAAAGTTATCAACCACGTACAAATGTGAAATATTAAATAGCCGTGATGCTATTTCTGAGTGGTCGTCAATTGATTTTTTATGGAGCGCGCGTGTAGCTCTGTCATTTGTTTTCATTACGAACCCCAAAGAAAAAAGTTGTTACTTCTCGGTATGACAATGTTATTTGAGTGTCGTTGTATTTTCTAGTTCACTTTAGTGTTTATTGGAGTTCGTTGGCACTATTAAAGTCCGTCCGACCGCATAATAATAATGTGTTCATCAAAACATACAACTGCCATCTTTAATTCAAACAACATCTTGTCACAGTATATTTTGGCTCAATTTTGCGGTTTCTTAAGGCCAGGTTGTTCAAAAATAAACTTTATTTTTACAACGGTATATTTTTGTTTTAATTAGATAAAAATGTGTATTACTATTTACTATAATCAAATTTAAAATTTTGATGTGTTAAAATTCTTAAAACTCACTTAGTGATGACAATATTACGAGCATATGGCAATTTCTGAGCGATATTATTCCTTTTGATATATTTTTTTACGCATAGCTAACCTATCTACGATTCGCCGCGCGAGAAACCTCCGAATATCTTTATTTAAACTAAATCTAATTCATAAATATCAAAAAACCTAGCCTTAACACGCATAAAGTGCTAATCGCGATTCATCACAACATGTGTCGCGTTGTCGTGAACAATAACATCACCCAACTATTATGTCTCTGGACCCTCGAATTATCGCTGAGTGGTCCTCGATTGAATAGCGTAATGATCCCATATGGAGTGCACTTAGCGATCACTTGACGGCCCTACGCTAAATTATATGTAAACCCTGGTATATTTTGACCTTAGGATCTGTGGAAATATTAGTGATCACTAGTCAAAGTTATCCTGGTTTTTTACAAAAACAGCGCACACATTAAGCAACTCAGCATTTTTTATGCACTTGAACAATTTCGGAAGCTTTTAAAACGTGTTTAAAATAGTTACCGTGTTTTATCTTTTAGTTTTTTCAGTCATCCTCCCGTTTAGATTTACGTAGAACTTTTGACACTGCTGACTTTTTTAATGTAGCAATAATTTACAAATATTTACGATTGGACGACAAATATTAATTATATATTAATTACCCCTGAGACAGCTATCCCATGCTACTTCATCATATTATTTTTTGTGATATTTATAGTCTAAACCCGTAGTGGGCCGGCGCCTACCGCCCGCCGCGCGCCTACCACAGGGCGCAGCTTTGGGTCCCGGATTCTTTATGTTATTGTCATCGATCGCTATTGAAAGAACCACCTCGGAAGCCTACAGGCTTCCATGTTAACATTACCTTTAGATTTGAATTAAGTTTACTGATTTTTATGTATCTAAATTATATTATTGTCAGAATTCTAGGACAGATGTAATCCAAAAGGTTATCAACATATCGTTAAAGTATTAAACATTTCTTCAGACGCAAGAATTTGTTAAGAGATCTGTAATCTTATCAACTTGATAACCGGTATCCGTTTCAAGTTCGAAGCGTCTTTTTAAATCGGTAATTAGTTTACATTTAAATGTGAAATTATTTTGGCGAGATACAGTGAATTTACCTCAACTAAAGCCAACCTTCATGCATACATGTAGTCATGTATTGCAGACATAAAGTGAAACAAGAACGGCCATTTTTTTCACACCAGTGGGTTGAAGTAAATTTCGTACAGGTTGATTTAAAGCAATATTTCAACAAGTTTTACATTGATCATAAAATAATGAGTTAATTTACATTGAACCTCTATCTAACAAAAACAACGTGACACTATTTTATTCACTCGCACTATTTATTAAAACAACTTTTAATTTAATTTTTGTCATGTTGCTATGGAATTCAATGCTTTTGCTTATAGGTGGTCGTGCATGTTCCAACAAATAACGCATAGTAAATAGCTTCTGGTATTTCTTCATATTTATTTATAGCACGTTTCATTTTCAAATAAATTCAAGTTATAATTTTATACAGCTATATCAAGTCTGGGAGCGTCATAACAGTAAAAGGCTTTAGCGGCGAACAGTTCCTCAAAAAAGTTATGAATTATTCTTAAGGAACGGCTTCTAATGGGGGTCAGGACACTTCTTCACTGAATAATTACACAGGAAGCCGCCCATAACAGACCGCACTTAATATAAATCATCCACTTAACACTTTTTTTAACGCTGCGACAAAATCTAAATATACTGGGAACGCATAAAAAGTAAACGAAAGTTTATTTTAGTGTAAGGATGAGATAGTATGCGCCGCGGCCTGAGCTACGAGCCCTGTCACGTCACTGGACGCGCACCGTCCATCATAGCTTCCTCTATCCCTCTTACACACATTAAATAACCCTGTGTAAACTTTGCCTTCCTTGTCTCACATCATGCGTGGACTGCTTAAAACAATAGCGACGATAACTGGTCAGACAAAATCTTCAAATTCGTATTTCAAAATTATTAATAGACAGATGCAAACCGTTTTTTGTTTTTTACCGCTCTTAAATTCAAAACATCGACCCTGATAAAGGCCCGATCGAAGATAGCGATGTGTATTTCGCCCAATTTATCTTTTTTTCGTCGATATTGAAAAATGTGTCGTCGTATGCGTCACGGTCGCTCTGTTTTATTTTTTTCTTATTTTTGGCTGAATGACACAGAAATGCTTTTGGCCGTCGCCCGTTATCGCTGGGAACCGCAGTAAAAAAAGTTTTTGCGAAGTGTTTTGAAGCCGTATTTTTGTTTTGAAATTCCTGTTAAATTATAAAAATGGGTAATGCAGCTGGGTTCGCTTATCGCGGGTGTTTTAAAGTGAAATATCTTGCTGAATGTCTTGAACCGTTTAGCATAATTGCCGATGGCAGGGCTAATGTAGTAATAGAAAATGAGGTTAAATTATTTGAGATTAGTTGAAGCGTAGTTGGGTAATAAAGGCTTGGAAAGGCGGACATTGTTCTCAAATCAAACATGAGCCGGCAACAATGGCTGCGATAACTCGCGGCCGCCCGTTTGTACTAAAATTCAATATTTTCCGGGCGGATGCTTTAAGGTGGGGCTCCACTAACCGCGACTATTGTAGGCTGATTCTTATTTTTGTATTAATTTACCTAGTTTTCGGGCCCATTTTACGTACATACAGAAACAAAAGTCAAGTTCATTAGCTAGATTTTTCTTCGTTAATTCGATTCGACGACATCACATAGTATCTTTCCACAGTTTATTTTCCTTCAACACGGGATGAACTCAACTATGACATGCTAGATATTAAATTGGTGGCTTTTGTAACTGTCATTGTTTGGGTGGGTGTCAGACTTGCTTTGATTGCCAGTCAAGTATCTAAAAGAACGCGCCAGAGTCTTAACTCCTCTGCCACGAAACATACGCATCAAGCGTGCACTCTTGACGCTAACGCCGACCGCCATAGGTACGTTTATTTTACCCAATGTATGGTGGTCGGCGTCAGCGTCGACCGTGCATGCTCGGAGTGTGCGTACCCGTGGGTCACGGGTAAGCAAAGCATGGCCAGTTTCCCGCTATCGCTAACGCGTCCGCTCCCGCGCTCGCTCTCACCGGCGCGCGCGCACGTCGCCTCGCGTTACCCGCGTGAGCGGGCACGACGCGCTCCTATTATATATTATTAAGCCCGGTGTTTTGTTACCGGCCCTAGTATGTTACACTGCTTTTTATACTAGGCTAATGTTACCTAAATAATAACGATAATATTTGTTTTTTTGTTGATTTTATGATCGTAGTCTAAATGTTCACTCACTTGATAGACCCTGTCGGAAATGGTCTCATTTCTCCGGGGTAGATGAGCAGATGGTAGGCGCTTTCTCATTTTACTTAGTTTTTCTTCAAGTAGTGGAATTACTTTTTTTTTATATGTAGTTAGATAGGAAAGGAATTTTAAGATGTCACGACGTGGCTTACGTGGTTTTATTATGTTTTTAGTGTTTTTAGTGTTTTTACCCGCTTTTGTTTCATTGCATCAAATAAATTAGTTACAATACAGAACATAAAATAAAACTATACCTAACTAACATTGATCTTAAGACTTCTGTAGGGTTTCGACAGACACAGTTTCGGCCTAGATCTGTATTTGATCAATTCGTCTAGACATTCGACTTTATATTCAGCATTTGAAATACAATGACTGAAGGCTAAACAGCATGACATCACCAGGATTAGGATTCCTAGGACTCCTGGAAATGAGATCTATTTTAAGAATTTTTATTATATTGCAACCGTTTTTAGGAAGAAATCTATCAAGTTCAATTCAATTTACTGCAATGAGAAAAAATACTCTACCTATAAGACAATAATGATAAATTTGTCACATTTGTTACTCTTCTCTTTATTACTATAGAAAATGGTTATAATATAAAATGGTCTCTTGCTACCGAAATTATGATGTAAGTAGGGTAGGTTGTTTTGATAATAAATAAAACATATTGTTAGTACAATAGATGACAAATTTCATGCCTGTGTCTTTATGACTGCACATTAAACCATGTTAAACATATGTACATATTATCCAATTTCGTATAGGTAATCATTATCACTATACTAGCCTATACGCAAATCACAGATGGACACATTTTATTCACAAGTATAGGTAGGTAAGTTCCAAACAAGCTCCATCAACTTAATCGTAATATTAGTGTCTTTATTACTGGGTAATAAAATGAGTATAGCTGTATTTAATTTGTCGTAATGTTGGACAAAGATACTGACACATCAAAGTTGTGTAGCATCATAATATCGCTAAATTATCATCTTAGTAAGTATATGGAAAGATTATTTTGAAACTCCACCGACGAAAAGGTATACTAGTGGCATTACTAAATGAACTTTAATGGATGACCCGAGCGACCCGGTCAAATAGACTGAGAGCTACCTATGAGGACAACATTATATCTAATATGGCCATTTACTGGGTACTAAATGGCCTTATCGACATGTTTCGAATGTAGCTTAGCTCTGGAGTTTGGGTGCGTCATGAAACGTATACGCACTTTTGGTATAATTTTACTTTACAAACGTTCATAACGTATAATAACGTTAAGTATAATGTACGAATTGTCTATTTTCAAAAAGTATAAGCTCATAATGATATAACATACATAAAATATATCATTGTTTCGCCTAACGAGCATAAGAAATAATTCCGTTTGAAATAATCTACATTTAGTATACATATCAAAATGTCGAATAACATTTTAAATAATATTTGAATATAAAGCAGCAGAGCGTGTAGATACTGTCACGGAAGAGTGTTGTTTGACAGGAGTATAGATAGGTGCGACGACGAGCGAAGCGAGGAGGAGCGTGTTTAGGTGAACTGCGAGCTAATTGAACTGACTTATTTTTTTGGAGAATTGTGAGGCGTTTATTAGTATGTTACTTTTTTAGATTATTATTGGTAATGTTTGTTATATATTTTTAAAGTTATATTAATTCAACATTATATTACATGAATTTTATCATAAATGATAGTATACTTACAGGGTGTTATTGATTATGAAATTATAATTTTCGTTGTTATTCGTTATAAACGTTATTCTTAGTGAATGTTATACTTTTAAATATTATACTATTAGTTTATATGTTCTATGGAATATACCACGTTTCATTACTTACCCGAGAAATTTTTTCTGAGGTCTTGTTGAGGTACTGTTGTTAATTAAGAAAAGTTGATTGCTGTCAATTTTGTAACTATAATTAAGCATTACATTTCAATAAAAACTTGGTTCTGGTGTTCAATTCATAAACTATAAGCGATATTACAATGTAATAAATCGGCCAAGAGCATCTCGGGCTATGCTCAGTGTAGGGTTTCGTAGTTGCCATTCTGTCAGAACATGCCAAACGGGGGCTATTAATTAAGTATCATGTACATTACAAGCATAAGGGAGTACCTTCGCAGCGCTTTGTACACCTATTTACTAAAAAGAAGATTTTTGCAATAACTCAAAAACGGCTGGCCCGATCATATTCGCTATAGTTTTCATTGAAAATATTTACTAAGTTTTTGTTTCACTAATTTTTTTTTTTCAAATTTTTTGGACCCATGGTTCAAAAGCTAGAGGCCCGACCCTTATTTTTTTTTCTCGGAGCGATTATTTCCGAAAATACTAACTTTACCAAAACATGGTTTTAGGAGACCCTTGTTCATTTTGAAAGACCTACCCAACGATACTCCACACTATTGGTTAAAAGGAAAGAAAAATCTGTATGGGAGGTCCCGTAAAAAAATATTTTTGTAGTTTTTATTTTACCGTTCTGTCGCCATGCATGATTTAAGTATCCATGCCAAATCGCAGCTTTCTAGCACTAACGATCATGGAGCAAAGCCGCGGATGGACGAACTGAGATGGACGTGGCGAAACTATAAGGGTTTCTAGGTGACTATGAAACCCTAAAAAAGGCAAAAACGTTATTTTCATAAAGATTTTATGCTTAATTGTCATTACAAAACTGACAGCGATTAACTTTTCTTAACAACTCACGATAATGGGGTACACTATATTTTGAAAACTCCCATAAACGCATTTTTAGTTCATTCGCTTATGTTCTGTTATTTAATTCAGTTGTTACTGTCAGAATTATGCTGACGCTACGCATGCTACAAAAGATTACAATTACTGGCATTTTTTACGGATTTTATTCATACCTTCGTGAATGCAGCTATTAAAAAATTTACAATTTATAGTCACTTTTTGTCGCACCTGTTTTTTAGTGCAAAATTCAAATATTTAGTCTTCAAGCGGCACTTTTTATATTATCTGGTGTAGGTGAGAACCAGTGGTAGTTTTTGATATTCATAAGTGTATTTATTTGTTTAAATTATGTCTTTACAATAAGTTTTCAAATTGGCAGTTAATCCGTGTGTGGGCGATGGTACTTATTCTACTAAGAGAATACGTTGGCTTATGTAGTAACTGTATGATATCGAGATGGCAGAAATCATCAACGGATTATATGAGCGGTGATCCTCAGTTTCATTTTCAATTAAGGTTAAAAATTTAACTGTCTGTTGTGACCTCCATACCAACAGGTTAACCGATACGATTATGCACAATTGCAAATAATATTTTTACCAGGGTGTAGACGATAATAGGTATCTACTTAGAAAATACCCATTTAGTAATTGTCATATCGAGATGGAAAGAACCTTCAGCGGATTCTATGAGCGATGGTCCCCAGTTTCATCCTCAATTTAGGTTAAAAACGTACTTACTCCGAGCTCCTTGCCAACAGGTTACCGATGCGATTATGCGCAGAAGTCCATAACCGGCAGGGATCGGCGCTTATCGAATTAAAAGGAACCTCCAGCAGATTCTATCAGCGGTGGCCTTTAGTTTCATCCTCAATTTAGGTTAAAAACTTAACTGTCTATTGTCACCTGTACTCCGTACCAACAGGTTACCGATACAATTATGCGCATAAGTCCAATAACCGGCGGGATCGGCGCTGCATTATTCATTCGGCAAATTGTAATATTATACGACTGCATTGGGAATTGCGCGCATCGATATCTGCATGTCTAGGTCGGCTGAGGCTTTCGATTTTGAAATAATACCTATGATATATTTAGGCTACGATTTTTACCCAATAGTCTGGCATATTTTCCAAAGAACAGAAGTCCAAAATAACCTGAAGCAAGCACATATATACCCAGATATCGCTCAGTCTCCCGGAATGCTATAACGAGCAAGGAGAGCCGACACCAGATGATGGCTAATGGCGCGGGCAGATGAAGATTAGTATTGTACATTTTAGATTTCATTAACTCTTGATGGTCCTTACACTCTGGCGGGTACTGTCTCTGCGTGCGTCTCATGATACGAGAAGGAGCAGCATTTGCTCGGTGTAGTACTTACATTATATTGTCGAAAAAACTTTTTTATGATACCTAAAGCTCCTCAGCAGTGAGGGAACGATCAAGGAGATATATACTATAAATTGGCAAGACACAATCCGCCGGCATTTTATCAAATTCTGTCAATAGACTATCAATCTGCTTCCGCGTGGTTAGGTGATTCAATTCGGGGCGGGGTGAAGCGTCCATTCTGTATGATAATACCATTACTTAGTCTGTGCCAATATCCT
Organism: Cydia pomonella; assembly: GCF_033807575.1. Lineage (NCBI taxonomy): Eukaryota > Metazoa > Arthropoda > Insecta > Lepidoptera > Tortricidae > Cydia > Cydia pomonella. The sequence continues at coordinate 1,438,736 of NC_084716.1, forward strand.
ACACTCGGTCCGCACTCGCATGAATCGTGTTACTTACTGCACACAAGGCAAAATCGATGCATTCTAATCGTCGCATTGCGGATTATCGAATAATCTAATACAATACGATTGGAGATTTTATTGTGTTTGCCTCGACCATAAGCAGATCAGCCTCGACTATCTAGGCTGTGACGGTGCTTGGTTTACATTCGCTTTCAATTTTTATTGACTATATTAAGTACCTACTTGTAAGTTAAATCTTATGAAGAGATAAAATATAAACCAACATGATATAAGTATTTTTTATACAGAACAGATGGGTTACATAACTCAATCAAGAGAATTCTCTATTAGTTTTACAAAAAAAAAAATGAACCTAGTCGTAAATGGTTGCGCACTGTGCGGCTTAAGGGGACCTTCCTCCCGAGGACGCCCCGGCTGTCAAGCTCTCTGCCGAGGTTTTCCCGAGGGTCTACAGAGAGATTCTTCAAAAAAGGAGTGTACAGATTTTTAAAGGTCGGCAGCATGCATGTAACACCTCTGGAGTTGCACCAGTAGGCGACCATAGCCTACGGTGACTACTTACCATCAGTCGGGCCGAAAAAAAAGTCCTTGATTTTAAATTTTAAATAAATATGGCCGAAAAAAAAACTCCTTGATTTTTAATTTTAAATAAATATTTGAGGTAATAACTGCTCGTTCATTTAATATCCTAGTACCCATCAGAAATTATCGGGTAGGTAAGTTACGTCTAAAACGGTTCATGAGATTTAAATATCCATGTCGATTAATTAATTTATTATACCCACAATTTTCATTTACTGTTACTCCTATGTATTAGGGTATAAATCATACAAACATAAATGTTTGTATAGCAATCATTCATACTAAACGATTATAGTCAATTAATTACACCAACAATAAATAAAAGCGATAGGAGGCGCGCCGGCGCGACCGAACCGGCAATTATGCTCGGAACTCTAGGCCTACCATCGCGGCGAGGAAACAAACCCGGTCATGATATACGCCTGTGATTTTCAAGTGTTTTTATAGATTTACGGTGTATTTACTTTTACGTTAAGTTTTAATTTATCTGTTATCAGTTTCATAATATTTACCAAGAAATTGAAGAAATACTACTGATTGGCGACTTTATTCTTGAGATTATATCAGCCAATATTTCATACCGATAAATAAATATTAAAGAAAACTTATAATAATGTATCATCGCCTATGTAGTAATTGTAGTCAGCGCATAATTTTAAAATCACTTTGTCGTCAAATACACCGAAAGAAATGTTTGCACAACAATACATAAATATTGTTTTACTATAGCTATAAGTACTTACAAAATCGTTTGTAAGATATTGAGTAAAACTGTATTTATTACTTATGTTCAGTTATTTTTTTAATTTAATACGGTTCAATTAATTATTTTTTTCAGTGTAGAATGTAACATAACATACCAATAAAATAAAACCTTTTTTTATTGTGGAGCACTACTTCTATCTTCTACAGACAGACTTCTCTTATCAGAAATAGGGCGCTATAAGTTGATATTTTTTGGATGAATGTAGTCGGTCGATGTCAAAAAACCTCTAGGCCTACTTTATAACACTCGTGTTATGAATAAAACCCTTCGACAAGGGTGTGGTGTTTGATATTTTATTAGTGCCCCGCCCCTCTCGCCGCGCGGCCCGCCCTCGGTTAATTATGTGGTGTAACCGTGTTTGTTATAACACTGTTATTATGAATAGTTTTATGTGTGGTCTGACAGCCGCGATATCCAACTCGTTATAAAGACAGTGACATAGCAAACAAGTTTTTTTAACCGACATACTGTTAGGTTATGCTGTTCGGAACGCGTTTAAGTTGTAAAAATGTGAAGTGAACATACCTATTTGTGACAAGTTTCGTGATATGGAAGCAATTTCCTACAGCGTTTTTCTTACATTAGACCGATTATAAAATAGATAAAGAAGCGTTGCCATACATTTTATAAAGTAATTATAACTTAAGTACAATACAGAAATACTAGTCAGGAAGCTAGAATAAGAATTATGCTGTTATATTTGTAATGAGTCGATGAATTAAAAATAATAAGTATCCATTCATTACATGTAGCCACGGTAGCAAAACACGTTTATAAATAGTTACGTGGCTAGTAAAATCAGCATTTCGTGTGATTCGTGTCTTAATGTCTCGTATAAAGTTAAAATGGAAATTATAATGATGTTGATGAGTCTCAAATTCTCAATCACTATAAGTCAAATAGGCTAGTTTATGCGTTAATTATGTTAAAGTAAAATGATCAGGTTTTTTTAATCGTCATATTAAATTATTTATTTATTTCATAAAGAAAACAGGCACTTGAATATTTTCTTTTTTAGGGTTCCGTATCCAAAGGGTAAAAACCCTACTACCAAGATTCCACTGTCCGTGTGTCTATCAACAGGTTGTATCTCATGAAACGTGATAGCTAGACAGTTGAAAATTTCACAGATGATGTATTTCTGTTGCCGATGCCGCTATAACAAAAAATACTAAAAACAGAATAAAATAAATATTTAGTGGGGCTCCCATACAACAAACGTTATTTTTTGCCGTTTTTTGAGTAATGGTACGGAACCCTCCGTACGCGAGTCCAACTCGTATTTGGCCGGTTTTTTTAGAACAGCTGTTTATCTTTATTAAAGTTAAACATGTTTTATAGTCTAACATGCAGTTCCAAAATACAAACTTAAGGCCGAAAAGTAATAAAGAAATAAATAATCAAGATAACAAACAAAACATACTTATAAATAAATAATATTCCATGTTTATGGCTTTGACATATTAGCTTAAACCTAGCATTATTCTTATTGTGTCATATTTTTAGTTATTTTACTTGAATTTAATTATTAATTTCTATGTAATACAATATGGACATCTTGTATTTTAATTATCACTAAGTACATCTTATAAAACAAAGTGTGTATGTTCGCGAGAAACTCAAAAACTACTGAACGGATTTTCATGCGGTATTCACCTTTCGATAGAGTGATTCTTGAGGAAGATAATTTGTTAACCCGTGCGATGCCGGGGCGGGTCGCTAATAGTAATAGTTTTGTATTGTAATTTATAGCCTGAAATAAAATAATCTAATCTCATCGAACACTTTACTAATTATTGTGAAGTCGTATTCAAGGCTTGAGTGAAGTAGAAGTGTGATTTTATCTCATTTTCGGACACGGTTTACGTTAGCTTTCTACAAAACAGTGTTATATCTTAAAAATTTGGACTTTTACCAGTTGAGCCTTTTTTACTAAATAGTCGTTGTGGTTTTTTTATAGTTAATTTTATTCGAGTCATGTCGTTAGAAATCCTCTAATAAAATACGTATTTTACATGAATGTTATTTGTTTTTACACAACTGCATAATAGTGGAGCTAATAATTTTTATTACCTCAGAAGACTTTCTCTCAACTCAATTATTTTGGTTCCCTAAAAAGCTAAAGGTACCTCCAGGGTAGTATCTCATTCACAAAACAAACAAAAATACAGTCACTTCACTTTAAAAGCGACTTTTTCAACAATAAACTTATGCTCGTGTTTCTGTTTTTTGTCTCCCCACGTAATCCAGGCGCTCTCGTTTTAGGCAAACGCAACATAACAATTGCAGCATTATATCAGCCGCACTCAATGAGGCCTATTCTGCTTTATCCATTTATGATTTATCAAATTGTGATAATAGTCACAGGCTCGTCTATCGCATGCATCTAGGAGGACTAATACAGGCACCAAGCGGGTAGAGAAGTATGGGTGGGGTAGGCCCAGGAGGAGATGGCGAGACGACTTTAACACCTTCCTTTACAACTGGCTGGAGGAAGCGCAAACACAGTTATGGAGAACCAGGGGAGAGGTCTTTGCCCAGCAGTGGAACACTCAACATAATACACACAAATACACATAAAATAGACAAAAAAATGGTTTTCACCTTATTTTTATACAGCCGTGAACCAGCGTGCACCGCTGCACCAATAAGGTTCCGGTGATGCTGACTGATCCTCATGAAATGCAATGGAGTCGTCTGATAAGGCATCTCGCTCTATGACTAGACCTAGAACTTTTTCTAGCAAAAACGGGAGTTATAAAATGAAATATGGGCATAATTGTTATGGATACATAGGTACCTCAACTCTATAGAGAATAGGTAACGAACACTGTTTAAGAAAATATCAACCACGAAATAGTAGCCTACTTCTATGAGATATTAGTCAGTTCTAATGACTTTAGGGTACCTACAATATACAATAGTTTTATTTTTATTGTCAAGTACTATAAATAGGAGAAATATATATGTTAATTCGCATTTGATTGATTTTCTTGTAACATTTCGGTGAATTATAATTTACGGTAATATGTCTTTGACTTGAATTGCTTGTAACAGGTTTGTCGATGTTTAATTTTGTCAATCTCTTGTTTCTGGTGGAAAAAGTTCTAGATCTGATGATACAACTTAAGGTCGTATAAAATGAAACAAATACTATATCAAATTGTAAAAGCAGAGTCGGCCTTAATATCGAATAAGGTAACGTAAGACAAACGCCTGCGTGGGCGCAAGGTGACCACGCTCCATACGAACGAGAGACTTTTATTGACATGTCCCCGATTTTGTGAGCTGCGAGGATTGCTTTACGACTTTATAAAATTTGTGGGACATTAAAAGACAAGATTAATTTGACCGTTTTGGATCTAACACATGGTCACGTTTTAAACTGCACTTAATCGGGTGCACTTTCTCGTCTTCGTGGAATCGTGGAAGCACGCGTGATAAAAAGGGTCCATCCAGTCACAAAACATGGGAATTCGTGAGCGTTGTGTGTAGACAAAGTCAACAACTAGCATAAAAGTAAATAACAAAAGCCAAGTGAGGGTAGTTAGCAAAACCAGCATAGCTAGAAAATGTTGATACAATCCCTCGCCAGTTGGTCTTTGACCAAGAATATGTAATATGAAAAGATAAAGACCAGATGTGAAAAATGGCTGAGTAGCTGTGGGACATAGTACATACGGTCAAGGAATTTAATTTCAGTACCATTCTATTGGGAACGTGCACGACTGTCACGCAACCTAGTGTCCGCAAGTCTAGGGGAAAACGTCAATTCACTACATCTTATAAAACTACTCCAAAACTAAAAACTACTGAACGGATTTTCATACGACTTTCATCTATCAATAGAGTGATTCTTGAGGAAGGCTTAAGTATATAACTTGTTAAGGTTTTGTGTAAATTGTTTGAAATATAAAGATGTTGTCGGAAAAAATCACGCTGGCTAGGAGCTTTAATCGAAAACGCTGCCTAATCCGTTTGAGCTATAACAACACAATGTATGGTGGGGTTGTTTCTCATTCATAGGTCTACAAAAAAGTCCGCGATGTTAAATGTCTATCTTTTAAGGATAACTTACTATATCCATTCTTAACTTCTAGAAAAAGATCACGTAATATGTGGCATTTGCAAAGCTATTTACATGGATACATTATTAACAATTATCATAATAAATACGTTAGTTATATTAAGCATTTCATACAGATTACAATGGTCCCTGACACCATTCAATTTAAATGAATATTTCTGGAGTAATCGTAAATCAAAGTTTCATTTCGAGCCATATAATTGTACGAAATGTTAAAGACGGTATCCGCAGTTAGTTCAAATTTTTACCACCTTATGCGCTGGGATCGCTTTACTTACCCCCACCATGCACTTCGCACGGTCCCAATACCTTGTCACGGTGGCAAAATATGAGGTCTCTAGCGCCATTCATATTGATTGTCACTTTGACAAGGTACGAAATGGTACGGAAATTAAATTGTTTAAATGTACTATAATAGTTAAATTGCAATCCTTATAAGTCCATTTCCATATATGTGTGATTAGTTTAAGTTAATGTTTATTTTATACACGTAAATAGCTTAAAGCCTTATAGGTATGTCGTTAACTCTTGTGATAATTACCTTTTAGGTATTAATATAGGCATTATAATATAATTAATTGAAATTTGGATAATCAATACCGAATGAATATAACTTGCGACGTATAATTTTTGCATGAATAAGTAGATCAAATACATTAACCATATTCTGTGCAAACTGTTTTGACATAGCAAATTTATTATGCATTATTATCTGAATACATGAATGCCATAAACACATTAGTTTATTACGCCTGTAGGATTTCTATTAACCGCGTACTAAATAGAAACTCGTAATGTATTAGCCCAGGTTTTATTTTTTTTTTAGGACTATAGGCTTTGCGTTAGCATCGTCAAATATAAATATTGTATTTTAACCGCTTTAGAGTCGGTAGTTACTGTCGACACCCGGTGCCGGGTTCGAATCCCGGGGAGAGCATTAATTGTGTACTCACGCACAATTATTTTGTTCCTGTTTGGGTCTAGGACCCTCTGTGTGAGATGATGATACATTAATAGGTACCTAATACACTTAATATAGTTAAACGGCACTAATTTAGTTAACCGTGACAATTAAACTATCGTAGAGTGATAAAAAAGTTTATTGTAACCATTCCTTCATCCACATATGTACCAGGGCACCATAAAGTATAGTAGACTGACTCTTGGCTGCATGAAACCCGAACCGACCAGAAGAGTAAACCAATACAACCAAGCACGACTGAGTCCATACCATAGATCAACCAACATAAATGCGCTCTTCGATTACGTATAGTTATTACTGATCTCAAGATCACTTTACACTGGTACTAGTAAACTTGGATCATCGCAAACGCAACTGTAGAGAATAGTTGCTAAAGCTACGTGGATAAAGGTAACCTGATACAGCCCGTAGGCCGCATACAAATGTCGTACGAGGATTCTTCAATGTCGTAGACTTCGCAAGTAGATAGTGTGGTTTGTTTCTCGGTATTTGGTGCGGTGATAAAACTATCTGTATATGGTTTGATTACTGGGTAAGGTCGGGTTGAATCATGAGTTTGTGAGTGAGCGTCCTACCTACGTTTGATTTTACTTTTGTTTTGTTCACTTCTGTTTTTAATACAGTGTTTTATTAAAATGTAAAGCAAAAATTGTTATAAATATTTATGATAACTGGACTTTACAATAAGCCACGATGGATTGCCGGGTGATGACTAAAGAATGGTTTATTGCGTTTTAAGACTAATTCTTTATTTTAGCTGCACTTAACCACATTAGTTCAATGCATAATAAGGTATTAATAATATAACACCTAATATTGTTTGCATAATTGATTGCAAAACGCGGTAGAATTTTTGTATAACTTAGCTTTTCTGGTTTGGTTCCTGTAATTTCCCAAGTCCCTTCAGCATTTTATAGAATATGCAAATATAAGGATATGTGTATAAAGATAATTCATATAGAAATATAAATGTACTTGAAATAGAAAATAATAAGTATATTTCTACAAGATAACTTGCAGATAGGTGCAATGAAATATCAAATACTTATATTTTTTGCCATTATTTATGTTTATTCATAGCTTTTTGTCATGGTGTATGCAATTTATTGATGATTATTAGGTAGTTTTATCACTGGGATATAATTTAAAAAAGCAAATATATTTCCAAATTATTTATTGTAAATTATATATATTTTTACCTACTTAGAGTTTTTTCAGTCAAATAAATACACGGTATCTTTTAAATTAAATATTAATAAAATTGTACAACAACTAAGCTATTTACATTATATCACAAATAATAGTTGAAAAGGCCTAGTCTAGATAGTATCACTTCTACTTACAGTCTGATCCAAATGGAATATTCGAGAAGCACTCGCACTAGTCCGTATACACTCCTATTGGATACACTCTTAACAGTCCTCTAAATCTACTAAAAATGACTCGATGTCTAGCGGTATACCACTAATACACTCACTTAACGAATGTGATCGTCCGAATCGGCATCTATGCCTCAGAGCTTATCAAAAGCTCGAGAGTTGGTAAGCATTTCTCTTGTTAGGCGCCACACTTGCTTCGCAGCATTTTCGAGCGCCGTCGGCGACTTGCCTTTGAAAAGGTCGACGTGAGGCAGAAAATAGTGCGGGCACCGCCGGCACTGCAGCGAGGAAATCAGCTGCAAAAATATCCCGTTTATACGGTCGCCGATCGCGGCCTCGTCCCATTCGTGTTCGCGAGGATGCTTCTCGCATTCATACAGCAGTAAAGTCTTCATGTGATAGCAAGTCACTGGGTTCCCTGGGAGATCCAAATGCCTGTCGCGAATGGTCTTCAATGTGCTTAGACACTTCCGTCGGCAACCGCCTTGGAGTAGACGGTTTTCTGCTTCCAAGAAACTTAGAACCCACGCATCGCCTTCCATGGCTGAGTTTTTTCCTTGCAGCGCGAGACACTCCTTTGATAGTAGATCGAAACCTTCCGTTTTGACTTCGGCGACGATGTTTGGGTGCGGCCAAGGGATCGCCGGGAGCGGCCAGTGTGCAGCGGAGCGCGGCCATAAGCCAGCGCATTTGAAGGCTGGAGTTATTTGAACCACATAGCGTTCCCGAATTCGAAGCTTGACTTCAGTTGTTTCCGCGATCATTTTGACGCAGTCCCGGTAAGAGCATTTGTCACACGCCTGCGCTACGAGTGTTTGGAAGCGCGAGCGGATTTTTCTCGCCGAAAGATATCCAGAGGCGGTGATGAATTCCACCCAGAGCGACATGGAGCGCTTGCGGCCGTCGCTTAGCTTGAGCACGGCGCAGCCGGGCAGAGAACCGTCGTCCACGAAGTTTAACACTCCCATCTGATTCAAATATATTACTATCTCGAACTCATGCGGCGAAACCACTTCCAAACCGTCGAAGCGTCCATTGTAATCGGTGAGCGAGGAGATGAAGCGCGGCTCTTGCAGCTCCACCTCCTTAAGGACATCCTGGACAATTCTGCAGACCTCATGAATAGTTTTGGCGATCTGAGCCTTCCTGCTCGCCACGCGCTCGTTGTAGTACTTGTTCATCTGGTAGACGAGCTTGGATTGCGCGGCCATCATCTCCGGCGGCACGAGCATGGTGTCTACGCGCGCATGACGAGCGCGCTGTACGCACGCGCGCGGCACGCAGTCTTTTGTCGACTGAACCGAAGAGCCGGCCGGGCTGGGTACGCCTTCTCTAAGCCCGTTGGGGGAGACGATGGGGCGGGCTTTTTCTCGCTCTAACTAAGGAGGCGTGTACCTTTGATAGAGAGAGACCTGTGTATGTTTGTAAAGGTGGTCGGGAACGTGCGGTATTGATCGTCCCGCCTCACGCCGGTAGGTATCGGGCGCGGCTCGTTATAATAACGCGGTAGCCCGTAACAAGCTGATGACGACATTTTTATCTATCGACTTAATAGGCATCTTGTTCGTGATTAGATACTGTAAACTGGGCACTTGTAATTAATTTGATATTTAATTGATGTGATCCTAATGAATCTCGGATGATTGTGTGTCTAAGTAGCTATAAATTGCTTGGAATATCTAATCTCAATACATGTTTGACATGCCTATTTCATTAACGCCTAGATACATTTCTAGAGCACATAAGTTTTGTGGCTGGTTATTTAAATTTAATTTTAATTATTATCTTATTATTCATAAGCCTTGTATCTTTAATACCTTAAGAGGAAATTTGGCAAAACCCACTTGTCTCAATAAATCAAGCTTGAGATATTATCTTATTGTACAACATCATTTATGGAAATGTAACACCATCACGGCTCAAGATTTAGAGGCTAATTCAAACTCAACCAGTTTTTTTTTCCTTTTTTACGAGTAGAACAAAACTATTTGATAAGCAATTATTAAAGTTAAACCATTTATTAAATTATATTACTGTACAGAACCTACAATAGCATGTACTTAGAATACTTAGATGTAGATATGTATACCTACTTAGGTATTACATTTTTTAAACTTCACTAGACTGTCGTAATGTAGTAAGCAGCTAGCTCCAACCTAAGGAAATCTCTTTTTATTTATTATTCTATGTACCCTTTTGATTATATTTTCCTTTCCTACATCTGATTTATATCTAGGAAAAATATATATGCTTATCTTTAGAACATTACCTACCTGTGCCTTTTAGTTCGATACTTACCATCAGGCCCATCAGGTACGGATTTCATTTTAGGTGTAGATACAATCAAAGAATTTAAATTTAGTACCATTTCGTACCTTGACACAGTGACAATAGTACGAGTTCCTAGCAGCTTCCATATTGGTTGTCACTGTGACAATGTACGAAATGGTACGGAAATTAAATTCTTTGACTGTACCTAAACCTAAAGCTCTTTGCCTAGGATTTAATTTTGTGTTTGGTGATCAAATGGTACCTATTGAATTTATTTCACAAGATGTATACCTATATCTCCTTTAAATTTTTTTTGACTCTGGACCTGGTAGATGATTCAGATTTAAAAAAAGTATGATTAGTTACATAGTGTGGATCACTCTTTAATCTAACCTAAAGCATGATCGGTTCGAGTATATAGGTACTCGTTTACTACCCATACAAAAGAAGAGATCCCTCTTAGGGAGAAGTTCGCTTTTGTACTACCCAATTATTGTATATCTGTGCCCCTAGTGTAAATTTAGTCGACAACGAAACGTGACGTACGCGTTTGCGTTAAGACTCATTTTGTATGGGTTTTTGAACAGCGCGCCAAGCGGGACGTTTTGGAAAATCAAAAATCTCATACAAAATGACACTTAACGCAAACTCGTACGTAACGTTTCGCTGTCGAAAATATTTACACTAGGGGTACTGATATAATCAATACTTATTTTTCTCGTACGTACAATAAAGTGTTTACTTACTTACTTACAAAATATTTAATGAATTAATGACTACTGATTAAAGAGAAAGGATCTAATATCTCTTCATCAGTTGAGCGGCGATTTTGATAGCTCAGACTGTGTGTTATTTAAACGTCTGAACTGTCAAAATCGCTGCCAACTTAGCATGGTCTAACTGTAGTAGGTACAGTCAGTTGCGAAAGCTCAAAACAGCTAAGTAGCGTGTGCTTCGGTGCGGTAGATATAGTAGGTCGAGGCCAACGTTGTCTCGAGGTGTCTCATTACCTTGCCACTACTACCGCTGCTGTGGCGCGACAATCCGAGGCGGATCTTGACCTCCGACACCAAAGACCGCCATGCTTCTCCGAAGAAAGCCGTTTCTGTGCAATCGACGGCGCTGAGTTCGCTAAGTTCTCTTTACAATTCGTCTTATTACGATATTAAGTTTTATCTTGCTTAAATATCGATTTTAAACAGAGATATTTTTTCAGACGTCAGATCAAATTATTTAAAAAAATCGCCTGATGGGTAAAGTAAATGTGTATGTGTGTGTGTGTGTGTCAGATGTGCTAGGGCCTTTATCGTCATTTATATTTTTTTAATTAAAACCTGCACCTAGAATTGCAGCGACACTGTGGAAATGCCACTGAAAACGTCATAGGTAATTTCACAGCAATTTAACGTTTATGGACGCACTCTACAATTTGTACTTTCCCAAATCAGTTAAGAGTCAGCTTGTACGAACTCTAGTTAACTAAAAGAGTGTATGTTAGATTATAAAGTCGTTTTTGCTTTACCTCATCTGACACATGCAGCTATATTCAACAGTACCTAATTTGTTAAACTGAGGAGCTTATGAGCTTAACACTATTCGTGACCGAAGTATAAAGTCAATCATCACATTGATCTCGCATATCCACATCAAGAAAACACATTAAAACCACATCCACGCATAGGTGAGCCCCATGTTTAGTGTTCCTATTTCAATCTCGATTGATGGCCCGGCGTCGCGTGATGGATGCCCCGCGCCCGCTTGATTTACTCCGCTGTCTCCCGCGATTCATGGGCGCCTGGTCGTTTTCGGCGGGAAAACGGAATATAAATAACTTAATTCTTTTTTTGGTATGCAAAGGATACAAAAGGGAATTGGGTAGGGACTAAATGGAAATAAATAAGTGAATCTTCCTTTTTTTGCGGGTATTTAATAGCATGCAAAGGACATAAATGGAACTAAATATGAAAATGTTTTAGCTAAACGTCTACTGCAGTGAAAGTAGGTACAGTCAGCAATAGTAGAGTATGAAACAACACATCAAAAGTATCTGCCACTCTTGAATACTTTTCCAAATAATTCTCGTCAGTTTGCGATCAGTATCTGGAACCGTAGTTTAATTGCTCTTTATAGGGATGTGACTGCGGCCGGCAAAACGTCCCAGTTTGTCGCTTGCCATAAGGACGAGATTTGCTTGTATCTTTATACGAAAAACCTGTCAAGGCTATGAAAGAATGCCAACTGGGTACTTTTGGTGTCTGATACGCTACTTTTGATGCTGCCTGTACATTATTAATTTATTTCAAGTAGGCACTTTTGAAGTCGTTTTGCATTAGACAAGTAGGAAAAAGAATGAATGGGAAATAACAAACAAGTTAAATGTTCGTTATGTTTTATTTTGCGTTGCGATATGGATCGATTTGACTTAACACAGATCAAATTAACCAAAAATAGACCGAATTTTCCCTTTAGCCTCATAGTTCATATTTCTACTGTTAAATAATATTGTTTTTTATCACTAGATTTATTCGGTTATCCACACTCTTATTGGCATCGAGTAACCTAATAAATATTTTTTAAATAGGTATATATATGTACACAAGATACCTACAATTTGTAGGTAAGTACTTACATACCTAGTTGTACAACTACATACAGTAAAAAAAACCGTACCATTTCGTACCTTGTCACAGTGACAATCAATATGAAAGTCGCTAGGAACCTCATACTATATACAGTACTATATAGTAGGTACAGTACCCCTAGTGTAAATTTATTCGATAGCGAAACGTGACGAACGCGTTTGCGTAGTCTTATTAGCGCGTCAAGCGGGACGTTTTGGAAACTCAAACGCGTTCGCCACGTTTCGGAATCGAATAAATGTACACTAGGGGTACTGAAATTAAATTCCTTGACTGTAGATACATGTGTTATGTATTTATTTATTCAACTTTTGTGGAATCCACTGCCAACAAGCTATCGTGTAGTCTGTAGTATAAGAATAAAGACTAAACCTAAACAAACTAAACAGTCTGTCTAAACTAATCTAAACTATTTAAATGGTAAATAATATTGTGAAATATTATTGTGACATAATAAAATATTTGAATATGATATAATTTACATACAATATAATAATTAATTACATACAATATAAAATAATAAAATAATAATTGTATCTGCATGAATTTTATTTGTAAGATTATTGTAATTGATAAACTATTGCAAACTCACACGACACGACATGTAACAATTGTTATTAATAAATATTTCATTTCATTTCAAAATAAACGTTACACTTACAGCTAAACGTCAACGGCAACGGCCCCGTTTTGCATTAAGATAACTGAAGCTGTCATGCTCACCATATCGTACTTGCGTTGGAGTCTTTGATCCCTAGTGTTTATTAGAATCGCTGCAAATAAACTTAACTTGTGTATGTATGAGAAACAAGATACAGGTTTCACTCACGTTGAGTCCTCGGTTTAATGTGTAGGTACTTAAGTATTGCATGCGTAGATATTTGTTTTGGTAAGCATCTTATACCTATTATGTAACTTCTAGCAAATACCTGGCATTTAATTTAACATTTTTTATGACAGGTATAACCATAATGTGATTTGTAGGGTATAGTTTTAAAATATATTGTTATAATATGTATGTTAGTTTTAAGGTATTTATCTGTGACCCACTAGTTGCCGAAATAAAGATTTTCATTCATTTATTCATTCATTACCTTCCACGCACCTTTAAATGATACAGTTATATGAAATCGTTGTAATGGTTGTAATGTTTAGTTAGATTTAATTGATCACTGGGATATTTTTTGTTTTTTTTTACGTTTTTGTGTCGTGTTTAGTAGGCAATTCCGTGATTAAATGAGCGCTTCGTTTTCTCGACATAATAACTAATTTGGCGCAATGACTCAAAATGAGTCTTGGCCTCCAACACAAGAGCACGCCATTTTACCGGCTCCTTCGCGGATTCACGCCAATTTTCACAATAATTAATATTTTTGATAAATACGTTTAGTACCTAAATGTAAGATTTGTTAAAACAGCAACATTGCAGTGAATAAATTGGCTCAAAAATCCTTTACCCCTGCAGCTCTCAGTAGCTCCGAGGTGTAACATTCGAACACCTTATAAAATTCCAACTATACCTACATTTTTTTTAATGAAATAAATGTTTATTCAAAAAACAAACCTTAAAACTAAATCACAACTTCCGCTAAAACAGAGTATGGTTTGTTGGCAGACGAGGCTCCAAATAACATTAGGTAAAGGTTCTTTATCTGTTAGCTATCTATAGCTGTTAATATTAATAGCAATGACCAACAAGACAATACAGCACTGTGTACTATCTTGTTTGTCATTACTTAAGAATCACTATTGCTATATCTGTTATTAGGTAGCTGTACCAACTAACCGCACATTTGTTCTCAAACCGTACACCACTTTATCCCCAAAAGAGCAGCGGCGCTGTGTCAGCGCGCACGCGCGCCGCAAAATGGCGGCCGCGCGCCCCGCCCCTTCCGCCGGAAGTGCCCGCCCACTCTAACCCTTCAGATTTTATCACACTGTAAATATTAGCATCTTTTCGAACCGGTATAGAGATTTATGAAGCGAGAGGTAATAACAGGTTTTTTGTATTTGTTTTTTAAACTCCAAATGCAAAATTGATACTACAGTCTTTTAAAACAAGTTTTTTTTAGTAACAGAAGAATATAAAAACTATACTTATCCCTCTTTTTGTGAGTATAATAGGTACTAGCGTAAGAAGAAGCAATGGTTCTCTCTGCCTATGCTCCACTGACAAACAACTCTTGCCATACTATATGTCTTTTATCATTTATATTTGACTTCTTCCTGAAAAGTATTGTTAGGTATACTCGGAACAAGCTAATTCTTCACCGACTTTGACGTGACAAATTGTGCAAGTGCCATATTTTTCATAGAAATTTAACTTTTATATCTTCACCTCCTCTCACTCTGTCAATGCCGACGATATTGTCTCGTTAATACTTAGACTTCTTATTAAAAAGTACTTAACTATAAAAACTTTACGCAGTATACTATCGAAGTTGAATTACAAATTAAATTAGTTAAACGTCCATTCGCCCACATCTGTTAACAGCTTGTCACTAGACGTTAGATGCGCTGGCATCGCCGAGCATTCCACAGCCTACTACGATAACGTACACGTTATTTACGATCGTACACCACGATGTTTAGAAACACGTCACTCGTCGGCAACTAGGAGATGGTCAAAACAGCACGTCCAATGTTACAGGCAGTCGCGAGTATTATTTATGGCGAACAGGATTCCCTATCGTGTAATGTGAGCGTATGAGCGATGTGCGCCGACGGACATCTGTCACCCCCCACCGTTGGAGTACTACTGACCGCCCTACCTCCCCACCCGCGCTTTTGGAGGGGTTAAGCTCCGCCCATTCATGAGCTCCCAGTCGGAAAATTTACGGCCTAAGTACACATTATATTTACGTGCGATTTTGAACCTTAGGGATGAAGAATGAAGGAGTCAATGCGTCTAAGGATTGTTAGGGTTGCACAGATCATTTAATTTTTTATTTATAGTTTTTTTTAAAGATATTTTAGGTCGCCGCTCGCGGTAATTGGGCCCGGATTGCGCTCGCGATTGAGACGTTCAGAACGCCGCAATAATTATTATAAAGATTTCAGATAAGATAGCTTCTTTGTTTCTCCGTACGGAATGCGTATTTTTACAGTTTTTTGTTTCATTAGCGAACGGATGCATAAAGAGGAGGATATCTTAATAAGCCCTTGGGAATTTATTGCGAATATCTTAGTTTAGCGGCTTAAACAATGCCGGATACCTACAGTGAAACCGGCTTAATAAGCTCACGTTCAATACGATTTCTCACCCCTGCAACTTGTTCATTGTTTGCATACTTTTTTTCACGGTCAATGGTCAATACGCCTTTCTGCTTAAAACGTTTATAACTCTGAACAGACTTTATAAACGCCATATTTTCATAGAAATTTAATATTAATTATGACATTGATACAGTTTGTCATTGCAAATGCTTGACCCGACTCGTGGCATCGTCCTTTCAGGATCCTCCATATAACAACACAGAAGTAAAACCAAAAAATACTTAGTAGCAACAAATTTTACGATGTGTTTACAATGAAAAGATTACGGCTAGTTAACGTTAACGAGCCAGTTAACTGCCGTGTCGGAACGTTATCGACCGATAAGCCATAAACCTGAGAACACGCCTTATCTGTTTGGGATGATGTCGTCCTGGTACTTTTAGTTCGTTTATCCTATTTATTTATTTTTTATTTAAGCATTATTTGAACAAGAAATTATCTTAACAAAAACGGACATATTCATGAGGTCGGTAGGTATTGTCATTCGTTCTCTATAAATGTTCGAAATTTACTTACATAATCAATACGTAGGTTTCTACAACCCTAACATTGCTGCAATACCTTTAGGCTACACAAATAGGTAACAGACTCCAGACTCGAATGAATGAACAGGATGAGATTTGATAATACCGAAAGGAGGAGTTAAACAAAGTATAATTTTTACTGCCGATTTTTCGGCCCCCATCTGTTAAACAGACGGATAGGATTATTCCATTGATAACACAATTCTCATGTGTCATTCTCATAACTCGTTGCAATAGTTATCAGACGAGTTCAACGGTAACTGAAAAATCGGCCCTTAGTCCACTTGGGACTGGTTGGTTTGATTAATTAATCCAGTCATGTACCAGTGTTATATATTCTTTCTTAGTATTTCTATACGAGTATAAAATTATTTAACCCACATAACTCCTACCTTATTTTTTGTGTGGCTATAAATGGTTTGTTCTTTATCTTCGTGTTCTATACATATATCATTCAAAAGACTACTCCACAAGTGAGGGGGAAAAGAGAACGAATTCGTAACGGTTTATTTAAAAAGTAAAAATGTTATAGGTACGTATGTATTATTTGTTCTGTTCCTTATTAATCTGTCTCCTATTAAACGCGCACAGACGCCACCGCCATACAAAACGAGCACGACGCGCGTCGCGTTCGATTATCTCGCGAGCGAGCGTGAAACGAGACGCACGTGCTGCAGCGCCATCTGCAGGAAACGGATCTAACGTCAGTTGTGACATGTGTCAATTTGTTTAAGTACCGGGGAAGAGAACAGATAGGTAATTCACAAACATGCTCAAAGGACTTTTTTGCAAAAAGTGCCACTACAAGAGATTAGGTACAATTTAATTTACAAGAATGCCATTTCATAGTTAGCAAAAGGATCAACAATTAAAAAATTTCATTTGGTTAAATAATGGACTTGATGGAAACAGTTTTATTTGAACTTTAAATAATGTAGATGAGATCTTATTGGGCACTCAATCAGCTCAGCTAGTTAATTTCATAACAAAAATAACCATAATGTCCTTAATGGACAAAATGTGTGTATGTTCTCTCACTGGACATATATTTCAATAACAAGTCGCGATTTTGAACATATCGGTACCAAAGTTTAAGTACTAAAACACAATAATCATCGTTCCCAGACAAAAAAAAAGTAAAAAAGTGAAAATAGGTACTCACACGATAATTCTGAGCTGGATAGGTACATAACTAATAACTTAAACTAACAATAATAAAGTTTGGTGGACTTGGACGGGACTTTGATCTACAATAACACAGTAGGAGTAACATTCTTATCCTCTAGGCATCGATTTAGGGTTTTTAAATATAATTACTATGACTAGAAAATCCCTGATACCTCCTTCTACCGCCACTCAACGTAACCTACCTTATAATAAATAAAAATGCTCACGTGCTCTTCCGATTAGCTAACACATCTTTTTGCCTAATCATAATTCAGTACAATAAATTTGCGAGTACGCCACAAAAAATACGATACCTATCGTTTAGTCACTTTTATTACCGACTTGTTTCCATCTCTCTGACATGTCACACCGCATGTTCTAAAAAAATACAACTTATTACGATTTCGAGTAATCTCTTTGATAAACTAATTGGTACTAAATAAAATAGTTGGAATTCTTTTATCGCGGTGACGCTGGTATGTAGAAAATGGGGGGATATAGTTTTTGGGACATAGGATTTATTGATGAAAGGTGAATAGGAAAATAATTTTGTCAAGTGCGAGTAGAACTCTTACGCCTTAGGGTTTCGATCCTCCGTTTCCATCTGTTTTTGCCCTGAATTTTTGTTGCTTAATTAGTTTACGAACGCTAAATAAAAAATTAAAGATTAAGAAACAACCAATGAAGATCCTCCTAGGAAGCATTGCAATATATAATATAATATATTGCTTATCCAGCGCATGGAAAGCTTGTGAGGCCCTGTGACGTCGGCATCTGTATCTCCGGTATCTCGTTAGATACCTGGTTGGTTACTTCACCATTCACATTTGTAGTAAAGGAAAATTATAACCTTTTCTAAGTTATCTGTTGGTACTTCTATACTTGGCCGAAGTACTTATACAGTTGTACTTACACTTTTGGGTTCTATATTCTAGGTCGTTACTTATGTTTGAGGGACCTGACAATTACCCACGTGGGACTAACTCTACCTAGTGGTCAAGCCAAGGCCTGCCTGGACTCCTGGAGCCTGGACGGTCTTGTATGATTTAGACGGCATCTGTCCTCTCATAAGCGCATGTCTTGCTACCCATTAACGCTTCCGGCTGCGGCGATCATTCCGCTTGTTTAAGGAACCCTGAAAGTCGGCGAATGAAACGGGCCCGTCCTGGAATAGCGATGACAGGGGATTTATTAGCCCTGCGGGATGATAAACGGTGGTCGCTACCACGTACCACGTGCGGTATGCAAAGTCGACGGCACCACTATTATGTATAGATTTAGGAGATACGATTCCTATAGACAACGTCAGTGATTCTACTGCGAGTCTCACAGTAGAATTCCTGTGAATTTGTGCCACACCCGATTGATTAAACTTGAGTAAGGGTTTGTAGTACCGAGAGAATGATCTCTACAGGCGAGTGTTATGCCTGGCGACCGAAATCCGATGAGCGTTGACTAGGACATTAGGAGTTTTATTTATTGTAACTGACATTCGGAACTCCGTAAGCGCGACGTAGGAAATGCTAACGCCATCTGTTAGAATCTTGGGCCACGACGTTGACAGTGACGGAAGAAACACCACAGTTTAAACGGAATTAAACTTCAAATACATGTTCTGTAGTTACAGCAACTAAAGAATGTTTGACAAATTTAGCATAAAACTTTGACTTCAAGATTATTATTTAATTTAATGCACTTTTTATATAAATATCGGTAGTATTTACACTTTAGTAAGTTGTGCAACATTTTTTGAACCCTCCCGCTTTGATTAGGATTAGGATTTTTTTGAAAAATCCATCCCCTAAAGATCACATAGAACGCATGAATTTAATCTTAATGAAAGCATGTCGTTCCGAACTAGCGCGAGAAAAAATAGTAAACTGCGCGTAGCGGGCGCCGTCGTGATGTATGGACTTTTAATTAGACCTTCCTCTGTCCTGATTTAGACTTCCCTGCCAACTACATTACCCATTACTTTCAGCCTTAATTCAACATTATAAGGTCTATACTCCAGTGTGATGTAAATCATGTTCTCGACACGGTATAGACGCGCGCAGAGCGTTACTTCATTTGCGTCTTCATTTGACGTAGTTCACCAAAAAGGATCTGAAACTAAGAATGTGCCGTTGAAATGTGTGACGTGTGTTGTAAGGAGAAAGGTTGTAATTTTAATGACGTTTTTTTGAGATGTGCCCTTTTGTGTAAATTAAACGTAAATTTCATCTGGAAAGCGCTTAAATTTGTTTTAGTTTTGCGACGTTTAATATGTGAACAGGGAATGTTCGGATTCGGTCGGGCGGCCAAGCGGGGCGTGCTAATTCCAAGCTACGTTTAATCTTGTATTAATTTTAATAATGTTTAAGACTTCTAATTTAAGCCACGTTTTCAAATGAGCTCAACATGCCCACTATAATTTGTAAATGTAGCAAGTAGAGAATGCCTACCTAATTAAACTTCAGTTGTTTTGTAAAAATACTCCCCTATTTCTAACTTGAAAAGAAATCACAGTGCTTATATTGCACAGGTATCTCTCCAAAATACAGTCTCAAATTTGTTGAGATTTTTGTCAAAAAAATCATATTTAATACAAGTTCTATCGCCGCCTGTGCTTTACTTGAACAGTCAACTACTACTCATCGATACAATTCCAACAAACCCAAACACAATGAAGTTGCGTTTTATCATAGTGTCCATCACGAGATCCGCTCGTTGGTACCATAATATTACATTGTCATTGTCACCTAACTTACTTATATGTATGTGAAGTTTCAGCTCAATCGAGTAATTGCAAGATTTGACCCGAAAAAACATACATACAAACATTGCAAGCTAAATAAAATTTCTTTCTGAAACGTATTTACAAATAAGTACTCGTTCGACCCTTAACTTCGATATCATTTTATATTTTGTCAACGCCACGTGCCCTCCCCAACCCATAAATATTAACATTTATAAAAAATCCCTTGCCCCTGTTGTGCAGAGGACTTTAATTAGGCCCATAAAAGGGACGGACACGATTAGTTTAATTAATTCAACACCTTTCCTACACGCGCTGATAACTGTTATCTATTATAAATTATTCAAAACCTCATAAAACTTACCTACCACTTAACAAATTCTAAACTCTATTTGATAAACAGTAAAGCTGCATTTGCTGTAGAACGGTAAAGCGAGATACGAGTTATGGAAAGTAGACGGTCATTATTGTGGCATAAAACTATTCGGCGACAATTCGCTGGTACGTACTAAACAGCAATTATTAGTTTACCATCAATAGACTCTATGTCATTGCAATAAGGTATACGAAAGGTCAGTTAACCGTGATGGTAGTTATCGTACACACCTTGTGTAACGTCGACAAAACTGATTAATAGCATGAAGTTTTTTTTTCTGGTTTCAACGCCCTGTATGGTGGACAGTGCTTAATTTTAAAGTCGTGGTTGTATTTCATTTTGATAAGAATACGACTTAATATTGCGACACCTTTCTCCCATATTATGAGTAAAAAAACAACCTAAATAATAATGGTGCCCCGTAAGGCAACGTGTGACATTAGTTATTCTTGTAAGCTCTGACAATTACCTACAGAAATGTTTGCAAAAAATGTTAAACATATTTTTTTGCCAAATAAAGGCAAAACGTGCAATCAGTATGTAATGTGCCTAGCCATCATAATACATTTATGCTGAAATCTACTAATGGGTCATACACATTTTATAATGTGTAACTCGGTCGCCTCTTTTCTATAGACATCGCAAAGTTAAAGGAATCTAATATAAGCTAATTCTTACGCAACCTTACAGGCGAGGTAAATTTTTGACGTGCTTGAGACTCATATAAGAATTACCTACTTTGTATTGGTCATATAAGTAACCTTTTTAGGGTTCCGTAGCCAAATGGCAAAAAACGGAACCCTTATAGATTCGTCATGTCCGTCTGTCTGTCCGTTTATTTTAAATTGTTTTATGTTGAATGTTTCTATTGTTTTGCTACAACGTGACATTTACATTGTGGCCGAGGTTTTATATTAGATTTACTGTCCATGTCAGTAACACATATAAACTAAAAATCATAATACAAATACAAATATTTTATTTCCGAAATAAAATAATAACAGTATTACATTTATGCTGGCCCCCACACTAGGCATAGCCTGTCCTGTGGTGGACATAATACGGTGTACAAGTAAAAAAAAATACTACAATTGAAAATAATAATAAACAATTATTTAGAGTAAACAATTGAAAAAGAAACGGTGGTGAATGGAATTTACAGAGGTACAGTTTACAGTGATGTCAAAAAAAGAAAAGATCGAGAAACAAAAAGTTAAAACAAACATAAATTATTTTTACCTTTAGTAACAAACAAAAAAATCTCCGTAAATTAAGATTTATAATATAATAACACGAAACGTGTCATGTGTATAAGTGTGTGTGTGCGTGTGTGTGTGTGTGTGTGTGTGTGTGTGTGTGTGTGTGTGTGTGTGTGTGTGTGTGTGTGTGGTTATTGTTAGTAAGTTTATTTAATATGGTATCTTGATTATAATACACATTTCTATCCAAAGTACGTTAATAAACAGTAGCTACCTGATCAATTTATTATGTACCCCAAGACTGCTAATAACTGCGATGACATTTTCAGTAAGACTAATTGATACAATTCAATTGTTCGCGCAAAAAATATTTCCTTCCATTAATTGCTTACATATCTAAACCAATCGACCACCTGCCGTTGTGGACAGTACTAATATAAATAATAACTAACCAATGATGGGACTTATAGCTTTGCAATAAGGGTTACATTTTGTCAGTTAACTGTTTACGCCAAGTTTTTAATGGCGGGACTTGTCACCGTCAACGTAGATATATTTACGGCCGAGATAGCATCGCTGCGCCTGCGCCTGTGTCCAGAGCGCCTACCGCAAAAAACGAAAATCGAAATTTCGTTAGCTACCTCTCTGTTGCGCGAATATGGAAGAGAGACAGCTAAGGAAATTACGATTTTCGTTTTTCGCGGTAGGCCCTCTAGGGGTTAGCATTGTGCGGATTGTTAGCCAGGGGATTGTTCGCTGCAACAGAGTAAGTAACTATATGGAGCCTATTGTTAAATGAAGGAATGGCTTGAAGACCTAATGGGAGGTTTGGGCACTGGCATATTTTTTTGCTATTTGTCTCGATTCGGCGCTGTTTTAGAATAGATAGGCTTTCTGAAATCTACATTTACTTGGACAGCGCAGAATCGAATCGAATTTCAGACTCTGGTCTAGAAACGCCTTATTTAGGACTATTTGGCCTCCACTCGCTTGTCTAAAAACTAAATAACGGCTGAAGATTGCACGACTCAAATGACTCTATTTGCATTGGGTTTATTATATTATATATATACAAGGTGCCCGTGAGCATTGCGAGAGATTTTAACGGTGCATTCCTGATAATATTTAGAAACTAAAATGTCATATAAAATTTTCTGGATTTGGCCTAGTTTCAGAGATAATTAAATGTTTTTCGAAATCATTCTTTCGCCATAAATCGGTACATAACACATTTTTGACTGCGGTATTGCCACTTTGAGGTCTAGTCTGGACATAAAAAAATGTATTCCAGAGGGGTAGCCTCTCTCGATATATGAACGTAGATTAAGTAACTACAAAATATCAGTAACAAAACTTGCCAAACCAAATATGCATCTACCCAAAATTATCTTGAGTAGATTTCTTTTTAACAATATACCACCCGTAGTTCACATTAGTAGTTCTATTTTTAAATGTATTTTTATTATTGGGAGCATAAAAGTATTGTACCTATTGTTATCTATACCCCACAATCACAATAAATTAGAGTAGGTAGGCGTCTCAGATAGCTAATGCAGTACGATTAATCAAAACTCCAGAAAAGCGAGATAAATCAGGCAGGTATGAAAAACCCTCCATTGCGCACGTGCTGTTTCGCATGCTCCCGCGCCGACCACGGTTTAGGCATCAACAGTATTTTAACTTGATGCTAGGGATGGTGGCTGAGCAGTAAGACAAGTGGCTTCCAAACTAGGGATTAATTTGAATTCTGACTTGTGCAAATAAGTTTCAAAGAAACTGAGTACCAATTGCTTTTCGGCGAAGGAAAATTATCGTAAGAAAACCCATGAGCATCTGCGAATTAATTCAAAGACATCTCTCTCAGACAGACTCTATAGCAGTAAATAACTTCCTAAGTATATGTAGTTTTAACTGTATGGTTCAATGAAGGAGGTCCATACCCTGTACAGCAGGGACTTCTGAGCTAAAGCTGACGAAACCGACGAAATATAATTGTGATCTTAATGAATCAATTAGGATCCCAATTATATTCATTTCAATCTTCATTACGAGCTAAGCAACTAAGCTGTATGCAACTTATGCCGCCTGTTGTTTAACCCTTCTTAATGTGCTGTATTCTTTGTATTGGTTCTGTATCGAGGTGCAATAAAGAGTATTTGTGTTGTATGTAAACATTGTAAACGCAGTTGAACTTAGCTCTTGTAGAAAAACTTTAAAATGGGTTCAACAAGATTAATTGTCTATGAGTGGTGTACGGTTTATATTTACACTGTACCGATGGCATGACCAGCAGCCGTTAGCAGCACTGTTCCGATTCGTTCCCTAACCGTGGCTGTTCATTATCTCCTGGTGTTATTGATTGTAACGGATACCGCATACAATGTTTGCATGCATCTAGATCATGCTCCAAATGGTGATTTGTGTATGTAAACAATTGGAATAATAACGAAACATTTCTTACTATGAAAACCAGCTTCGGATAAGGTCAAGTTTGACAGGTAATTGAGAAAGTTGGTGGCGCATTGAAAATTCCTATTGGGCAAGCCGCCAAAAGATTTTCCTGTCTTTTCTTGAATATTTGCATGATATGATACTCAACTTCCTCCAATAAAGCAAGGCGAATCTAGCTCTATGAACACTACGCCACTGCCAGGGTGATAAGTAGGGAGTGCTCCCGGTACTGGTTTCCTATACATATACAGTACCGGAATCGGGAATTCCCGGTTCTCGCCATACAAACTCAGTACCGGGAGGAGCATTCGCTAGTGATAAGCTAATTTCCCGAAACTAATATACTCGTAGCTCTAATTCGCGTTCTCTAACTGTGGCTATTCAATCTTCTGTTGTTATTGATTGCGCTGCACGAGTCGAGCTATGTTGCGCATGTTCACATGCATAAAGATCATGTTTCAAATCAAGCCATGTTGTACCATTGTACGCTACATGTAAACAATAGGGATAAAAACTGACAATTTGAAAGTATAACTTTAACTAGGCCCCCTTTAAAGTAAACTTTGACAGACCTTTTTGTAGATAGGAGGGTTTTAAATTTCATTTCACATAGATGGATTATGATTTAGATTTGTTTATTTCACGATGAAAAATTACACTATAAATTTGGTAAATTCGTGAAGTATGTTCATCTTCTCATCATGGTCGTCAAACATTATATTATAAATAATAATATTAATTATTAAATTTTTGCTATGATTAAAACACAGAGCACCCATAAGAGCCAACTGGCGTAACTTGTCACCTTTGTTTAAGAGGGAACTATACCACCTGATCGTCCATAAAAAAAGGGAAAACGTTTCGCCACTTCTAAATATTTTCCATTTTCATGATTTTTTAGTATGTTATCGAAACACCGAAAAACTATGAAATAACAAAAAAAAAAGTGTTTTACAAGCTTTTATTTAGTTTCACCTGTCCCGTTGTCTGTCGGTTTGTGATCAAATCTTGCAAGTTAAATTTGATCTACTTCCCGGTTTCCGATTGAGCTGAAATTTTGCATGCATGCATATGTAAGTCGGGTGACAATGCATTATTATGGTACCATCGAGCTGATCTGATGATGGAGACAGGAGGTGGCCATAGGAACTCTGTGATAAAACAACGCAACCTAATTATGTTTGGGATTTTTAGAATTAGCTCGATGAGTATTAGTTGCCTGTCTAAAAAAAAGTACAGTCAGCGATAAAAGCTTGTAACAAAAATTAGATTTTTGCCAAAAACTTATTTAAAGCCTAAACCCTTATTTTACAAAATCCTGTCAATCATCTGCCAATGTGTTTTGTCTTAATCATTTCATAAAATCAACCACTTCAAGACAGATCGCAACTTGCGGAATCTACTAAGAGACGATCTTGAATAAATAAGCATTATGTCCATACCCCGGGATATGGCTATAATTCTTATTTTTTGGTGCAGGGATGAAAAAAACTGATATTATAAACATTTTAAGGGCATACTATGTATTTTTAATTCAAAGTTTGGTAACTTGTTGGCAATAAACAAACGGCCCGATTCGAAGAATGATTGAGATACGTATAAGATCTTGGAAAGATTTTTAAAAGATCGATAACTAAACGACATGTCAAAATTGACGTTTATTTCGATTCCGCTGTGATCCCAATAAGATCTATCTACGATATTTCTAACGTCATAGTGACATTGGTTGCCCGAATCGAGCTGCTTCTGTCAATTATACGACATAAACGATATCTAAATGAGAACTTATCTAAACCAGCAGGGCCAAGATGGTAGCTCTTAATCATTTGTCACCATGAATGTCACGTTCTAACAAGTATGTAAGCGCGAAAGTGACGGGCATAGTGACAAGTGATAAAAATGGAACCATGCTGCCACCGCAGAATTTATTGTTATCGTATCTCATTCTTCGAATCGAGCCGTAAGTTATACACTACATTCTTCCCGCACCCAAAACTCCCGTGGTATTATATCAACATGATCTGCAGTAATCCCCGCGTGAGGCGTATCTGCCGTGCTCTATCAAGCCTGGTGAGATCGTGAGCTCGAATATTGTGCTTCGGTAACTATGGGAACTTATTAGAAGGCACGTGGTAAGGGGTAAAGTCGCGGATGTGTGTGAAGTCCTGTGTATGTTCCGATTAGGGTAGATCATAACACATCATAATTTTTTATTTGTAACATTGCCCGTGATTTCGTCGGTTTGGGATGACTGATGATGATTATTATTGATAAAAACTATTCTACTTATGTCTTTCTTGGGCCTGAAAATATCTCCATACCAAATTCCATATTACCTAATCGGAAGTGGTAACAGAACAGACAGACTACTTTCACATTTATATTAATTGGTATGTATTTAATTCAAGGGAGCAATCCCTCGAATTGAAAGTGCACTTTTTTGAACCTAAGTTAATGAATGTTATAACCCAATTTAAAGCCAACTTCTTCGTCACTGAATTTTTCAATTTTTTTTTAGTTTTTGTACTTGTTGTTATTGTGCTTATTATCTTTTCTATGGCTATACGAAGTATACGGAGTTTAGACGGTATAACCCATTCATTATAAGCGTATTTAAAAACACTTGCAGATTTTCATCAAAAATCACCCTAATACAATCAACAACGAAAATCATTGCTAGCCTGCTCTTTTGTGATTTTGATGTAGTGTTTTTATTTATTTTCCTCCCTTCCCCTCATAGTTTCCGAATCGTAAACAAACAGCACTCGTATTAGGGCAGCAGCGCGAGATGAGCGGTTAATGCTATGCCATTCCAATAGCTCAAAGTAACCACTATACGAGGGCCGTTTATTGAATGCTGTAGACCACAGTTTTTGTAGGTTTGTAAATTTTTATGTTGGCGTTTTATTTCTACTCAGAACCACGAGCTCATTCTCTGTCTCCTAAAGACAAAAAAAGTGTTCCAAAATTTTCATACATTTTTCGTTCCTTCCATTTCGTTACCGTCATACAAATCTATGACAAATGGAAATAAACATCCTAGGACACTTTATCTCCTATTAGGATCGAAAGAGCTCATGATTCTGACGAATCTGGCATTTTGCGACGCTTGTGACCTAATCTGGCATTTTCCTACTCTGATGATTTAATTTTGGAATTCAGAAAGTCCGGTAGTTTTAGACTGTGATATTGCGAAACTGTTATTTTACGACTCTGGTACACACATAGCGCACATTAGTTAGCGCAGTTTTTTTAGTCGAGAATAGCGTGACATGTTTTGCTTTCATTTTTGTAACAAGGTTAGGTGAAATAGGTACAAAGTAAGTTAAAGTAGAGGTGTTCATTAAAATTCTTCATAAGTTAGTACTTATATGAGTAACATCCACGTTTTAGTTTAATATGTCCTAGTCTCACGGAAGCTTTGTTATTTAAATCTAGATCATTTTACACTGGCGCTGAACATGTAAAATATGCGCTTACACATCAATAGGAACACACAGAGGGTGGGCTTGACAAATTGCGTTACAATTGGACCGGACGTTTACACCCGACGCCCTTTATGGGGCCCTGGTAGGCAGAGAAAGGGATCTGCTGGGACCCATTATTTGAGAAGTTTTATTGCGATTCAAATGTGTATAAGACAAAACAAAGTTTAATTCGTATTTTGGCTATGAGAAAGCTTCTTTACCTTCTTTAATTTGTCTGTCTTTTGGACCGTACCTTACCGGGAAGACGTCCATCGAAATTAATTTCCAACGTCTAGCCTGTTATAAGACCATTTAAAAACTATAATCTATACAGGTTTCGCTAAGTACTGGCATTTTTGTCTCACCCATTACGAAACTAATCAACAACAATTATTTATCAACTTAAATAGTACCAAAAATTCATTCAATCACCAACCTACTTAAACCAATCACGCCTCCTAATAGACAACCCGATGAATGAATCCACGACCACTGCCAAAATACAATGAATCATTCGTACTCAATCCATCAATCTGTGTTGCACAATTCATACAATGGGCGCATTAGTGCAGTTAGATTGGATTTAGTCGGTTACAGAACGATGCAATTTCATTACATTACCGTGTTTGATCGATCGATTGTATTGCTTGTACTTTAGTAGTCCGCAATGTATCGAATTCGCATGCAAATTCTCGCATCATCTATTTGAGCATTATAGGGATGCATCTGCATTGTTGTTAGTTGTTACCCTCATGATTAGAGCTGGGGTACCGGAGGGATGTTTTGTTTATAATTGTCAGCTGAATTACAAAAGACTGGTCATGTTACACTTTGAATGGATATGGAGATGCTGTTTTGTTTGTCTATTTGGTACGAAAACAAGATAGAGGAACGCGTAGACGTGGCGATGAGTACCGGACATATTTAAATCCGCGCACAACTTCAAACTTTGGAAGAAACGTGAAATTAGTTTACCAGATTTTATGCGCATGATATGCATCAGGATTCAGGATATAGTTGCTGCCAATCCAATAATATCAATCTTAAGTGGTTTAAGAGAAGATAGAAGACTGGACAGACCAGAACATAACACCGACTCAATAATAGAAAAAAATTAAAATAGGAAATTAATTAAAATATTCGACTTCGCTCCGAGTTTTGTCTGTCCATGGTTAAGAACAATTAAATTCGAAAAACATTTTATAACGTCGTATTCCATTCTAAAATAAAGACATAAAACGTATTATAACGTTCAACATCTCCTCATTTTCTCAGAAACACAGAATTCCCGTCTTTCCCTGGGACTGTTTACTCTGTTAACTGACAGTACTTAAACTTTATTACCAAGACAATAAGGTCCACCAATTATGCGTTAAAAATGTTACAGTTCATACTAATCGAGACGTCGTGTCGTCGTAAAGGTGTCGTAAAGAGTTCGTTAGCGTTATTTATGTGCGCAATAACGGGCTTGGACAACGTCAAGTTTGGTCCCGTCATGTTCATGACAGGTATTGCAGGGCTGTTTGGTTGGACATGTCATTGTAAGTAGGTGACAATAAAGGTGAAAAAGTTATTATGGAAACTGAAATAGATGTCATACCTATCCTAAATAAAAAGTGACGGAGGCCTCCAGTGGTGAAGGCCGGATCGGACGGCTTCGTCACTTTGTCTTTAATCATCTATTTCAGTTTATAATTTATAGGTACATAGTAGTGTGACTACCTTAAAAACATAAATCAAAATATTTGATAAAATAATCAAAATATTGAATAAAATATTTTGTGATATTGAAACCCGTTTTTCTGCGGGTTAAGCACGGTCGCATATTTATCGCTTGTCACCATGCCTGTCACGTTCTAACAAGTATGTAAGTGCGAAAGTGACAGGCATAGTGACAGTTGATAAAAATACAACCATGTTGCCACTTTATCACGTCAGGGCGTTGAATACGACATACGACGTACTCTGCCTCAGTAGTTGACAAAGCAACTAAACTTTCATGCGAATTCTCGCACCGTCTATCAGACTTTCATTTGTGTACTTGGAAACGTTGATATATTATCCGTGAGAGGAATTCTTATGTTTCTTTCGAATGCTAATCTCTTTATATTGTTGTTACAGGTTCTAAAATACTGCGAGCACCTTCACGGAAAATGGTACTTCAGTGAGATCCGTGCCATCTTCTCGCGCCGCTACCTGCTGCAGAACGTAGCCATAGAAATGTTCCTCGCCAGCAGAAGTAAGTTACTGTAGTTACTAGAATACTGCGAACATTTACATAGAACATGGTACTTCAGCGAGATCCGTGCCATCTTCTCGCGCCGCTACCTGCTGCAGAATGTGGCCATCGAGATGTTCCTCGCCAGCAGAAGTAAGTCACTCTGCTTAAATGACTTTTGGTATTACAATTTTATACCTAGAGCATGGACGGATGGACGAGTCAATGACCCGCGACCATGATAAATATGTCCCGGGGGCTTAGCCAAGATAACACTCGTTGATTGGAAACGCCAATCGAAACTTAAATAATGTACGGAAATAGTCACATGAATTTTGGAAACATATTTCATGTCAATAGGTTCATTTTTACTTTTCGTTTGTCGTTGTACTTACGTACATATCTGTCCTTCCGGCCATGAAGTAACGATCCTGAAAAATATTTTAGTAGTTACGAGATGTAATCGTAAAAAAAACTGAACATTTTACTGCTCTTAACAAACATTATTTTTGCTCATATTTTAATATTAAGTTCCGGGTTGTGATATAAATCCTTTGCCATTTTTTTTATACTAACAAGCATACAGCCCGCCGTAAGCAGTCTCCGTAGCCTATGGACGCCTGCAACTCCACAGGAGCTACATGCGTGTTGCGGACAAAAACACTCCGAACCCTGGTTGAGCTCTGGCAACCTACCACCATTTGTGATTTATTTTTAATTACTGTATCTAATTCTCAATATGAATACATTCCGAAATAATTTCCACAGATTTAATAGAAACTATTTTTATTCGTGGCAAAAATATACTGATAAAATGTAGAACAAAAAGAAACTTATACATAACATTATATTACATGACACATATTAGCCACTTCACACTCACTTCACATTCACTTGTTAGTCATTTCACTTATTTTCACTATTTATTGTTTAATTCATAACTTCAACCAACCAACCGACACTAATTTTGCTTATCTCCTAGCTTTTTTGAATCGACTAACCTACGTGATACCTCTGTAGTGTAACATGTGTTTCTATCTCATTCCAGCATCAATATTCTTCGCATTCCCGGATCAAGCCACGGTGAAGAAGGTGATCAAAGCCCTGCCCCGCGTCGGCGTCGGCATCAAGTACGGCATCCCGCAGACCAGGTCAGTGCCTTATCATTTCTGCCACAGATCTATAATGTACAAGATTTCCTGTCAAATAACACAAGTGCGACGAAAATCGGGATGATGTCATTGGTCATTGGAAATATTTAATTCGATTATTTGCTTTTGTAACAATATATAGGATTATTAGTATTTCAAGTATACAGCTTTTCGTATTTTCGGTCGGACCTATCCTTACCTTCAAGTGACAATAAAAAGTGGTCAAGTCTTTAGGGTTCCATACCAAAAAGGTACAAAAGGAACCCTTATGGTGCGACTCTGTCCATCCGTCCGTCTGTTACATTGCTAAATATCTCGAGAACTACTTAAGCTGTTATTATGTTTGAACTATAAGCTTTATTTGAAATATCGCATTGTTATGAACAGCGATACCGCAGACATTTTTATATTATTTTAGTGAAAAATAATCGATTTATGAAGAACAATGTTCATGAATACTATCTTGGTTTTTTTAATTATCAAAAACATTCCCAAATTTAATTTGGAATTTTATCCCCATTGCGGTTTTTTATTCTTGCAATTCAGATCACACTAAAGACACCTTTTTTCAAAAAAAATAAAAAAAATTAATCAGTTCACATGACATAATAAAGAATTATACATATGTACTTACCTGAAAAACCAGCAAACATACAGTTTGCGCAAATTAGCCAACTGTACACAATAATGCTCGCCTTTGTACTACGGCATGAGTTCGCCTTTGTACTACACATTTAATTTCCATCTGATGTAATCAATATTTCTTTTTTCTCGTACAATACAGTCTTTACTTACACGAGATAACTGAAAGTTTGTACGGAACCCTCGATGCGCGACTTAAACGAACTCGCGCACCGAGGTTGCACCGGTTTTCTAATTTGTACTTCGCTTTTCACACCTCAGTTATCTTAAACCATAAACGTCATTCTAGATCTGTGATTTCTGTCACCCGGGCCCCTGTTTCATAACGCTGACAATTGTGAAATGTGGACTTTATTATAACTTATACGCTAGTTATTTAATAACCGACAAGCAGGACCGCCTTCGCCGTGTTTGTCAATCTTAAGTTTAGGTTTGTACTGTGATGTCTAATTAGGTATTCGGTATGTAAGAATTCTTCGATCACATGTTCAGCTAACAACTAAAGTGCGCGGACTTAATAGTTTGCACTAAACTGTCAGTCAGTCCAAGTAGGCCTTAAAGGCTCTTTTATTTACAAGTCCACATAACTCGTCCAGTGGCATACGTCACTTTTAGTTGTTGGAATTTTGATTCTATTTCAATTGATCAAATTTAAAATTTAAATGACGTAATCGTTCGGAGCCGACGACCTATCACTCGAAGTGTTTATAAGGGCATTTACAGTATTTAGCAATTTATTTGTATATGCACAACATCTGTCCATGGTAGTTACAGTGTATTGGATTCACAGGGTACATACAGTACCTTCATACTGCAACTCTTTAATGGGGAACTCTCTCAACGACTTGTTTGAAACAAAGGGTGAATACAATCTTTTTGTCTATAAATACAATTGCTTTACGACATCCTACCAAATACTATTAACGGTATATTTGACCCTAATCAGCCCTTTAACGAATTGATCAAGTGAGAAATTGATATAGCTTGTTACGCCATCTACACGATATGCCTGGAACTAAAAGGCTTTTTCGCCTCGCTCGTTCGATTCGTAGTTTCGAGTCAAGGTTCTTGAGTAGCTACTTATGCATTACGCCGATAGATGACTCTAGAAACTTCGTTTTATTTATCCGTGACACCGATGTACAAAAAAGTAATTTGGGTGTTTTACCTACTTTAAGTATGAATAAAGTTTAGAGAACGTGTGTACTTTCAAATGAGAGAAAATGAAACGGTCAAAATAAAACAACACATTTTTATTTGGACGTATGTCTACAACTTTCATCACAGTGAAAACTCACTACGTATCCAAACAAAACCATTACCCTCCTTGGTTTCAGCGGGGAAACAAATTACCCTGGACGCATAAAATCTTTGTACAAATTCAATAATTACTTAAAAATACTCATAAAATTAATAAAGTCGCTCCAGCTCTGAACTGGACTGGTAACATTTTCTTAAAACTAGACAAACAAGGTTAAGGTTACATTTAAATATCGTCACCGAGTACAAAACCTAGCCTATGGAATGTAATAGTTAAAATCACTCGAAATACCTATAATACTGATCACATAACATTAATAATGGTAAAATTGTTCATAAATTGGTAACTATTAGTGCTAAACTTTGAGTGCAAGCACCAAGTGGGCAGCAATCGCAAGGAGTTATTCATGATGGCCCGGGATTTTTTCACCATCTTTGTGAATCCATCGCGGGGCAAAGATTTCCTTATTTTTTTCTAAAGATACTGATGCACCAGCACTATGCCGCCTCTGCACCGGCCGCCCCTCCATTCCATAGTGCTTACCCACTTCAGGGTCTATCTCTTTCTTTTCTTCGTCGAATTGCTTCATAATTTCAGTTAAGGATTTCCCTTTTGTCTCTGGAAGGAACAACAAGCAGTATGACGCTCCCAACAGCGCGCAAAACGCAAACAAGTACAAAGTACCATTACTGGTTAATACATTCTCCAACTGAGGGTATGTTTTTATGTTGAAGAAGATTAAGACATATGCGCAGCAGGCCGTTGCCCCTGACATAACCCCTCTAATATCCTGAGGGTATAGTTCTCCTGACATTATCCAGGGGAGTTGGAGAAAACCAACCATACTAAATGATACGTGCAGAAGCACGCACACTAGTTTCAATAACGGAGGGCCATTTACAGTGTCACACACAGCTGCTCCCAGCATTGTCACTCCTAACAACAGCCCTGATGTTGCTGCTAGCGTTTTTCTTCTAAAGCTGTTGATTAAACAAGCACCCACTGCTCCCATGAATACTCGAACTCCGCCCACTATGATTGATGCCGTAAACGCATTGACACTAGTATCAACTGAGTGGAAGAAATCAACAGCATAATATAATATGACGTATATGCCAGACATTTCTTGGAACATGAAGAAGACTATCAGGAGACAGAATGGCTTCAACACGCTTCTTCGCTTGAATAGTGCAAGCTTCTGTCTGAAGGTCATACTATCGACTTTTCGGTCTTTAGTGAACTCCATTAACTCCTGCTGCGCTGTGCTATTGTTTTGTCTTAGCCAAAACATGGAGTTGTAGGCTTCTTTCATCTGTCCCTTGGAAGCCAGCCAGAGCGGTGATTCAGGAACGAAGTACATCAAAAAGGGAGTAAGTAAAGAGACTCCGGCGCATATAGCGGCGACTTTCCGCCAGTGCACGAAGGATCCGAGGGAGTAGATCACGAAAATGCCGGTGGACACCAGGCCCGGACCCAGCGCGCTGAGAACGCCCCGTTTTTCGGGGGTCGTGATCTCTGCCACGTAGATGTAGGAGGCTGTTGACATGCCTGGAAAATGAAAAAGGTTTTGGTTAAATATAAAAAGGAAATATAATGACATAGGTTCCAAGGGACGACGATACTCGCAGCTACCAAAATAGTAGTAGACACAATACTAACTTAGTCTGGATAGCTTCAGAGCATTTGACGTTAAATGATAAATTTAAAGCTCAATATAAGGTCGTGGTTATGCGAGGATCGACATGGTTCAATACAATACAAATACTCTTTATTGCACACATCAAAATAAGAAAATAGTACAGAGAAAGTAGAGGTTGTTTACCAGTATTCTTTTCGCTAAAAAGTGATCTCTTCCAGACTTCATCGGCTCCTAAATAGCGTTGGCTTGTGTTATAAACGGTAAAGATAAGAAATATCAGTGATGGACTCACCAATGGTAAAGCCGGTGATGAACCGGCCGACGCAGAGGAAGACGTAAGTCTCGGAGAACGCGATGACCAGCCACCCCACCAGGTTGGGGAGGACTATGGACTGAAGAAGTAACCGCCGACCGACGGCATCCACCATCATGCCACCGAGCAGCGCGCCGATTGGGTTGGAGATTACG
Organism: Cydia pomonella; assembly: GCF_033807575.1. Lineage (NCBI taxonomy): Eukaryota > Metazoa > Arthropoda > Insecta > Lepidoptera > Tortricidae > Cydia > Cydia pomonella. The sequence goes on from NC_084716.1 coordinate 1,474,021, forward strand.
CCCAAACTTGCTGGAAGAAGAAAGGAAGGGGTCAATAAATGAATTTAAAAGACTAATGGATGAAATGAAAGGAATTTATTCCGACCTTCCCAAAGTAATTTTCTGCAAATCCGATAGTAAAGATACAAGAGCAGAAATGAACAAGATACTGATGAGGTTTAAGATTTCTATAAGTGTTGCTGTTGATTAGTGGATTTTTAATACCTCACTAATCTTTAGCAGATGCTCACTTCAATGAAAAAGATTTTTCTTCGATGTTTGATGACATTTTATATTGAATATTAGTTAAAATTTTGAAAATCACCGATCATTTTTCTTTGACATTTTGTCATGTGCAATAAAATTGTATTATTTCTAGCACTCGTGACTCGTTATGCTCATTAGTTATCTTGTCTCACAGATTATTACTAGATTACCTATTACTTAGGCACTTTTTAAAACCGATTTCACTTAATACAAACAAGATATCGCAGAACAAAAGAACCACAAAATTGTGGTACAATTTCCCTTCTTGCGATAGCAACTGCAGTGCACCTTGACAATAGTTGTGCAAGACAATTAAAACATTTAATATTAACTATTGCGTTCCATTTTGGATTAGCAGCGGTCATGTAATTCAATTAATAGGTAATTTTTTTTGTTAATTTCATACACACATTTCGTTTCATAAACACATTTTCACAAACATAGCTAAAACTATTGGGAGTGTTCTTTTTCAATCGTCGATTATCAAAGACAATTTATTGTACTTATGGGTAGTTTCTTAGTTCGCTGTTGATTTACGTTGCGTTGATCATTCCGTCAATTATGGTTTTAAGAAAATTCCACAGAAATTAAAGGATGCTCTCAATTTGGCAATAGAAAATTACGATCCCCATATAAAAATATGATAAGTTTCTGAAAATTTTCCACATGGATATTTGGCTATTTTGGAAAGTTTCCGACGGCACAATCAGACTTAGTCGCACATTTATTTATTTTTCTTTGTCAAAACAATTCAAAGTGAGTCATGTTACTAAATAATTTTATCAGAAAATCTTAAGTTTTGGAGTTCGTACTTGTTTTTGGACCTTTAGATAGCCATATCTGGTAATCATTACAAACTATTAAATCGATATATTTTTATCCCCAATACGTGACTGACACTAAAGTGCAGAGCTTAGCAACCTTCCCCCTCACTATCAGGCAGCAGGAGTGCAGAACAAATTATATCTATAAACACTACTATCAGTTTGCACAAAACTCGCAAATGTTGACTTTTCCATACGGAATTTCACAACAGTAAGAAAGTAGTAAGATTAAGATTAGGTTGGTCAAGTGCATGTATTATCTACAAGTGTTTACTAAAATAAACTAATCCGATACGAGTATATATGACAGATGCATGTCATTGATTATTATAATCTGGCGGGATGTCTTTTATTACGCTGAAACGTATGGTAATCGGCTTTCACGGCGATAAGTTATAAATAAAGTAATAAATAAATAAAGTGTTGGTTAAGACTCAAGTCCTTTAAGTCTTCTGCTGTAAGACTCGACTCAGTTTTTCAGACTCTAGTCATTAAGTCGAAACTTGAGTCCTTATCGAGATCTAATACTCTCAAATGATGTACAAAAGTTTTCTAAAAGGCATTGTCTCCACATTAAATTCATGGGTTATGCGAAAAATATTTAAAAAAATCAATTTTCCTTTGTGTTACTCGTAGATAAAACCTATGAAATTTTTGACGAAGTCTAAGTATTTGAAGACTCAAGTCCTTTTAAATTGCACTTAAAAAACTCAATAAAGAACTCGACTCGGGAAAAGGACTCGGATGTTTTCCAAGCGCAGAGTCGCATAATAACGATGGAGTGATTCAAATTTAGACTTGAACGACTCGTGTTTTATATCGGTGTTGTTTATCGTTTAACTTGATCAATAGTATCGACCGTGAACTAAACTTTCCGCGGTTAAATAAAACCGTGTGAGTTATTAATAGTAACGAATACAATGCGATCATTGGGATGATGTTTATACAAAACAGACACGCGTATATCTGTTTCACACGCAATGTGCGCGGGGAACGGCGTGTATTGTTTGTGTGCTTATATTATTGTATACTCGAGGGAAATTTGGCACGAAGCGCGGGCCGAAATAAACCTAGCGGTCCGTGGCAAATGAGTTCGTTCACTATTTCTTTGGCTTATTATTGTGTGGAGTTGTGAAAAACGATTTTGTCTAGATTATTTGGGTCTTCTATACAGGGTGCTCGCGAGGAACCCATATAACTTTACCAGCATATAGCTGAGGTCGTAATATTTAAAAAACATTATATAAACATAGGTCGAAATTAGATTTTTAACTTTTTTAACTTTTCATACAAATTAAATAAATTATTTTTGGTTCACCAGTAACACAATGCCTTAGGACGAGCTGGCAACGTTTGTTATTGTCTCTATCTCTTTTCACTAGAACGGCAAGTAAGTCACATAGACATTTCTTGTCAAACAAATTATTTCAAACCAGAATGTACATAATGTGCAATCGGATCTCTTTACCTATGTATGATTTACTTATTTAAGGCTTGCCACACACTAGTATTTCCGCCCGCAGGATTATGATAATTATGAATATTATGATCAACCACCGGCGATTTAAATCGTAGTTGTACAGTCGACGTCAAAAATATGTTTACAATTTTTCACCTTATTTCTTTGTATTTAGGTTCAAAAGTGTAAACATATTTTCAATCTGTAAGTCAATATCTGGCAGTGTTGTCAGTAGATACATATCACTAGAACTAAGTACCTATTGCATGGATCCAAAAGTTAAAAATATCGCACTGTGAAAATAAATGTTTTAAGTACGCATTAAAATTATTACCAGTCTATTATTGTCGATACGTAAATAATTTTAGTAATATTTTATCAATCTTCATGGATTATGATACATACTGGCCACTTGGAAATTTCCTTCGAGTGTGTTTTATAAGTACTTTAAATAATGACATCAGTCACATGAACGATGGGTGACATTGTTGGTATTGATTCTAATATCAATATGATGTCTCACGTTTATAACATTTATTTAAACAGTGCGACGAATAATAATTTTCCTAATAATTGGACAAATCGTGCGGTTTAACTTAGACGGCAGACTTTTTAATCAGTGGAAAGGAGAGTAAATTGGTTTTTTAGTGCTGCTCAGTGAAAAACGTATTAAGGATGCTGTAATAGAAAATACTGCGAGTACTAATACTGAAGCAGTATCTAGTTGAGTGGTTACGGATTCACGGATTCTACGAAGTGCACGTAGACGAACAAGCTGGTAGAATGAGAAGGGTACCTATTGCAATTCCTGACAGTGATCATACTTTTTTGTTTGTAGGGTAATAAATAAATAATCTTATTAAAATTTGTGTTACTTTATTTCTTTAATACAATCAAACAATAATGGTATAGGTAATAAAAACACTTCGAACTGTTTATTTAGTTTCATGTGTAGTTTTCACGATTTAAACTGAATAGGTGTCCAATTTTTACCCGAAGTAGCAAAAACTTAGCTTCGTTGTTCTGCCATCATAAGAAATCAATCGATCATTAAGAAATATGCATTCTTATGAATAAATACGTGTCACTTCAAAATAAAACTAAGACGGTTAAATTTATCAATTCTTGGGCGTTAAGTAATTTTGTTTATCAATACTTCACTAATACCATTGTTTTAGTCGTGGACTTAACAAAAGCAATGATCATTGATCATACTTTGGATTAAGTGATAGAATTTTAAGATTCTACGTATTTATTTTCAATGACACATGTCGATGATAGTGACAGGAACGAGCTTCTGCAATTTACGTCAGACAGATAATGTGATGCGGTCTTGCAACGTCGCTATCCTAAAGGTGCATTATACTGGATTTTTTCTTAAATAAAAAATATTAATTACTCGCAAACTAAGCCGAATCCAGTTTACTTTATATGACATTTTATTTTCTAAAGATGGTCAAGAACATGGTGGTAAAGTTATATGGGTTCCTCGCGAGCACCCTGTATATTATTATCACATATCACATATCTGTCTATGGTGTTTAACTGATGCACTCTAGTTATTAGGATAGATTTCACTAGTTCAATGACAATTCTTGCGGTGTATAGAGATTTACAGGCGTATTCTGATTTTAATACCAGGCCCTAAGGTTGACTGGTAGAGAATGCCTCATGGCATTAAGTTCACCTTTTGTACATTAAGTTTGTCTTTTGTGCAATAAAGTTTTAAATAAATAAATAAATAATAAATTATCGTATGTCTTTCCCATCACGGAACAATGGTGTTCCGGACCTTTGGGAGGCGTACGCGGAGCCGAAGCCAACATGTAGATGCCCTTTTGACACTTTAATGAAATGTAAGGGGTACACCTAGCGGATGTTGCCCTTGCCCGTGTCATGGGACGCACGCAGAGGCAGCACCCGCCAGGGTGTAAGGACTATTTCAGGGTTGATGGAATCTAAAATGAACTGGGCTATTGGGTGAAAGCGATGGACTAAATACTGGGCTATGGGATAAAAAACCGGACGCCTGCCTGATAAAACGGTATTCAATTTTATTTCCGGCAGACGGTGACTCGCCCCCACGAGATGGGCCCCCACAAAAAGCGACATCTAGGATGGCTCAAGGGCAACACCGGTGTGAGCGGCTCAGGGGTGTCGAGAGGTGTACGCCGCTTTCTACCCAGTGGCTGCGAGCAGCCACTGTGCCAACTCGCGTCTTATGCAATTTTTCACTTCCACCCCTGAAGCTTATAGCTCTAACGACTCCACTCTGGCCGGCCGGCTAAGGCAAGCCAGAGGCAGAGAATCCTACTAAATTATTATTATTACCGTTAATTTTTATAGGTAGTAAATTAGTTATGGATCTGAACAAAGTGTCAAAAGTGACTTTTTTGGTAGAAGAAATGTCACTTTTGACACTGACAAATCAGATCCATAACTAATCTTGATCTATTCTGTTATTAAAATCAGAATACGCCTCATAGGTCTTATAATACAAGTCCACAAGATCAAACAAGATCCTAAATATATTACTTATAAACTTTAAAGCGAACCATGGTACATAGTTGCTACAATAAAATTATACATACACATTGCACCTTGAAATGGGTATTGCAAGTATTCTTAGCTAAGAATAAAGTTATATCTCTTGCCCCGCCTTTTCTACTGACTTTGTGAAACTAGTTTGACTGTTCACACGTTAAATTTCATAAATAAAATGTTTAGAACTCACCAATCCATGAGCTTTGCTCATATGTGATGTTAGGGTGTTCGTGTGTGTACTGGGGCAGCAGGACCGCGGAGAAGCCTTGGCAGAACCCCACCGATATGTTGATGGACTGAGCCGCCAGTGCCGCCAGTACCTGAAACGTTATGGTCGCCTGGTTAATATTTTTGTTACCATGAGAAACGATTGAAATTATACGCAACAGAGTGCTGCTGCTTATCCAAATAATATGTTATTAAGGGCCTGTTTCATATTGTCCATGTATTCGATAGCTAATTGACAACAGTGCAACAAGGGGTTAAGTGAAATTTTGGATACGAGGGTGGGACCCGAGTTTGCAACATTCTTACCCCCGGAGTTACACACAATGATTTTCATCACAATTGCGAAGAAAAAAACTAAATTTTAAGCAAAATAATTCTTAAATACGGTGACGTATCAAACATTTGCTCCCATTTTGTAGTTTCTTGACAGGTTCGGCATCGAAGGCACAATCTTAGCACTTAATCGACCAGTTAAACTTTTTTGAAGATTATGAAACCCCAACGATGACTTTATTCGTCAGATAAGTGGCAAGTAGCTTATTCATTTGTAGCACTGTCGGTAGAGCAATAGACTGGAATTGTATTACTTAAATTCCAAAAATTGCAACTAACTCTTGTCAAAGTTACCTAAATAAATAGTTGGTAATATTAAATAATATTACGTTCATATGATCCGAAAACCTGAAACGAGTATTCATCCTTCGGCTGAATGTTTACATGACTAGTTCAAAAACCTCAAAATCATTTCGACATTTGGCCGAACTTGACCTAGCTATAAACTCGTACTCCAAAATCGTTTTATCATTGACATTGAAAGGTTAAGAAACCAAACAAAACGTTTTTCATAAAAAAAATGTCAATATAATTGTCGCGTTCACAGCTTGTCGCACATCGACAAACGGTAATAGTCGCTAACGACAGATAAATTGCGGAGCATCCGCGAATTACACGGAAATTATCCTATCAAACATTTTTCCATTTTGCGCCGCCCAAATACCAATTCGACTAGAAGAGCAGAATTCCGTTATCGTTATTATTTATATAAAAAAAATCTCACCAACATAATTTTTTTTTAGTATTGTATGAATTGTATCATTTTTAAATTGTTGGTATCCGTTTAAAAGAAAATTAAAAACTCTAAATTGCTCATATACTCATAACTAAAACAACATACAATTAGGAAAGCTAATTACAATGGCAATCCCTTTGCGCGATCTCTCTCTGTTAACTTTTTAGTTTAGTAGATCTGCCGTGTTACGGCAAAACCATAAAATTATATGGGATAGTCGTATAGTTTTGTGTGGTGGATACTAGTTTAAAAAATGTTTATATAAATAGAGAAACACTTAAGAAGATAGCAGAGCGGAGCCCTTTCTCAGATTTAAAAATTTGAGGTGAATATATCCGTCGCGCTAACAGTGGCGGCTTTTTCCTCCTCCAAAACTTAACCAATCGTAACGAAATTTTGAAATCTAAATAAAATTAAAACTAACAGTGTATGGACCAAGGTCAGAAATATATGTTTTTTTAATGGTAATTAAATTATCTGTGCGACAGTTTTGCTTTTTGGGCTTATTTTGTATCAGTTTTGAATAACATGCTTTTCTTTGCGGCCTAGTCTATTAGACCGTTTTTACGATGTTTTAAATGCTCTCACGATTTAAAAAAACACAGATATTATTATTTCAAACATCTGTAACTCGGGAACAACATAATTAAACCCAGGACGACCAGCTTTATTATTATTAAATTTATCCCTACATAATCTTCCGATAAATCTTCACAAAACAGAACGACTTCAAAGCGCATAACTATCGTAATACCTACAGTATAACAATAAAATAAAGCATGTAACATGATATGCTCCGAGCCAGCTACTGTACCAGTAATCTAGCTAATCTAATCAAGATAATCATTAATAACAAACCAACATGACTACCGAGTCGTTGTTCCTGCTAAAGTACGTAGCGCGTTAGTTTTTATACTCGTAGCATTCGGCGTAGAGTATCGTAGCCGTAGAGTTCGTTTCTAACCAAATATGGGCTTCACTACATTTGGCTATATTTAAACAAACCAATAAAAACATTGTATGGGAAATCGTTTTTGTAGTAATGGCCAATGCCTCGCTAGTAATGGCTAATGATTCTCATTTAAGACGAAAGTCGAGGACCCGCGCGAAATCGCCATTTCATACAAACGTAGTCCTCATTTTCCTCTCTGGATATTCACATAATTGAAAATATTTTGACACAATTTTTTGTATATCAACCACAGCTACGTTTGAATTTTTTCGAACCTTTATTTATTATAAGAGTTAGAAGCATTTAAAAATTTCGTATTAAATCTGTTTTTCGCCCCCAATTTTTACAATAATCAATAAATCGAAAAAAGTCAAACGTAGGGGCATACTTAATATACATCAAATTATGTAAGAATATTTTCCATAATATCAATATACAGAGAGGAAAATGGGGACCACGTTTCTATGTAGAAGTGGCCGTCCTCTTTCGTCTTAATGCGAGCGTTCGCCTATACATATCGAAATGTGAATGGGACATAATTGAAACGAAATATCACGAATGATCGTTTGAATATTTTACTTACTTCGGCCATTTGTTTGGACAATGGTATCAACGTTAAGATAATTACACAGAGCACGTTTCGTTCGATACTTTCGACAGAGGTGAATGTTTGAAAACAGCATCATTTCGATTTCCTTTGTCTATTTTTACAAATCGGGCGCCCACGCGAAACGTGAGCGCGAAACATCGCGCGAGACTTGCACAAAAACACGTGGCATTAGTCTAGTGTGAAAAATAACTGCTGTGCCAAAAAGAAAATACCTAAATAGCTTATACTTTTACTGCGGGCATAGCTAATAAGATACTAAACACTTCAATATTAAAAAGTAGGTGGCCGATACCCATTACCCCGTTTTGTTTTTATTAATGGAAAAAATAAATACTCCCATTGAAACTGACAACTACAGCCTGCTTTTTCATAAAGAATTGAGTTAAAATGACAGTTTCGCGCAGAAACAATATGTAACTAACCAACTTTTCCATATAATTACAATTTTATTAGCATTTCTTCGCATGGGAAGCTGTGACAATGGGAAGATGGCGGCCGGCCGCGCACGTGCCACCGTGTGCGTAATGACCACGCTGATAACCCGTCAGTCAGCAAATCATGCTAAGTCGTCTTCGCGTTTACGTTTACTTCTGGCGTTTATGCGGCTCTGGTAATTTATGGAGAAAAGTTGTGGAAAAAGATTGGATTGATTTGGATTTTGGATATGGATTTATTTTTCTAAATGAGAACCCCGTCATCTGTCAACGTAGAATCACTTTGGGTTAATAATTAATCATTTAGGCTTCGCTTTATTAAATTACTTGAGTTTGCGTTTAGGTACTCTATGCGTTTATGCTGACGTGGTGATTCCTGAAGAACGTACCTACTGAAAGTTTAAAGCAGAACTGTCAACAGGATTTCAGTAATTTTCAAAACAAACAGTAAAACGGCCCAATTTGAACAATGCTTATAAGATGCCACAGAGATACAGTATCGATTAGTCAGTATCAAAAGTGAAATTTCTTCAACCAAAAACGACACTTGACACATAGATCGGTATCTTATCGCTGTGACTTCTTATAAGCATTATTCGAATTGGCCCAAAAGTCACTTAAGAATTAATTCTTTCTTAATTATCTGTATGTCATTATCACCAACAGTTTGCTCTTCGTATCATTCATGTGTTTTTCTTAATGATCTCGCAGCAATTAAGTGAATCCGCACTGACGAGTGGGTCGGTAAAGCTGAGTAATGGCTTATAAGCGCACGCGCAGCGGCGGAACAGCTGTAAACACTGTTTATGTCGCCTGATTGCCGGATGCGCTGTAACTGCGCGGAAAATTTTCAAAATGGTGGGGTTGGCTCGCCAAGACGTTGGAATCTTTCAGGTTTCAATAAATGACTAGTGATTTCGTAGATACAACACTGAAATTTCAAGTAAGAAAAAAGTCGACACGAGTTTTGAGGGAAGCTTTTCATTAAAAATTAAGAAAAGTATGAGTAATTAAAGTGACACAGCAGTTTGTTTCATACATTAGGTAGAACTTGTGATAAGTGCACCTCTCGAATTGCAGACGTCCATAGGCTACGGTAACCGCTTACGATCAGGCGGGCCGTATGCTTGTTTGCCACCGACGTAGTATGAAAAAAGTTTTATCGGGGCCATATACCGGACAAAGGCATCGCGAATTAGAGTTAATGGACGTGATGTAATTAACTCTGCAATCGATAAGGGCCTGATTTACGACACGTTCTCACTGCTAATGAGTGCACTGCAGACAACGTAACCATTTGGCGTCTGTCAAAGCTATATTTCGTTAGTATGATTTTCATGATGAATAATTTACCGTTAACTTCTCGTCTGTGTATGATACGATTGATAAGGATCCTGACAGAATTTTTAATTATCTTTTTCCATTTTGTTCGAAAACTATTTTTGTCTGCTCTATTCGGCGCGACCGAGGTTTGAACTCACGATGACGACCAACACATACGAAAGGTTAATCCTGAATACTTATATACACTAAAGTACGTATATAAGTATTATAAGTAGTAGTACACTGTAGTTAGTTAGTCGTTATCTATGCTGGTCGATGAACTGTTACGAATAAAAAGACCTAACCGTATTGGAAGTTATTGTTCTAGTTAACTTCGAAGCCAGAAATTTTGATTTAGCCTGCCTAAATAAATAACAATACCATACCTACATACAATACAATACAATACAAATCCTCTTTATTGCACAACCTCTGAAAATAATGTACATGGAAACACATAAAAAACATGAAGATAGAGGTAAACAACAGGCGGCCTTATCGCTACAGAGCGATCTCTTCCAGACAACCTTTAGGTAGTGGAGAACTGAAACTTAAATTAACTAATTAGGAGGTGCAAAAAAACTAAATAGCAAACTAAAATACCCTTAAAATACATATTATGTTTTAATTATGTACATTGAAAACTTTTGTCGGAAATAAAGGTACCAAATTAAATTCGCGCTTGATATAACTTTAACAATAACTTTAAATAATCATAACTTTTATGATTTAATAAATTGCTAATTATCTCGATGACATCGTATCGAAAAAAATACATATTTTCCCACCCATTCACACAAAAAAATGGAAGTAAATTTCATAACAATACTTAATATAAGTATTATAAAATAAACAGTATTTTATAGTTTTTCCGATACTTTACTAGGTCATACTTCTGGAAAAGTATAAATACTTTTCTCATAAACTATTTGATACGCATGTAAATGCGATAACACGATCAAACGTATGTTGTAAACAGTACCGTATTACTCACACCCGAACCATCGCCATTATTATTAATCCTGCGTTTAAAGCAAGAGGTCCCGGGTTCGAATCCCGTGCCAGGCCATTTTTTTGTGTGTTTAACACGAATATTTTGTTCCTTAGTTATGTAAGTAGATGTTTTATATGTATCTAAGTATGTGTTTATCTATATTAGTGTGTATATCTTCGCCTAGTAATAAAAGTAATATTACAAGCTTTGCTTAGTTTGTTGCTAGGTCGATCTATGTAAAGTATCCCCAAAATATTTATTTATTTATCATATATGTGGGACACTAAATTAGGATAACAAAAAAAATATGTCGGCAACCGATCGTAAGATCAGGCAGAAAGTAATGTTCCTGTGTAATGTTTTGACGGTAGTCACATTCAAATGGGTTCGTTAGGTTGCTTCAGATGAAGGGCAAACAGATCAAAAATAGGAGCCCTGCGTAGCCGCGTAGCGGGTCTCCGTCGACTCAGGGATCGAGACAAAAAATTCCCGTTTTAGGATATGCCTAGAAAAATCCCGATCTGCCTGATCTGACGATCGGCCTCCGACATATATGTATTTGATTGTATTTTATACATTTGAAGCTCGTGTAGGATTGACTTTGTAATTTGGTCTTCTTCCATAATTTCGACATCAACCTACAGTATACATGGCTGATGTGATGATGTCGACATACTCTTTAAAATGTCTCCAGGAGTACTTATTAGACGTGCAAAGGCAAGGAAGTAAAGTAAGCAATAAAATTTTGTACCAATAAACTATTTCTGGCAGTAACTTATATAAGGTTTACTTCCTATACGAAAACTCTTGCTCACTAATCAGAGTCACGCGCCTGCCGGACATTGTTAAAACTATCAAATGTCCTAAATGCACCGTTGAACAGTTCAGTGCGACCAAAGCACCGATAGTATACATTAAAGCTTATTGGGACCTTAAAAGACTGACAAAAGGTTCCTTACAAATAGCATTAGCTGATACCCCCCGGGAAATAATACTTAGAGCCAAAGAGTGACTGAGCTTATTTCTGTGATACGTATTCAATTTACGATTGTATTTAACGTGAAGTTTCACAGTTATCTTCGGAATGACATCGCTCGCATTTAACGCTATTAATTTGTGTCATTTCTAATTAGTGTGTAGTACGATCCGTTGATCACAGAAGTTAAAAGACAACTCGCGGTTACGTCACGACACACAGACGCTCTCGAATCTCGGATTAATTTGCTCGCTTATGTATTTCAAATTGCGTCCACTTTTACGATTAGGACTAGCCCAAGATGACAACGGCAAACGAAAAGAAAAAAAATATCGGAGTGACAGATGCTACAAAATGTCACGTTACTATATATACTAGCCGTGTCTTATCCAACCTCGACATTGGCAGAATCATCAACACCTTGATGGAGCCATAACACGAAAAATTGATTGATTGATTATTTCCATATATTATTTAAGTTCCAGTCATCCTGGCTAGGTCCCCTGTACTCATGTTAATTAAATATACCTACTAACATAACATACACTGGCTAAGTGTAACGTGGGAATAAGGAATAGGAGAGGCAAGATGTTAGGACACCTGATACGGGACGACAACTTTTTCCTACAAATTCTGGAAGACGGAATTGAAAAGACGAGAGGTAGAGGAAAGCCCAGTATCACATATCTCATTCAAGTGAAAATAATGCATCGTACGAGCAAATCAAAAGACTGGTGCAGGAAAGAAAGGATTGGCAATTACTCCACCGACAAGACAGCTCTTAAGTTATGATGATGATGATAACGTGGGATAGAGTAACAGCAAGGGTGTCATATGTAACTCATTAGGGCCGTTCGCTCGCGTCCTAGCGTTTTAGAAGTAAAATTGCGTATGATAAAACTGCCTGTTAGTCTGCAAGTTAAATACACTGAAGCTTACCTGAGAACTGATTTTAGAAACAGACGCCATCAGTGCACTATTAGCATCGCTTTTAAATTACAAACAAATGAACAAAACTGAACCATATGTTTTATTGAACCACAGGATTAACACGATTGAGTGGCAAATGTACTGAACTGATCCTTAGCTTAGGGATTTTTCACATGGCAAGATCAGCAAAGCACAACACACTTGGCATTCGTCATTCCTGCGTTCTCTCGCTTTTATATCTGACCGAACTAACATAGCTGGATTTGATCGTTAATATTGCGATAATTCGATACAGATGTATGTGTCGCTAGATCTGCCATTCTCAATACGTTGTTATTAATAAAGATTTTCATTTTCAACGTGTGTCTGGGGAGCGTGCAAGTTTTTCTCTGGTCGTCACCCAACAATCGGTCTAAAGTGCGAGCAAGTTTAATATATATATATATGTAAAGTAAGTATTTTCTGTGCCAATACAGCAGTAAACATCGTATTTTTATAGTTTGCCAGATCATTGCAAAAGCGGTTATACATTTTCCGATTTAGCAAAAACTAGTTCATATTTTTATATTTATATCAATTGTATTCTTAGAAAAATCTACCGATGCGGAAAGGTCTCCATTTCCGATTGGCATGTCAATGTAACATGCTTAATTCCAGACATACTTCATATTTATTTTACTTGGTCTGTTAATAGACAGAATTTTTTTTAATTACCTAGTAATTAAGATTGTAAAACTTAAACCGATTAAATGCTAATTGTTATGTTATCCGTGTTAATTTATATTGAGAATTAAACGTGTCGACCTGGTCAAGTAATGAATGATGTCATAAACGCCGAGCAGGTGTTTTTTGTTTTATCAAGTGACATTTCAAACTATCAGCCACCAAATTGGTTTTATAGATGTTTGATCTAGTTCATATGTTAATTAGAACAATAAGGAAATTTCCAGACAACCGTTTAGCCTAGTAGGTAGTTATTGGTCCTAGCGCGAAACTTATTGTCCTGGGTTCAAATTCAAATCAAAATGACGGACTTATATCTGTGATGGCTGTGTGTCATGCGCTTCGATTCCTACTATTTACCTATCCAATTATTTGTTGCTATGCTTATAAGTTACCTATGCACATAGTTAAGTGACGTGACTTCATGATTTTATTACCTACTCATGTATACATTTTGCTTAATTTGGGTCTACGTAGGTATATCTGTGACGTATGTGATATGATCTGTCTGATTTTCCTTTCCAATCCCCGCGAGACAGATAAAAATAAGGGTTTAAATAATGATCTTGAAATAGATTCTGATTGAGATATCTATGAATTTTCTACCATGTAATAGACTGGAAGTACCAGGCGATCATAAGTCGGAAGGATATGACATGTGGTCGCGGCGCACCTTGACCGTGCCGTTCACCGCCTTCACCTCTGTATACAAGCTTTACGACTCACACGCTCCACATACACACAATCGATTGACATCATCTAGAATAATCGTTATGCGTTACAATCATAGACTATATATAGATTCCGCAGAAGCGATTACGAAGAGCTCTAGGTCACACATAGGTGCAATTTCACTTGTAAAATGCCATGATTAGTCAAATCGACTATGACGACTATTGTAAAGTCACTCAAAGTTAAATTCAAAACCCCCAAGCCCCCAATGATGAACCAAAACCAACTCGATTATTCTAGGGCAAAACTATAAACAAAACGAAGAAAAAGTCAGGCAATACCAAAATTTTAGGAGTCCGTAGCTAGCTCGCCCGAATTTCACCTTCCCATACAAACGGAGTTTCATTCTCATTTTAAAACTACCTGTTGGATTATATGAAGACTAGATTATACAATTATATGAAGTACGTATATCTATGCCTGTAATAAGTTTATATAGCTGCAGCTTATAAAACAAATGAAATAGCAAAAACAAGTTTTTTTTATGAAAACTTAAATTCGCTGTATCTTTTTACCTATGGTATCTGAAGCCATATAAACTAATTACAGGCATAGATTACCTTATCTTATTGTAAGTACAAAGTTTCAGAGCAATCTAGCCAGTCGTTTTAATTGAGAGCGTAAGTACGTTTGTATGGAGAACCGAGCTTGCTGCGGACTCTTAATTCCGTGTTGAACTTGTGGTGACGAAACGTACAATCGATTTTCAACTGTTGTTTTTAAGAAAGACGCACGGTATTAGGTCAGATCGTGTTCTAATAGATGTAATTCCAACATCAATTTTTTTACTAATTATAAACTAGTTGAATACGCATAATAAGACAAATAAAATATGTTTGACTTTGTTGATCACTTAATATTATTATACATATGTACAAACTTATATAACTATTTTCGTTCAGACAATTAAATAAACTAGTAATTATTAGTTCATAAAATTCAACTGTTGAATCGGAGGTACTACTCAAACGGCCGACCATCTTATGCCTACTGTGTTGAGGTCGTGTAAGCAAACTAGGTAGTTAAGGCTGCGCTTCCACCAGAGATGTGTGAGGATGCTTAGCGAGGGATGTGTCTGTTAAGAACCAATAGAATAACTGCTCGCTGAGCGAGCAAAACAAATGAAGTGATTATACATTGGTTCTTAACAACACGTCCCTCGCTAAGTCGCTACGCAGCCTCGCACATCTCTGGTGGAGACGCAGCCTTATTAGCAAAATGTGGCTGCTTAGGTTATGATTTTGACCGGTAATATTGTATGTATGTTTTCTCATAACTCTTATTTTTTCAAAATGCTTTATGTGATTAAAAATTATATGCTTATGATGAGTTTATGGCATTGAGATCTAGGCGATGGCATTTAATAATCCAGTTCCCACAAACCGCATGGCGTAAACATCAAATCTGCTGACTGTAAAAAAGTATGAATAATGCTTCTCTATTTCAAAGTACATACAATAGTCATAATTTTCCTCAATACATAAGTACAGAGAAAACATAGACTTATTATATTATGATCGTTATCGGTAAGGGCAATTATTCGTATGTTTATCACAAATATTTGTTCCTGAGTTATGGATATTTTCTATGTATATATATAAAACTACCGGAAATTGATATGTTATAGGTAATACTTAAAGGGCCGCTGTTGTAACTCGTTGTTTCCGCTTCCGTTCGCCAATTAATAAATGTTCGCTACACTTCACCGGCCGTGATTGAACGGTAACTGCACGACAATCGGAAAATCGCACTTGCAACTTATTAACAATCGCACTTGCGACTTTATACCCGACTGTCGCAAAGCAAAAGAGAGGTATGGGCATTGTGAATGTCATCTCGCTTTGTGTGGTAGGGCACAGCACAGCGGATGTCATTCCAGATCTAGAGCAGAGCCTAACTGGTGAAGTACCTCCACCTTACAGAAAACCGCAGCCAAATAACACTAGACCCTACTCATAGTGTGTTCCTGCCGGTGAGTAAGGTTGGCAGAGCTCAACGAGGGGTGGGAGGGGGTTAGGGTCGGCAACGCGCATGTACATGATACTGCTTACCATCAGGCGGGCCGTAAGCTTGTTTGCCACCGATGTAGTACATATAAAAAAAAGTAAATTCTATTCTCATAACTTAAAAAGTACTCATTATAATTTGACAAATGAGGTGTCATTTGAATAGTCGTGCGTGATTGTCAGCAAGTTATAAGCTATACCTACATTTTTTTTTTATACTACGTCGGTGGCAAACAAGCATACGGCCTGCCTGATGGTAAGCAGTCTCCGTAGCCTATGTACACCTGCAACTCCAGGGGAGTTACATGCGCGTTGCCGACCCTAACCCCACCCCCCTCGTTGAGCTCTACACCCACACCTACATGACGTTAATTACTAATTACGTTAGAAACGTAGGAACTAGATGGATTTAAATGGTATAACTATAATTAGTCTCAAAATCACAATCTGTGTGTAGTGTTCAACATAGCACAGACCTCTCAGTATAATAATTATCAGTAAACAAAAATCAGATTTACATTGGTCCAAAAATAGCATTTAAAAGTAGATTTTGAAAGAGAAAGAAAAGTTTTTGTTGACAGATTTTTTATGTTATTCAAAAAATGTTACGCAACACGATGTAAACGTAAACAAACGCGCCACAAACGTTAATTGATACAATTATGATCTTCGTTTTATTATAAGTCATATTTGTCATATTTTGCCACGAGCCCAAAGATAATATATATTGTTGCCTGAATCAAATTTTAAAATAAATATATAAAAGACCATATGAAGATGTGAGGCCTTATGAGCACCAAGATCTATTTGAACACCATGTTTTTCCAATTCCTAGAAATTAAATGATAATTATCTGATAGTGCTTTAATTTGTCCCTCTTCGAGGTCTTAGAATTTGAGTTCGAAAGCTTTATTGGATATTAAATTGACCAGACTAAAGTTTAATTTATATGAAATATAAAATAGTTTCTCACGACTCTGTCTATCGGGTAGTGCACTTACGACGTAGATCGGTATTGCAGTGCGATAATACCTAAGCAGAAACGTGGGTCTGAGTTTAATTATCGTCTATGTGAGTATCCTCCTATGATAATTGGTGGAATATTACGTAACTATTGCAATCTTTCCTTACGCTGCAGAAAGTGCAAAAATGTATGATTTGCTAACTTACGACAGGAAATGATTTGAATATCGGATTGGTGCATAAGAAGATATAAATCAGGATATATTTTATATCTTGTGCATTGACCTTATGAGTACGAAGATCTGTTTGAATTTATAATTCGAATGTCTCGGTATTCATAGTTCGTTTTTTAGCATTAGAAAGAAGGTAAAACATGTTGACGTGTCTTTTTATAAAATAAAATAAAAACACTTTTGTAAAATGAGTCTTAGCAAATATATAACAAATATAAATCATACACGATTATTTCTTTTGCTTTTATAAGTAATATAAACGAATTTTTTTAAAGTTACTTTTTTCTAATGTTAAAACGAACGAACGAACGTGTTTTGGTAATTAGGTGACGTTTTTATTCTAGAATTTACTAATTGTGATTAACTAGTGACACGTTTAGTAGCATTGCAAGATAATTTCTTAACATAACTACACTATCAATCTGCATTAATAAGGGGCATTCCACAAAAAGTTCTACTTTGTCGGGGACGTGACGCGTATGACAGCTAGCTTAATAACCTGCAGAAATATATATTACTTACTAACCGGTGAATTTAATGCTATATCGGCTCTTAGCTTTACCAGAAGTGTAGTAGTTCTAGGGATATTTATTTATTAAGAGAAAAAATAGCTTTACGATCCTAACCATAGAACGGTATTTTTTGTATGAAATTTCCACTTCGGGAGAAAACGATTTCCAATAACTAAATCTTAACATTTCGACGACCGGTCTGGCCTAGTGGGTAGTGACCCTGCCTACGAAGCTGATGGTCCCGGGTTCAAATCCTGGCAAGGGCATGTATTCGTGTGATGAGCATGGATATTTGTTCCTGAGTCATGGGTGTTTTCTGTGTATTTAAATATTTATATATTATATATATCTTTGTCTAAGTACCCTCAACACAAGCCTTATTGAGCTTACTGTGGGACTTAGTCAATTTGTGTAATAAAGTCCTATAATATTTATTTATATTTATTATTTATTTAACAAATCACTTTGATTGTGATGTATCGCTTCAGCATAATATATTCTGGGTTTAAAATGTTCGCTTTAAAAAAAACTCCGTTTTATCGACTAGTACATTGTATACTTCCCTCTTAATGCCCCTCTATGGTTTTATTTTGGACCTTATTTTATAGTTTTACGATTACTATCAAAACAAGACCAGGAAAGACGTCGACGTAGGTCACTGCAAATTGCGGCATTCAACTTGAACCTTGTGACCGATCGTGAGGAAGGCCATCATCAAATCATCTCATCTGCTCAGCTACTAGATGAAGCCTATTACATTATTGACAATTTGCGGTCACTGCACTCAGGTGCTCCCTTACTAATTTAGTACGGGAACGCGATAATAGAATATAAATAAATAAATAAAATAGAGGCGGAGTTCATCTAAGTGCTACCTACGTCAAGTAAGGAGCTTATAAAGAGGATGATGCGTTCTTCCTGCCAAATTTATGCAAAGGTAGTGTGTTCAGAGTCAAAGTTGCATTCACTTTTATGGCCTATGTGGAAATTTTTAATTAGCCTGAAAGATTTAGATGAACATACTAACTTGTTCTTCTCCGTTTGAACACTAAGAAGTACATATCTTACCATTCGGACGTGTAAAAAAATTCTAATCCTGCCCAATAGTATCCCACTGTTGGGCAGAGGGCAATAATTCCATAAAATAGATAACTGGTCACCATAAAACTGACCAGGGCCACATGACGTCGCCGTAGACACAAATTGCGGTATTCAACTTGAACGCCGCGACCACCGGTCGTGAGAAGGCCGCTTCTCATTATACCTGTGTTAGCGCCGTTACCAACCAGATACCCAAATGATGATCGTTGTGCCTATTTGATATATTTGTGAATATAATAACACCATTAAAGTAATGTCTGTCTATCTGTCTGTTACCTATTCACGTTTACCGCTGAACCGATTTAGATGAAAGTTAGTATGGAGAAAAAGAGATAGTTTGAGGCCTGAGGGTTTTTATCCTACGCTGACGATGTAGCGGGCAGAAAATAGTAAAGATAGAAAATTGGCTTTATAAAGGGTTGAACCTAACCCCTAAAAAATTAAGACCGACTATCCTCCGCTTCGACTTAATCCACGTAGAAGTCGATATTAAATTTCAACTTTATTTTTACCCCTTTAAGCGTTAATTTTCCAAAAAAATCCTGTCTTAGTAGAGCTCTACAATATTCAAATTTCTCAGTGTCTATACAAGTACTATAACACGGCAGCATTCATTACTTGCTCGTCTGCTCGAGATACAATCATCCGTTTGTTAAAATCGCACCAACCTACCTCTACACAGATTTTTTCAATATGACGGTATTGTGCCACCACCACACTGTGTCTCGTCAAACTTAGTGCTGAATTACTTTAGACGGATTCTAAACGCATTATACAGTCTTGATCTCATAATGAGGTTTCTCATGTGATGCGTTCTGTTGCACAACCCCACGTAACAGCCATTACGACCAATTGTCATCCATTTCGCTGATCGCAGCTTCTGACGTCAGCATCCTTGGGTTTACTCCGATATACATTTACTACAGCTGAGTTCAAACCTAGAGGTTTGAGATATGCCTGTGTTGTATAAAACACGGACCAAAAACATAGCTAACTAACTATAAACTAAATTTCAGGGCGATAGGATAGGCACTGTAGGAAAATCAGTCTGAATGAAAACAGAACCATTCTATTATCCGTATTTTGTTTCTTTATACATGTATATAATAGTACATCTTTACTAGAATAATATATAGTACCTGGGCGACTCGGTTATAACTATTTATTGTAATATGGTGGTGTATAGATTATCACAGGTCTCTTAACTACATTTTTTTACTAAATTAAACTTGTCTAAAACAATAAAAATTAAAAAATTATATATAAACTTGAACATATAAAAAAAAAAAAAAAATTTGTCACCGGGCGAGATTCGAACCCGTAACACTCGTTTAGCAGTCCGCGTCTTAACCTGCTGGATCAGACGGACAGTGGCCGGCAACACGACATTAGCGACCATATTCTGCGTCGAAAGAAAAACGCATGAAAACTCGAAAACACGCGTTTTCCCATACATAAGACTAGATATCTAGATAGATTGTATACCCCCAAAAACCCCCATATACCAAATTTCAGCGAAATCGTTAGAGCCGTTTCCGAGATCACAGAAATATATATATATATATATATACAAGAATTGCTCGTTTAAAGGTATAAGATTTAAAGAACTATCGCTCAAGCTTTTAATAAAAACCGATTGAAAGAAGACATTTCCTTCTTTGTCGTATCCTCATTACTGAGGGACGTGACGACTGTGAACACTCTTCAACAGTGCTCTCCTAGCCGCTCTATCTATAAAATACAAGCTAACAATACTATTAGTAACTTTACATCCAAAATCACTAATCGTATTCGCTATTGACGCCGTACAACTGAAACGGCTGCTTACCATATAGAGGTCGC
The DNA here is from genome assembly GCF_033807575.1 of Cydia pomonella. NCBI lineage: Eukaryota > Metazoa > Arthropoda > Insecta > Lepidoptera > Tortricidae > Cydia > Cydia pomonella. The sequence goes on from NC_084716.1 coordinate 1,494,722, forward strand.
CATACCGCCACACCTTCCAGCAGCTCTTGATGGTGGCGAGCATGGTGCGCGCGCGCCCCGTGCCGCACACAGCGCACGCTCCGCACGCCCCGCACGCGCCCCGCGCGAAACGCGCGCTCCTGCAAAGGAAATCTATGGTTAAACTCAACGTTAGGGAAACGTTGTTTCTAACTGACAGGAGGTGAAGAATGTTTAGAGGTTAAAGTTTTTTCCTGAGCTATCAAAACGAATTTGAACAATAACTCTCCAATTTCATGTGTAGTTTTTCCTATTAAAACGTGTAAACTACAATTTCGCGAGCTTAGGGGCTAACGGCTAGTTCACAAAGAGTTTAATTATACATTGAATTGAATGTAGAAGGAAAACTTTTCTTTCGCAACCTAACCCAAATCTGAAAAAAAAGCTGCCTGCTGCTCGGGAAGGTTCCAGTCATTTTTTAAGGCAGTATGTATATGCCCAAAATAGTTTAAGTTCTAAGAAAATCACTTTAGCTTGAGCTTTTTGAATCAAAGGCATGACATACATACTTTCATCTCATGACCGTTGCATGATAAGATTGATAAGAAAGATACAAAAACTAATTTGTATCCTGTAGAAAGCCGCGCATTATGTTACTGCATTATGTTGGGCCTTTCTTATTGAAAGCAGGTCATATAGGACAATAACAGTAACCATCTGTTGAGATTGACAGCAATACCTCACAGATATATTGTCCACACTGAAATGACAATTCGTGATCCTTATTCCAAAGGCAACAAGATCTACAAATGGTAAGTTAAGATAGCTGATAGTACAACGCGATGTGACAATAATCATTAGAGAGATTGTCCTCATTCGACATCAACTCGGCAGACGGTGACGATCATATCGCATGACATGGTTCCACTTCAGACCCCGACGTCTTTCAAAACAATAGCATATCGAGATGAGCCCATAACTTACAGTCTTTTGCACAAATGCTCTAGTTATAGTAAGTTTTTCCATATCTCAAAAACAGTTATCTTACAAAAATGAAGAAATAAAATAGTATGCATTTTTAAACTTTAAGTGATTGCATTAAGGTGAAAAATTTAATCCAACACAAACGGGAAAAGTCTAGATGTTTATATTGTTATCGGTCGTTTTATATTGATTTGACAGTTTTTATTCGGAACTTTTTCATCTCAAGAAGATAAAACTGCAATATGTCATATTTATGCGTCATTTTGATAGGCATGATAACTATTGCTGTGTTTACACAAACTTGATAACTTCCGCATTTTTAAATAACATTGAAACAATGTATATAATTGCATGAACATTTATGTCATATCTTGGAGTCATAAATAATAATGCTGGATGACATGAGAAATGGCAAAATAGATAAGTTACAGAATAGACAGAATGTTTCACTTTTAAACGTAGCTATTATGATAAGTCTAATGACGATAAATACCTTTATCTCTCCGCAAATTAAATCACGAATTGTAAATATTATGTGATTAACATAATTTCCTTACACTGGGAAAAAACACGTAATACATACAGAAAATTAAACCACTTTTGTCTTGTGTATATTTCAAGTCAAATTACTACTATATTGGCTGCAGAAAATGGTGTTTGTAAATAGTTTTAGATTCCCGCAGATTCGCTTTATTTGATAATACCTATAGTATACCAACATAAATATTATATTTTTGCATGCATTTTCGAAAGCGCGCGGTCAATAAATATTTGTTTGATCAGGTACCCATTTTTTACGTTTTAAAATGTTATAATTTAGTACCTGTGCGCTCATCTCCATATTATTATAATCTTTTCATTATTAATGTTTTATCTCGTGCAAGTGAATTGTAAAAATTCTTAATGAGATTAAATGATCTTAAACCTTATTTAATAAAATATTTAAAAAAACACACGCTACGTTAATAAATATACCTCGTTGAGAAACCTTAATTGTGATTTTATATATACAGTTAAAACACAAACATAAGGCAACAATACCAATAATCTCATATTAGAGTTATGCGTAGGCGCCGAGAAAGAATGTAAATAACAGTATTTAAGTACGATAACACAATATTGACGTGTCATAATTTCTTTCTGATTTGTTGCAATCGCTGTTACGGTAATCTACGCGTTTCCTCGTCTTTGTGAGCTATTGTTTATTATTAATATGCACAATCAGTTCAGTGACACCGTTTGTTTATTTTTAAATGTTGACCTCTTTATAGTACGCATTTTTTATCTCTGACGATTTTTATTTATTATTTTCTGTGATGTTCTCATTATAGTTTGCTATTTGTGATTTATTATACCTTTTCTTAAAGTAATTTGTATATTTACACAGCTGTATAATTTTGTTGAGAAAGTTCTAGGATACGCAGGTGTGAATCATTCGTAAATAATATTTTTGTGTTTTTGCATTTATAATTTATTTGCGAGTCACAAGAACGTGCCTTTGTGGGAATAATTAATAAATCTTAATTTATATCTGCGTTTTTTTTACTGCAGTTCGTGCAAATTCTACAGACATTGAATTTACTTTACGATGAAGTTGCTATCGTTACTATATAATAAACTACTAGACCTTACGCCGACTGTTGGCGTTGATATTATCATCAATAGCTCATGTAAGTAATGGATGCATTGTATACTGAAATTGTCTTCAAGATATATTGTTTTTCTAACGATTACAGTTATGCGAGTAATTAATCAAAATTAATTTATCATAACTTACGTTTAATAGAACAAACAGACTCATTTTTTACACTTTCTTATTTTCTCGTACACTATTACAAAGTGTTTGGTATAATTGTTTTACATTTAAACATTTCCTGATATCTTATTAATCCAAACTTTCGTGTACTATCGTAGTTTTGCCAATACAATGTGATGTAGCCATTGCAATTTAATAGCGAAAAAAGCAACTACATTGAGTTTAGACTTATTGAAAACATTAAGTCATTAATTTATATCGCTAACAATTTCCGTATTTGAGCTGGAATTATTTCAAATATGAAGTAATAGTTCATTACTCTAGAGGCCGGGAAACGATGGGTTGCAGGCCAAGTAGATATAGACGGCCGAGCGTAGCGAATCCGGATAGGGATACACAGCCGGCAACCCGGTTTCACGCCGAGATTTGTATAGTGCTTTTCTCAAACTTGCAATAAAATTATAATAAAAATATGATGATGATGATTGTTTCATGTCCTAATGTGATAGGTTATTCAGTGCGTCGAGTATTAAAGGGGAACAAAAATGTGATTATTTTTGCGCTACGACGCGCGGTTTAGGAGATACAGCCCTAAATAAAGATTTCTTTTTTATCACCAGGAAAAGTTATTTACGAGTCATGCAGAAACATTTATATTTCCTAAACCGTGCGTTGTAGCGCAAAAATAGTCAAATTTTCGTTCCCCTTTTAATAGCCCCCAATTAATAATAAAAAAAAACACGAAAAAGAAAAACGTTATGGCAGAATGTCATGAAACAAAAATATTGCTTATAGATTTTTTTTAGAATTTTACGTTAAAAAACAAAAGTAGGTTGCTTTACAGGCCTAGTTGTGTAAGGTTGTATGAAATTCCTTTATTTATAATCTTCACTCATTGCACTGGATACGTAGTATTTCCGGACCGGACCTAATTAGAAGTAAGTCATGTCAACATTTTATTGCAAGTTTGAGAAAAATATTTTTACTAATCGGGGCAGAGGAAGACCAGGAAAGGAAACAAATACATATGTTAACGGTACGGCACCAATCATGGGATATTTAAGAGAAACTTTTGAGTATATTTAATATTTCACCGACATCTATAAAATTTCTACCGCTTTATGTTTTAACAGTTGAATGTCCAATTCGTCCTTTATGTTTTCTATGTATTTAATGAAAGCTACTTAAATATTAGGTTTTTGCTCCAGTTATGGGATGTATGGCGCCCTTAAATTTTAAATTACCAAATAACAATGAAAAATTAAACTTAAGCAGCTCTTTAGCTCTTGTTTATGGTAAAATGTTGCCAGTGATTGAAAACTGATGGTAAATACTTGTTTTGCAGGATTTGTCTATACCATCCCATTACTGGTGCCTGTTCCATTATAGGGGTGTTTAGGTTTACTTTAGTTACATTTTGGGAAGAGAGGCGGGATTAACAAGACACTTAAAATTGGCTAGTAAAAACACTACCGTTTAGTAGAAATAATGAATGATTTCTGATTAGATTCGGCCACTCAAGGATGTTGACATGAGTCTGATAGCGCTTTACTGTTAGGGTAAAGCGCTATCGCAGTCGAGTTCATAAATAAGTATACATATTTGCACCTTAATCCATTGCAATAAGGTGAGAAAATGTATACTTACATATTTATGAACTTCGAGTGTACGATACGGTTTGCGCTACCTACGCGTGAAATGCGCGTGCAAAATCGCGATAATTAAATGCGTGCAGGGCGGTGACGAGATGTATGCTGTGATTTGTGGATTTAGGGAATTTTATATTCAGGTTAATTTGAAAAAATATGGTAAAATGTACTTATTTGTAAGGCTTCCTGCAGGTCGTCTGTTATCAGAATACAATATCGTATACTTATTAGACTTTTATTTTACAGTTTGTTTTTTACCCATTGGGTAATATGATGCTTAGTTACCTAGTGCCAATAAAAATATCTTAGATACCTACATAATTATAATTCATAAACTAAACTGTATTGTGTGTATCTCGACTATCTCGGTAAAGACTGCTGTGGAGATAAATGCATGTATAATAAAGAAGTTAGTTTTAATACAATTATGTCAATTTCACTCTATTTGTTCTCCTAATAAATAAAATACAATACAAATACTCTTTATTGCTTCTTTTGAAAATAATATAAATAATACAGAAAATTAAGAAGAGGTGGTCTTATCGCTAAAAAGCGATCTATTCCAGACAACCTTAAGGTAGCAGAATTTAATAAATATTTATATATTTCTATTATTATCAAAGTAGGATCTATATACATATTTTGTTGTATATTTTGGGTATACTTACCAAAATTTTCATATAACTGAAACTAGTCGTGGAAGAAATATTATCTCACGTAAAATATACCTCTGTATTTGTACCTACTTACTAACTGCATATATTAAGACCATTAATTATAATTAATACGTGTACTTCATAACTAAGACTTACTTTTTAACACAGTAGCAACTGAAATCTCAGTACGATGTTTATTACTTCCAAAAATAATTGAAATTACTGAAAACTGTCTTTCACTCGCACAACGGTTTTCGCGGCACACTTTCCGCGCCAGCGTTTAAATTTGGAACACAAACACGTTCGCGGCGATATTTGAAAATGAAACGTTTTATTTTTTAATTATTATTTTTTTATAGCTAAGGGAGCATGCCACTCTGGCGGTAGTTCGCGACTGTTTGAGTCTGTTTGGGAGCGCACTTGACCTTGCGCGTGCGCAACAGAACTGAGGCGGCTTTCGGCCGGCGGCGCTTGTTTTATAAACGCATAGTATTGTTGTGACAACTTTTCCTGCGTGACGCCGCCCGCCCGTGGGCAGCTCGTCATAACACAGGAAATGTCTATGACAGTAGTGACGTCATCTTGAAGTTCGGAAATCTTTCTAGTTAGGCACATCTTCGGATGACGTTTCTGGGCGAAATTACTATTATGGGTAACGTGAAATGTGCATATAACTTTGCTCTTCAGTGGGTAATTACGCTCCCAACATTTTTTTTTATATTTACATTAACCTCTTTTTAAGTGTTATTACAATTATTACATGATAATAATGATGGTCTTCTTTAAATCGTATAACGATTATTAGTATTTATCAACATACTACAAAAATAGTTTTAAATTTTTGAACAAATTAGGTACCTACCTACATTTTACGGTATATATTTGATTCACAAGAGCTGACACTACACTTCTTCGAAAATAATGATTAAATAAAATTTACCACCCGCCTTTATGATTCAACAAATATTTTATTTTGTGACACATAAACACACACACACAATTTCATTACAATAGATAATTAATCATTCTACATTTCATTTCAGTACAACAATCAAGTAAACATCTTGTTACACACTTCGTCTGTAATCATCCGTTAATAGCGTACCATTAAAACTCATAATTGATTACGAGCCATTAAAGATGTCGCTAAGAATAAGTTACATAAATGTCAACGGGGAAAAGTAACTAAGCGTCTTCGCATACCGATAACGTCGATGAAAATATAATGAACCCTTACTTAGTTCATGATAGAGACGGTAAGACATCTAATGTGTGAATGTCACGCCCTCGCCAAACAGATAATGAAGGACTTTGGAGCAGGCTATCTGGAGCCGAAGGAATTCAAAGCACTACCCTTGAACTCCATAATGCGACACACGGAGATGGCCGAAAAAGCTCTTGAGTAAGGGGTGATTGCACATAAGATCCCGATGATGGGCCGATGGGATCTGCAAGCTCCCCCGAAATTATAAGATAATATATCTAGTCCATTATTTAAATTCAAATTATCGTTAGTTAAGCTCTGGTTTCCTAGGAATAGCGGTGCCATCATATAGCGGCCGTAATGTTACGGACGGAAAAAGAATGTTCCTTCAATCACCGCCCTCTAGGAAACCGCGCCATTTTGTTTACATAGACAACGTTCTAGCTAGTGACGTCATTCAACCACCGTACTACGACCTGCACACATCTGCGAAAAAGTTCAAAGGTGTATGTGACATACATAATACGCATTGGGCAAGCGTGGGGACTGCCTAAGTCGTCGTCGAGGCGGCCTAAGGGCCAACCGCGAACACCGAAGCTCTTAAATTTCGGACATCTTTCTTTTTTACTCCAAATAAGGCGTAATTGGAGTGACAGAAAGATGCCCGCAATTTTCGAACTTCGGTTTTTGCGTTTATAGCCCTGTGCCCAACAGTGAAACGTATATAGCATGAACTATTATTATTGTATTAGCATCTAATGATGTGAACACTGAGCAGGAAACACACCGGTCCTAAAAATTCAAAATTCTACGTAGAGAATTAAATCAAAAATGTCATGCTGGGTCGACATATTTGCCTCATACTCGTAATATGGACGTTGGCCTATGGTTTTACGGTCTTAAAATATCTCGGTATTTTACAATTAAATGAAATAGTTAAAGTATTTATCGAACTGTCAAGATTTAGTATTATTATTTTGTAAACAGGTTTGTAGTAAAATATATTAAGTTAGATAAACTCACATTGTATTGCGATGTTACTCCAAATCTCAAGAGTCACCTCTCCTGTGGCCCTGGTGATCGGCACGAGTCCTTCATCACAACGAGACGAACGTCATCAACTGATGTTTATTCTACTACTGAACATCTCTCCGTCTAAACAGCGTTATCTGTGTTATCAGGCATTGATAAACTGTGTTTAACAACTAGAGAAATGTTCTGTAGAATTTATTCGAGCTACTTTATTGCACAAATATATACAGTAATGTACAAATCGTGGACTTAATGCCAAATGGCATTCTCTACCAGTCTCCCATACAATTGGTACAGAGAGAAAAAAATAATTAAAAAGAAAGGCAAACTATACTTATAAACTACATACATACGCATCATTTCACAGCATCTTTGCAAATGATAGTTGCAGCGACTAGGTATTTTGAGGAAGTAGTCTATAGCCTACATCGACTGCGAAGACTGTATAGACCAATGGCCGATCGGCATTTCTTGCCGCATCGCTCACAGATGTGTCTTGACTCCTGGGGTGGTCCAGCAGCTCTGCGAGTTCGTTTCTGCTTGAGTTGGTCCAACCAGAGCTCGTCGTACTTTGCCATGCCTTCCTGCAGGTTACGACGCCACTCCGGTCTCATCTCCGCACATTCCTCCCAACAGTTAACTGGTATGTTGAAGCCATTCATGTCGCGTTTACAAGAATCCATGAAACGGAGTACGGGTCGACCACCGGTCTCTTAGCTTCGGCAATCTGTCCGAGGATGACTTCACGTGGCAATCTGTCAAGGTCCATTCTATGAACGTGTCCTAGTCATCTCTGTATCAGCATATCCGTTATGCTGTTGCGTTTGGTCTTCGAAAGAACAGCTTCATTCGTTACCCGATCCTTCCAAGTTATTCCTAATATGGTTCGGAGACAACGCATGTGAAATGCGTTTAGGCGACGCTCTTGCTTGGAGTAGGTCGTCCACGTTCATAATATTGATGGATATTCTTCGAAGTCTTGTTTTCGCAAATGCTTCCGTAATATCCGCTTCAAAGAAAACCTACTTGGAGCTTCTCTGATATTTAGAGGGAGTGAAATCCAAAGACGACTAGCCTAGACGGCGAAAGAATTAGTCATAAATCCAGTGCGGTGTGAAGGTATGGTCAGTTTGAGAATACGGGAGGTACGCAGCTCGCATCCTAGACGAGGAGTATCGAAGACGACTTTACTTTTGAGATATCCAGGAGCAGAACTCAAACAGGATAGAAAATAGGAAACAAAGGATCCGGAAGGATCCACGACGATGTATAGAGCGAATTGTGGAAGGCTTTCCAATCCAATTAATGTGTGTGGACTAGTATTTTTTCTTCATTGCCGTTTAGCCAGGCGCCAAAATAACGCAAAAATAGTAGTTTCACCTTAGGCAGGTCTCGGCATATAAATCGTGTTTCGGTCGAAGGTTCGGTAACGACCAAAAAGCTGCCGAACCTTTCGGCCGCACCAATATTTGACTCTAATAATGACCCAACGTTTTTGGTCCCCTCTCAATCATTGTAATAAAATCGTTTTGATAAAATGATGTCTTTCCCGTATACAATATTCAATGGTGTTTATAGTACTATTGTTTCCATCATACAGATTTTTAGAAGTAAAAGGTTAGACCATATACCCTTATATGCACCTCCATCAATAAAACTAGTCTTAAAAGTACATTTATTTCGTGATTTCTGCAGAAAATACGCATCACGCTAACTCTATCTTTAAGAAAAAACCATACGGTTCATACAGAGTAATCGCCTGATGATAAGCAATTACTGTAAATAGCGATACCTGCAATACCAGAGGGGTTGTAAGTGCGTTGCCGGCATTTAATACGGGAGTACGCTCTTTTCTTGAATGTTTGAAAGTCGTATCGGGTCAAAAATACTGGGGGTTTCCTGTTTATCCCACTGTTCATTTATTTATTAAAAATGATTCAGACAACAAGGCGCATATTACAAATGCCTTATAGACTAACATACATATACATTTAATAAAATGAAAACTAAACACTATTTAGGCGACAAAACGGCGTGGCTCCGTTGTATCGACTGCTCTTGCGTCGGATTCGGCAGATTGCCCCATAACCTTTAGAGTTTTTTGGAGTTTAGCTTCGACGGTATCTAGAAATGTATATTCTGCAATAGTCCGAATATCTATGGTCAGCACGTGGCTATATAATACTATAGATAGGATAGATAGGCCTTTCATTATCGACACGCGATGTATGTGTAGAGAGAAGATCAATTATCTACCATACCATTTGTGTAAATACATCCGCTCCGTCTGTGGGTATGAGAATTTCAGACACTGAAATTATTCTGTCTAGTTTAAATTAAATAGGTATCGTACTTTGTTAAGTTGTTTTTTTTTTTAGTTATACCAAGTTTGAGGTTATTTGCAACGTATGTTTAACCGTTATTTTATTTATTTATTTCTAGGCGAGGTGACAAAATTTAAACTAGATATATATACATCTTAATATTATACTACTTGTAGACTTATTGTGCTAAATTTACTTTTCAATAACTCCCCAAGCACAACATTCATTCGTCCCGATTCGAAGATGATTAAGACACGTTTACGATATTGGAAAGATTTTTAAAAGATCGATAACTAAACGACATGTCAAAATTGACGTTTATTTCGATTCCGCTGTGATCCCAATAAGATCTATATACGATATTCCTAACGTCAAAGTTACACATTACGTTAAACAAACAAATTAAAACCTTTGACTAGTCACCCGGCTAGCGTTGAGGGCGTTAGCGACCCAAAAAGCATTGCTAACCTCTTTAAGGACCATTTCGTTATAAAATCGGCTTTAGGCCCAACGAAGTTGGAGGGGTTAAATAGTGAGGCCGAGATAGAGAGTGTGGGTCCTAGCCTTACTGCTAAGGACATTGCTAAAATTATAAAATCAATGTCTGGAGGTAAATCCCCGGGATACGACGGTCTCTCTGTTGAGCACCTCCAACATGCTGGTCCCCACATATCGAGAGTGTTGGCAATGTTTTATACCTTGTGTATCAGGCATTCTTATCTGCCAGATAATCTAATGCGGACGATCGTCGTACCTATTGTTAAAAACAGGACCGGAGACCTGGCAGATAGGAGTAACTACAGACCCATTTCGTTGGCAACAGTCATGGCAAAAATACTTGATAGTGTGCTTAACTCCCAGTTAAATAGCCATGTGAAACTGCATGATAACCAACTAGGTTTCCGACCACAGTTATCTACTGAGTCTGCGATCCTATGTCTTAAGCACACTGTCAGGTATTATGCCAAAAGTAAAACCCCGGTGGTGGCCTGTTTCCTTGACCTGTCTAAGGCTTTTGACCTGGTTTCCTATGATATACTGTGGAAGAAGCTGGAGAATACCAGTGTACCGCAGGAAACCATTAGAATATTTAAGTATTGGTATGGAAACCAGGTCAACTGCGTTAGATGGGCAGACGTGCTATCTGATGAGTACAGGTTGGAGTGCGGGGTGAGACAGGGGGGGTTGACTTCACCTACGCTCTTCAACCTGTATGTTAATGGACTAATCGAGGCGCTCAGTAGAACCCATGTCGGCTGTCATGTGGATGGAGTTTGTGTCAACAACATAAGCTATGCGGACGACATGGTGCTGCTGAGCGCGTCGGTGTGTGGGCTGCGTAAACTGTTGCGAATTTGCGAAACGTATGTCTCAAATCATGGTCTTAAATATAACGCAACCAAGAGTCAGTTCATGGTGTTTGAGTGCGGTCGCAAGAAGACAATGGATATTCCTGCTATTTGCCTCAATGGTACCCCCATAGATAGAGTGGACCATTTTAAGTACCTAGGCCATCTTCTCGCGACCGACCTCAAGGACGACCTGGATATGGAGAGGGAACGAAGGGCCCTGTCGGTCCGGGCGAATATGATCGCCCGCAGATTTGCAAGGTGCTCAAAAGAGGTTAAAGTCACACTATTTAGGGCATTTTGCACTTCCCTCTACACTTGCAATTTGTGGGCACAGTATACGCAACGGGCATACGGGGCCCTTAGGGTCCAGTACAACAATGCGTTCCGGGTGCTGATGGGGCTGCCCCGTTTCTGTAGCGCATCAGGGATGTTCGTGACGGCGCGCGTGGACTGTTTTTATACTACCATGCGTTCACGCGCAGCATCCCTGGTGCGCCGGGTGCGTGGCAGTCCCAACAGCATCCTACGAATGATAGCGGATAGGGTCGACTGTCCCTACTTGTCGCACTGTGAGGGATTGCATTCCCCCATCAGTGTTGTTTTATTTTAAATTAGTGTTTGTTGTACCTACTAACCCCTTAGTTTGTAAGTTCTACTAATGAAAATATGTGTCCATGTGTTACATGTAATAAAAATATTCATTCATTCATTCAAAGTTGGTTGCCCGAATCGAGCTGCTTCTGTCAAAGTCAATTATACGACATACAAACGATATCTAAATGAAAACTTGTCTAAACCAGAACTTATCGTTATCGTATCTCATTTTTCGAATCGGGCCGATTAACAATTTTCAACAATTTTAATCACTTATATGAGACTTTTCAGAAAATAGTGTACCCAATTAGTGTAATTTGTTAAAAAAATTGATTGCTGTCAATTTGTTACGATAATGAAGCATTAAATTTCAATAAAAACGTGGTTCTGGTGTTCAATTCATAAACTATAAGCGATATTACAATGTATAAAAGGCAAAAAAGTGATTTTCATTAAGATTTTATGCTTAATTGTCTACTACTTTAATAAAACTCCCATATTTTAGGTGAGAACATGGACAGAGATACTAGAACTAAGTACCTATTACACTGTTTCTAAATCTATTATAACTTAAATAGGGAAGTAGTTTTTTCTTTATATTTTGCCCAGAAGAGATCTTTCTTTAGCATTAAGAGTCTCACGAACACGCCGCTCCCATACAATCGTAATTATTCCCATTTTAAAACGACATGCTTAAAAATTACATGAAACTTGGCATTGATGGACATATACGTAACATAAATCTATGTCTGGTACAAGGATTACTATTTTTAGCAATGAAAACTAGTACAGTCAAGTGTAAAAATATACCATAGATACACAAGTTGTTCAAAAATATGTTTCATAGCTCTTATGTCGGCGAAAAGCTATGGGACATATTTTTGAACAGGTTGCGTGAACCCATTTTTTTACACTTGACTGACAGACATAGTCAGACCAAGACAAGTCTGCAACGATTTTGATAGCAAGTAGAACATATTTTAAAATGAGAGCGTAACTTGGATTGTATGGCGGCGGCTAGGTTCGTGTGACTCAAGAACGCCGACTGTACAGTCACGTCTGAAAATATCGATACGAAAATGTGCCAAAAATATGTATACACTACATTAATATATGGGCAATAAAGTCGTGTATACATATTTTTGGCACTTTTCGTATCGATATTTTCAGACGTGACCGTATCATGCACCTACATAATTACGTAACATATGTTTCTTTGTGTTTATTTTATGAATAATTTGTACCGTTTTCTTTATTGAGGTATGCAATAAAGAGTAGTGTATTGTAAAATGTGTTGTTAAAGCATCAATATTTGCATACGGGACCCTAAAAACACTAGTAAGAACAAAATACAATACGCAAATATTTGTTACAAATGTAAAAAAAATGTTATATTAACATAGAACGTCATCTTGGAAAATGACTTGGAAGTTTTATTTGAGTAGATCCGGTCCATCTTCGGGTTAGTTGTAAAGTGGACTGCAAACAAGACTTTTTGACAGTGACCAATTAGACGAAGTGGTATCATCGGTGCAAATTATTCAATACGTTGTCTATAAAAACTATTGACAGACCGTTCCTAAGAGATAACTAACTTTTTATACAGCCTATTATGTGTCCCACTGCTGCCTTTCATCACGGTTTGGTTGCCAGTGCTGGAGCCAGTTGCTGCAAGATGCGTTGAGGATCTATTTTTTGGTCTGCCTAACCTGCGGTATCCATTCGGGAGCCAATTTTGGCCCACCGATCCGGGTGCATCCAGTAGACATGTTCAGGCCCAGGGATCGGAAACCGGTATTTTCTATATGGGAACGAAAACGGTATAGATATTGGCACACCTCAGTAAAAAGATACAAGAAAAATAAACGATTACTTACTACTTCGTTCTTTGTTAATTATTCAATTTCTAATCGAACTCGTTATCTAAAAACATAACTGAGCCTTATATTTGGAGTATAATATAAACCGAAATATATAAATATTTCGACGTTTTTGCAAAAAAACCGGTTCCGATCCCTGGTCCCACGCAAACAACTCGACGTTTAAAATTAAAATACCCCTGGTAAAAATTATAGCCGCGCCATCTATTGTGTTAAAGCATAATATGTGTCTCTCATCATATATATCGGAGCGGCCAAGGCACTCACAAATATCTGAACACGCCCCTATTGTCAAGGCGCTAGAAAAGAAAAGAAAAGAAAGAGTGCGTGTTCAGATATTTATGAGCACCTTGGCTGCCCCGATATATCTGATGGCTACTGTTCAATCACTGAAAAGTGACGGTCGGATATCGGATGCTGAACGTGTGTGACACTGAGCGTGCATATCTGTGTTAGTTGACCGAGCGTTAGCGAAGGTGTCGGTAGCGAATAATTATATGATACTTAGTTTAAGACAGTCTCCGAATTATTATGCGGATCCGCACGTCGCTCCGGTGCACGGTGTGCGAACAGGACACCATTATGTACGTGGTACTAGCATAGCGCTCTGTCTCGCTCACACACTGAAGCAGCGTGTGGGTGTACATAGTATGGTAACCGGATATAGTACAAGTTAGCATGGCTTAAATGTAAATGAGTCAATTGTTGCGAATTCGTCAATATTCATGTCACAGAGCGCCAAAAAGCAGTTTTTTTTTTTTAAGGAAAACCAAACTTCTTAATTCTTAGAAGAGATTTTCGTAGAGTTAACAACTTAACAATGAGATTTAAATATTTATCTTCTCATTGACTCCATATACTCGCGGCTAATTTACAAAGATTTCGTAATCCTCGTAAACCACTTCAAGTCTGGTCTCCCACTACAGATCATTGTTGCATATACATATATAGCTCAAATACAAAATAAATACACTGTTTATTTCTTAGAATATGATACAAATATTATAAGTAATTACAATAAGTACATTCTGCCTCTATACGGCGTAGAAATTATGCTATAATCGGCGCCAGTTATTCAATAGCGAACATTGACGCCTGCTACCACGAAGCTTTATTTCGAATAACGACACGTTCTTTTTTGTTCAACGTAATGAGCAGACATAGGAATCCGCGGGGCAAAATTGCTTGACAAGTAGGGAGTTCCTGTATCGATAAACTCAACTATCGATGCTAGTTCTACATACTTGTGATCACTCAAGGGTTTGCTTCTAAAATATGTTTTATTAAGGCAAGGCCGGACGTGCTACTGTCAACATGGTAAGACTTCAGTGTTGGTGCAATAAAGAATATTTACTTACTTACTTCTGGAAATACCGGTGTGCTCATATTACCAAAAATGTTTACCACAGGTTGATAAATAAAACAAATTGTTCCTCACTTCGATAATATTTAAATATCGAGTTTTTTCACAAGTTACGTCACTTTCCTTTACCACGGTCTTTTTAAGAGATATCTCGTCACCATCATGCCATAAAAGGACTTATAGGTTTCTTAGATGACGTAGGCCGGAATTCAAATATTTTAACTTCTTTTGGAACCTAGGACAAGTTTCCTTTCAAATATTACACTAAAATGGGCTAGCATTTATTTTACAGACAGCAAAATATTTAATACACTTATCTGTACTAAAATCAGCCGAATACGAATAACATTATAAGTGCAACATACATCCTGAGACAATTCCCACTAAAAAAAATATAAAAAAATAAACGTTTATTCACGTTTCATGCCTTATAAGTATTTACAATATACTTCTGCCAAACCACAGAGTGGTTTGTTGGCAGACGAAGCTCCTATAAAATGTAAGCTAGGTAGTCTATATGTTACTTATATTTTTATCTATTTAACCCCTTACCGCATGCGCAGCCCTATATGGCAGTTATAATATTCAATTCTATTGATAGTTAATAAAGTTTATTTTTTAACAGATATAATACTTTTGTTTACGACATGAAGTAAGGGGTTAACGCTACAATCTGATCATACAGTATAAAAATGCAGTGCATGTGTACAATTTATAGCGGTTGTATTTTACCTTTTATTTTATTTAATAGATTATTGCTAAGTTTCTTTTTAAATGTTCGTTTTGTTATCCTTTTGGTCTTCAAATCCGATGGTATCTCGTTATAGATCATAGGGACTAAATATTTTCTACATCTCTGGCCAAAATAATTAGTAAAACTAGGTACTAGCAATTTATTATTATCTCTGTTTCTTATTAACCTTTGATTGACAATAGGTATTTTAAACTCATCATTATACATTTGTTCCATAGCTAAGAATAACGTGACGTTTTCATGAACTGTTAAAATTTTACATTCTAAGAAGAGTTGTTCATAGGTAGTACTTTTACATTTAAATTTAGTTTTTAGTTTTTATTGATTTGTAAGATTTACAAATCAATAATATTTAAGTGGCATTGTCATCGGTTTGAGGTCTAAAATGTGAGGTAAAATAGAACTGTTGTTGAAAAATATGGGTACATACCTACATTCAAATAATGAATAATTGACTCTTAAAAATACAATTTTATCTGCTCTACTGCCCATGCCGATTATTATTTAATGAATTGACACAAAAAAACTATTTCCTGTTCCTAACAGTTCTGAATAACTCTATTTCGCTACTGGCCTTATACACCTAAAATGAGCAATTGTATGTATTAATGTGTGTGCTTATTTTTTTCACTTTTCGATTTTGAATGGATACAATAAATAATAATCATAACGATCCAGCGAAACGATTGCTTGCTACTAACAGTCGTTTTAGGGTTCCGAAGTCAACTATTAACCCTTATAGTTTCGCCATGTCCGTCTATATGTCTATCTGTTTGTCAGTCTGCGGCTTTAGTCAGTGTTTGTTAGTGCTAGAAAGCTGAAATTTGGCATGCATATATAAAATAAAATTTCAACACGAATATACTGAATCTTCAAAAACCATTTTTTGATAAACATAATATTCTCAGATATAATCGATCTGAAAGAAAAAAAATGTGTGACCCCCACTCTAACATTTGAACCATGGGGCCAAAATATAAAAAAACATCGCGAAAGTAAAGCTTAATAAAGACTTTAAAGGAAAACGAATAGTAAAATCTAATCGGTTTAGCCGGTATGAAGTTTTTTGAAAAAACTCTTTCTTGACGGACGGGTAACTGCGGAACTTGGCCTGTTTTTATGTTTTAAATTGATCCGAATAATTTTCTAGTTTTGTATATTACACGTATTTTTATATGCTGCGCATCAGGCCACAATTGTTGATGTCGGGCCTAAACCTAAACTCTGTTTATAGTGTTTATACATTTGATTTTGTTTGTACAAATCAACGAACTTTCAATAAAACAGCGTGTATATCCCAGATAGCTACATATTGGGTAGGTGTAGGTAACAATAGTGAGGCAATTTAATAGTGCAAGTACATTCCTAATTTTAATTCACTTTGTCGGTTGTAAATACGAATGATTTCTAATGGCATCTTTATTGCAGCAGCGCTTTGTAGGTATCTAGTTGTATGTTACCTTCAGCCTGAAAAAGGCACAATTTTAATACAGAGGGCCTACCGCCAAAATCGACAATCTTTGTCTACCTCTCTGTCTCTATGGCGCTTGCACATTCGATCTTGGCGGTAGGGCATAGGTTCCGAGAAAATCGCCTTTCTCCCTGAATTCACGCACTACAAGCAAAACTCCCGAAAGCGTTAAACTACAAAAGTTATTTCACGAGGTATTCAATACAGTTTAATTTTAATAATGAGAAATTATAGGAAATTCCGGCCCGTTTCCTGCAATAACGAACTTTGGTCTTATTAATACCAGTAAGTAATAGTTATTCCTAAAAGAGCTTTGGCCAATTATCGGCTGACATTTATACGGCCTTGGGCAGTCAACACTGGATTAACATTCTAGAAAGCACCTTCTTAATTAAGGCGGAAAGTTTAACGGTAAATGAGTTTTAACCCCGGTTATTTAAATTGTGAGAACCATGAGAAGTTTATGCACTTTTTAATATCAATAGGCTTGTATAATTTTAGTCCAATTCGAGCTAACTAGTGCGCTGTTTCGATAAGAGTAAATACTGATAGCACTACGAAAAAATATATATTTCAGGTATAACAATTCATATGACACATTACAAAAAAAAAAAAAAAATATAAATGATTACAAATATTCTAAATAAACTAACACAAATTACGTATTAAGCTACAAAAATAAATAATTATTATAGTATACAAATAAATTTAATAATTATTAGCGGCACTAGGTAGACATCATTACTTTGTACTCGTAGTTGTACAATACAATGCAATACGAGTATCACAATACAATAGCAATAAATAATCATTATTGTGGAATTGGTATTTTGGGTGAATTTATTCGAATTTTTAATTATTAATAATTTCATTGTAATTACTTTTTGTATACGAGTAGGTACTAATATAGTCTAAGGAATTGTAACTAACATTTTTTTATGGGCACCCGGCCTGAAATAAACGAGTATTTAATTTAAATTAATTTAAAAAGTGGTGCACATTTTGCACGATATGATAAACCTAAGTTTAATATACAATGTTTATAATCGTTATATGTCCCGTGTGTTTTATCGAGATTGTCACACAAGAAATTTGTTGAGTATGTCGTTGTATATTATCAGATGACTGGTGATGAAAGCAAATAGAACACTGTCACGTGCTGCCTGTCTGTCTATTGATGATTACGATTATTTTCATTGTGAGGTGAAACAATGATGAGTCAGGATTACATGTGAGCAGTTTCGGATTAATCATTTGAATTTTTCCTTTGGATTTATCCTTTAATATTAAGGGCATGTTTCACACTGTCCAAGTAAAGTATTGGATAGCTAATTAACAAATAAATTAACTGCCAGATAAAACTACCTTCAGTTGTTAAGGTATTCATTTACCAGTTAAGCTTACATATTTAAACAATTTGGAACGCCAGCGATGACTTTATTCGTCAGATAAGTGGCAAGTAGCTTATTCAGGACTTTACTTGGACATTGTGGCACAGGCCCTTAGAATGAGGTGCAATTGGATAGTAAAAAAAAGGCTTTTTAAATCATATTCAAAGTATTATGTGAGTAAATAACGGCAAAAACCATTGCTGTAACAAATAAATACTTATATTGATATATTAATAGCTACATGCGCGTGCACTTCCGGAAAACAAACGGCGGCACTTCCGGCCGCTTCCGGCTCCTGCGAGCATAGACTACTTCACTAGATGGAGCAAATACGACGATGCCGCTAACGCGTTTAGGCGCTTTCAAATCTTATAATTATTAAACAGTTCAGTTTATATCCTGTGCGTGACAATGTCACGAAAAGCAAAACGAACTAAATCCAGAACTTAATATTTTACAGTATTATAGTTGAATGAGGCATTTAACGGATTTATCAAAAGTCATAATTTTTTGTGATGTATGTAAGTTGTGTTTGGGTAATGTTTCAGACATTACTTAAAGATAACTCATATCATTAAACCATTTATGTTTTTTTCTATCCCACTACACCACCGCAAAACCCACAGATTACTTAAAAAAAATACTGAGTGAGACGTTTTCAACATCATACCCATATCTTGTTATACATAATAATAAGTCATAATTCGTAAACTACCTCTACTCTCTAAATGTGTGACGTACTTTATGGGTAACCCTACTAGCCGTAAATCCGTACTATTCTTATTAGTTATTAATTAGGCAATAAATTGCTCTGATATGTACGAGTAGACTGATGATTTTAGGAAAGTATGACTATTTAAAAGTGGTTGTTGCTAGGCCTACTCGAATAATGAATATTTTGACTTCGACTTAAATTAATTTAAACGAAAACCTAATGAGAAATCTACTGGAGATAATCTAGACATACGGTAAACGGTACATTTGCCGCCGCACGCGCAACTCCCGCGTGAAAGGATCCTTGCAATGTCAAGCTAAAAATATATTTGACCACTTCACTCTCGCCGTTTCTGTTATTGTTTACTACTATAAACAAACATGCTTATATAATATAAATACTTACATGTCGTTTACGTTTAGTGTTGCTATGCGTCAGAATTTCTCTTGACATGTCAGGATTATTGATCCTTTGTCAGGATTGCGAGGGGCATGGCGAGTGTCAAAGTTTTTTAGAAACATCAACTAATTACTAGAAGCTAGGTAGCTAAAAGTTTGAAGTTGGGCAGAGTAAAGGAAAAGTTATGCTGTTGCATGGGGTTTGGCAAGGGGGGCAGGGGAGAGAAGAAAATTTCTAAATATATATACATACATACACCCACCCCTTGGCCATCGGCCATATAAACAGCCCCCCCTCCCCCCTAGCCTATCAACTGGCCAAGCCCATGTACTGTAGCTACAGCATAGATATTTAATTTTCCAGAAATTACCTTGCACGAAATGTCAGGATTTTTAGGGTGAAGTCAGGACATGTCAGGATATAGCATTCTTTTCAAATGACAATCCTATATACGTTCGTCGATGTACTTACGATTGTCATTTCATTTTGGCTACGGCTACGACGCCTTCATTCGTATTGGTAAAGGAATTCGGTTTTCCTGTTTCCAACTGAAAGAGGGAAAATTGCTCTGTTCGTATTAAGTGCGTAATAGTGTCCTTGAACGTCTTTATGGTGGATTTAAATATGCAGAACGGACTCTGGTAAACAAACGAACTTCCTGATCTTTTGAGTTTTGAGTAAGACGTTTTTCAATGCGACATGTACATTTTGCAAGAGTATTTATAATAGGTACTTGTTATAAAAAAAAATAAAGGTATTGCTTCATATTAAGATAAAGTAATAATTACTGCATCTAACGAGAAAACTATGCTTTAATAATGCGGTAATGGTCTAGACCATATAATATAAGGTTATTAGAACTAATCAAAGGGGGCACTAATATCTAGGAAACGATCGGCTCTTGAAATATCACGAATGCTATAACACGACATAAACGCCAAAGCGCTATTCGATACGCACCAAAAGCAAGTGCTAGGGATATGCTCAAGCTTTCTTATATGCTAAGATGGAAAGAGGCAGATGATAAAGACACATAGTGGAAACCTACGAAATGGCGGTGTCACTGGGAATTCGTTATACTGCTATGATCATAGGCCATTGCGTCTATTGCAAACGATTTAAGCATTGCTGCTTAGACAACGGATTTAGTGACTGTGGTACTGATATAATTAACTTATAGCTATTTTCTAGGTTTATTGACTTGGCAGCTAAATGACATTAAATTCACGTATACAAAGCATACTTCCTTACTCATGTCATACATACTCATATGCGACACAATTGAGTAGATTCATATCAGTCAAATATGTCTAGGAGGGTAAACGTTCCTATAGGTAGTGTTTAACAGGATCATTCCAAAAGTTAACACTTCAATCAATTGTTTATTTCATTAACAATACAGTATTGTGTTTAAGTATTTTTACATGCTAACTTACATTAATTAGGTAGTCGTACAGTACAGTACAATACATTAGGAACATACACAAAAATAAAAAATAATACAAACATCACTAAAATGTCAAAAGGCTAGATTATAATTCAGGATCAGGATATTAAAAAATATATATCAATTATGAAAACAAATCAAGAATTCATGGCATGTAATATATGTAAATAATCGCAAAAATAAAATAATAATAATATTTTTATTATAGGTTTATGAACTATGTCCTTGAAATATTTCATTAATACTATAAAAACAGCATTCTAACAGCAAAGTCCTTAACTTAATTTTAAATTCCGCGTGTGATGTGATCATTTTTAGGTGTACTGGAAGTTTGTTATATGCCTTAATGGCCTGATATTGCGTAGTGTTGGAGTACTTTAAGATTAGGACTAATTGTTGTGTTGAGGTTTTTTTCCTTGAACACAATACATATATGTCATATATAAACACGCTGTCAAATACTAAGAACATAAATATTATTAAGACATTCCTTTTCTTTGTACACAGGCGATAAGTGAAGTGTTTATTTAAAAATTTCAATGTTACTTACATAAACTTAAACTTTTGTAATTTGGTCCTTTAAAGCACTCTTGTCCATGAATTTTTTTTGTGATGTTTCATAAATATGACTTCATTGTCAAAACTCCCACGGAGCCCAAGCCTTTTTATAGAGCCATAAAAGTGTGATTGCTACCTTTATAGGCCTTTTGTCATGTGGCAATGACACGGGTCAACGCCGACGCGAATTTTGTGGGACCCGATAGCCCTAAAAATATATTAATTATTATTCTAAAGTGTAATCTTTAAGAAAATAATAATTAAATAATGTAAAAATCAGAAGGAATTTATTTTTCACCAGTTTTTGAATTTGATATATTTTCAAAATAGTTCATAACTAATTAAAAACTGACGCCAACGCCTTGCATAAGTTAACTCTTGTCAAAATGTCAAAACTAAAGTTTCTTGGTCGAAATATTTACCTAGGTAGGTAGGTGCCTATTACCTTTAGAATTATATGCTATTATAACCAAATAACATACAACGCAACTTAACATACAGTACAAAATACACTTCCACAAGTAATGTTATGAAAGACTGTATTTTTTTAACTGAAAAGCGGTTTAGCAAGTAATAAAATGATTAGTATAAAAAAGGCATCAATTGTACATGATAGGGATCATATAATTGGGCAAATGAACTTTTTTGTGTTGTTATTTTGTCCGGTTGTCCAAGGGACAATAGTGGCACAGTTTCTTCGAAGAGATGTTGTATGATGAATTAATACCTATAACATGCTCAGTGGATGGCGTGTTATAGAAATGGCATACTAGAACAAAAATTCATGTTTGATACAGTAAAATACTATAAAATCAGGATTTTAAAAGCGGTTGTCCAAGGGACAACAAACCCGTAACCATGGCAACGAATGACACTAAAAAGTTGATCCACCCAATTGCACTGACGGAACCAAAGTTCGTTTGGCACTGCAAGCGTGGGCCGCAAGGTGGACTGAACTTCACCTTGATTTTTTATTAAAAAAGGTTTTATCCACAAATTAACGCGAATATCATTATTTTCCGTAAAACAAACATACTCTGAATTATTCATGATTAGCACAAAAACCGATTCATAGGTAGTTCCTAGTCATTATTCTTATTTTAACACGATCTCATGACCTTTTGCGTCTTGTTCCGGTTTTAATTTAAGACAAATGTAAATTAATGGCTCATTTAGTGAAAGAATGTAGTTTTTGCTACAGATTGATTAAGTATGGACATTTCATAAACTTCCTGTTGCATACTGTAAATGTTTCTATTTCTGCGAATGTTTCTAATAGTTATACTTCCTGTTGAGCTCGTGCAGTTGCCGTCAGATACATGCCTTGCGAGCAAGGTGATCACAAATATCTGAACATGACTCTGTTGTCAAGCCTTGATAACACCTTGACAGTCAAGGCGTAAGAGATCAAATACAATTTTTTATTTTCGTACAAGATCTCGTCGAACGATGGCCCCATGTTTTTATAAGTATATGGAGTCGCCATCACGTAATATACTCGTATTAGTAGTTTTTTTAGTAAATGAACAGTAGTAAATGAAATATTATTAAAATTTTAGTTATAGTATTATTTTAAAATTTATTTCAACCAAAAGAAACTTGAAGGAACTATCATAGGGACCATCATTTGATGCGAGAGGATAGTTAGTATTATACCTAATCTTTCTAAGTTTTACATAATACAAACATTTTTACTTTCCCACACTAGTGCTATAAGCAATTTCCGTGCCTATGTGGAAACTTTAAAGGGCCATACGTACTGTAAAACGTTGTACGATACACGTGCGAATAGGTAATTCGCAAATCGTGTCAATTTAAATCACTCTCTTCGGTCTTGAATTTATCGCCACTCGTAGCGAATACCCTACTTTCCGCACTTGTTCAGTTAGCGCGACCATAATATTTTCCTTTATTATGTATGTCTCCATTGATCCTTTACAATTGTTAAAGTAAAACAATTGTACAATGATGAGACAATCGGACTTACAATCCGGTGAAGTAAACAGTTACTGTAAAGTAGGTGACCGGTTTATATATTTTGGTCAATCATTGACACTGCATTGTCGTTGCCGGGGTGACTTGACCTGACTGACTCGTGTCACAACCGGACGGGCGCTGGCTGACCCTTTGAGCAATAAAAGGCACATTGGCCCAATGGCGCAATTGTCGTGGCTAATGCTAAAATTTCGTGACTTTACCACGCGATACATAGAAAGAGAGAAAAGAAAGAAAGAAAATACATCTATTTAACGCCACAATAGTACATAAGAAAAAGAAGACATGCAGACATAAAAACACTGGACGCTAAAGTAGGATAAGGTATCGACGCTTAAGAATCAATACTGTCTAACATTTTTTACGTTTTTTACCTTTTAATGCAGTTAGATGCAGAAAAAGATAACGAACATAACTGCATTG
Source organism: Cydia pomonella (assembly GCF_033807575.1). Lineage (NCBI taxonomy): Eukaryota > Metazoa > Arthropoda > Insecta > Lepidoptera > Tortricidae > Cydia > Cydia pomonella. The sequence continues at coordinate 1,518,627 of NC_084716.1, forward strand.
AAAGGTAAAAAACTTAAAAAATGTTAGTTAGACAGTATTGATTCTTAAGCGTCGGTATATTAATCGTCTACTTTTTATCGGTGCGGACGTTGTAGTAGTTTTGTATGTTAGCGGCACATAATATGCGTTCTTTGTCGTAAAATGGCTGAAACTACGAGTATAATCTTTTATTATATCTATAATATAGTTCACCCTTTATTGTGGAAAATCCACTAGGATTTAGGGAGTGGCTAAAACATTTTAGGGTCCCACCTAAACCGCATTGGGGTCAAGCCTCTCCAAAACCAAAATTCTAAATCCATCATTGGAAGAATCTTCAAACTTCATATTTTTCAAAAGCGACAGGAAACTAATACAAAATGTTGCTCACGACAAATACAAGTAAGCTGAAAACAACGATGACAAGAGTTGATATTTTTTATGATAAGGAAGACGTATCACCTAATGGTATTCAATTACCGTCGCCTACGAATGGACAGCTGCATCACCAGAGGGGTCATCATGCTTTAAATTGAAGTAATTAATACATCAAACAAACAACAAACACAATCCAAACTGTTCCGGTTTTTATTTTCATTAACTATTAGGTAACTTTTAAGCGGAGGTTTACAAAGTGTCTTACCCTCTTTACTTTGTCAAGAGCTGATATTTACGTAAATAATGAGTCATCAAACAAAAAAAAACAAACATAATTCAACTTCTACCGGTTTATTTTCCTTAACTATTAGGTAACGTTGTAATGGGGGGTTTACAAAAAGTTATCCTTTTTCCGTAAACCGTTTTATTACAACATAAATATGCATAATGCGTAGATTTTCGTCATTGCATCGTCCGCCATAGTGCGAAGCTGCGCGCGCAGACGGCGCGGCGCGGTCGACGCCCGCGCGCCCCTGACACAGTTGCGCGCGGAAATGTAGCAGCGAAAGGTGCAGAGCTGCAGGGGCTTGCGTGAGGTCAAGGTCACTTTCACTTGTAACTTAAGGGATTTTGACTATGTGGATGAGACTTTAACGGCTGAAAGAATACATCATAGTTCCGAAGAATGTTGGTCCGATATTTCCTTTACCAATGCGTTTTTATTTTAAGACCGTCGAATATTGAGAATTTTCAAAAAACTTACCTAATATTTTAACTAATCGAAGTAGGTATCGGTACATCGGATAATTTAGCTTAACGAATGATTTAGATTGAGTTCGCTGCGAACATTTGCAGTTTGCTGACAATCTTTGTCCAAACAGCGGACTTTCAAGTGCTAAAATAAATTGCAACAGACGCTGCAGTTGTTCGCGTGAGGTCTAGGACACTTTCAGAAATTATTTTTAAAATAATTTCGAATTTCCTAATGGAACAAGTCCAAAATCCAGCCGCAGAAATAGTTATTATTTGATTTAACAGATATTCTAAGGTAACGACGGACTGCAATCAGGTCATTCAACTTCTACTTATAGCTAATTAGATAATTATAAATACTAGATACTTAAGCACTGACGTCATTTCAAACTTATTTATAAGCATCAATTAGTAACTTACGGTGTCAGATAGCTTGTCCTGTTTCGTTTTTTAATTACTTTAATACCGTGCCATTCGGTATTTGAGCGGCGTCCAACTGCCGTGGGCAGCTGCGGGGATAATAAGTTTTTGGCAAAAATTTCATTTTTGGGACAAGCTTTTATCGCTGACTGTAATTTTCTTTCCACAGGCAACTAATACTTATCGAGCAAATTCTAAAAACCCCAAACACAATTAGGTTGCGTTGTTTTATCACAGAGTTCCTATATCCACCTCTTGTCTCCATCATCAGATCAGCTCGATGGTACCATAATATTGCATTGTCACCCGACTTACATATGTATGCCAATTTTCAGCTCAATCGGAAACCGGGAAGTGGACCAAATTTAACTTGCAAAATTTGATTACAAACAGACAACGGTCAGGTGAAAGTAAATAAAAGCTTGGAATAATAAATACTGTATAGTCGGCTGGGGAACATCATCAAAGATATATTGATTGATTAAGATGTGTTCGAATTTGACTGGTAAACGAGATGGCGCTGTACAGCTCCATACATATTGGGGTTACTCTGATTGTCAAAACTTGACGTGTGACAATTCAGTGACCGTAAAACATATAGCGCCATCTATTTTAGATGTCAAACTAAGGGACACGTTTTTTTCTTATGACTTCACCTCTCTATTACAATCAATTTTCTTTGACATTATCATACTGACTAGGTGCTAATTCATTAAAAAAAACCGGTCAAGAGCAAGTTCGTTTTACTCGCGCACCGAGGGTTCCATACAAACTTTGAATTATCTCGTGTAACTATAAAGGCGAAAGACTTTGGAACAGTACCCCTAGTGTAAATATTTTCGACAGAGAAACGTGACGTACACGTTTGCGTTAAGTGTCATTTTGTATGAGATTTTTGACTTTCCAAAACGTCCCGCTTGGCGCGCTGTTCAAAAACCCATACAAAATGAGACTTAACGCAAACGCGTACGTCACGTTTCGCTATCGACTAAATTTACACTAGGGGTACAGAAGTCCTATACTAAGTATAATTGTGTACAGCGCCATTTATCGGCAAATTGTCTAACTTATTTGCGCGACGTATGTTGGTTTTTCGAGAATAATTCTCAATCATGAGTATTATGTGAACCGAATCCAAAAATTGATCTTTATGATTTGTCCCGGCATTTTACCACGGCTCATATAGGAGCCTGGGGTCCGCTTGGCAACTAGGTAATCCCGAGAATTTTCATAAGCACTAGTTTTTACGAAAGCGACTGCCATCTGTGGGCCCATCGAGAACACCGAAATAAATAGTAACAGAGAAAGATGCCCGCATTTTGCGAACTTCAATTTTCGTGGTTATAGTTCTTTTCAAGCTATTGGGTATTGGGATTAGTTAGTACCAGAGGGTCTAGCCAATCGATCTGTACTTGCAATATCAAAACTAAGTCAGCTAGAATTAGAAAGAAAATGGACGGATCAAATTCAAATATTTATATTTCTACTACAATGCTTAGGAATAAAGGAAAAGTGGAAAAAACTCAGTGTCTCGAGCGAGTCTCGAACTTAAACTCCAAATGAGCTACCGAGAGTCACCCGTAGACAGCGGATGATTCCACCATATCCTTCATATGCGCCTCAGGGACACGCCTACATTACATTTCTACTAGTCTACACTACAATGACACTAAATTATTCCTAATGACATTAAATTTACAAAAAGCAATTCTATATTCGCTAAAAAAACTAAATGTTTACATCTAGACCAAGCATGTTATTCTGTTGATGATTTTATGAAAGAGATTATTTTAAAATTTTATTTTAATAACAACTATTGCACGATTATCATTTAAGGGACCGTAAACTTTGAGCTATGTAAGCTATGTATTTAAAAAAAAATCTAGAATTTTATACATATAAAAGAGTTATTTTGTCAATACTTCTAACTAATCATGGAATACGGGCAACCACTGGGGCTGCAACATAGTGTAAACTAACGCACTCTAGGCCTCTAACTGCACATGTACCATGTATGTTTTGAAGAATAAAGATTTCTCATTATTATTTATTATTTCAAAATATATGTGTGACCTGTAAAATATGTTTTACTAATAAAGAAACTGAAACTGAATTGTATACCTTAGCTTGGGTACTTGGTTGGTGGTTGGTATTCTGGCACTAATTTTATTTTGTAACTTACCGATATTCCCCTTTAACTCAGTAAATCAGTTTTATTAAGATTGCTCCCATTCCTCTGGCTCGAGATCAAAATGGGCTCGTTCAAAACCATTTCCATGAATAAGGTCTACTTTGTTCGTGTTTTATACCTACTTATGTATATATGTATATATATCAGTGTCAGCGCGTGAAATATGTTCGCCTTAGTACATTCACGAACGTCGCTCGGCGGGTTCTCTGTTCGTAGTCGCTTTCCTCTACAAAGCGGGAATACGCTGAGATCGGCTACGAGCGTAGCGCTACGAAAAAATTAGCAGTTATCCTCGTAACGCAAGCCCCTGGAATCGAGTTCCGTGGACTTTCTGCCACTGTTTCATTTTCGATAAAATGTATTATGTACTATACGGCGCACTTTGTTTATTTATTTAACTAACTTAATTTTATTCCACAAAATACTAAAACTAATGTATAAATGGCGGACTTAATGTCTAATGGCGTTCTCTACCAGTCAACCATCGGGCTAAACAGAGACATGTTAAACTGTTAACTGTGTGCGTGTTGTGTTATGTATTATAGTACTTTAGTACTAAACGTTTATCTTTTTCTTTAACTCTACAATTGTCAACGATTTCTTAGATTTGACATACGCTCATGAATAACGCCATTATGACTAGGCATTCTCTAGTTTCTTTATAATTTTACATGATAGATTGTTTCTAACATGCTCGACTTTTGTTCCAGACGCGCATCGATGATGTCCCCGAGGCAACTCATGCGCAACTCCAACATGACGCAGAAGTGGCAGCGCCGAGAGATCTCCAACTTCGAGTACCTCATGTTCCTCAACACTATCGCTGGTGAGTGGTCTGTCTGTACCTATACTGAGTGATTTTGGGGTCATACTAAACAAACCCCATACCCCATAATAAAGGTAATGTGGTATTGTACTTACATGACCAGACGTACGAGCATTGTAAACGCCCGAAGTAGAGAAGAAGAAACCTATAGGCCCAGAGTTCTTGGTAAACCTTGTTCATGACATTTGGGAGCACGACCTCAGAATCATCCAGTATGTGTTTATTTGTAAACCTAAAGAATGTGTAGGTAACAGAGATGGTTATCAGGTTGTATTAGGGACTCGAAAAATGAAAAACATCCGTTCTGTACAGTCAGTTAGCGACCGAGAACTCCCAGCAGCTTAATTGGCTTTCGGCCTCACACCGTCAAGCCTTATTGATGAGGTATTCTCTCATACCTGCCCGAGCTCTGGCGTGCTAATTTAAACAGCGAGCCGCAAAATTGAATGGACACCATTCATAAAGTAGCCATGCACTTTTGCAACTGTGTGTACAAAAGTGCAGAACCAAAGTCGCCGACGTCAGATGAGGACATGGCAGAACAAGGAGGAGAAGTACAAAAGTAATGTTTCTCCAAAGAGTCATTCTTTATACCCATTACTCTTATTTCACAATTTGTGGAAGTAGTGCGAGAGACTGGAGATGATGTGGCATGGAACAAATGAAGTTGCAGGATAACTTATACGATGATCACGTATATCAGTTATCACTGTGGATAAAACATGACTCGTGTCAAGCTGCGGGTGTTTTGTCCACAGTATAAAATCATCATAGGCCCTGTCATGTGTCATATATGCCTCTACATCATGTGACATGTTTACATGTGTGACGCCAGAAAATTCTTGGTCACACACCAAATAGACTAAATAGTATTGATTGTTACTTACTAAGTAATTATTAGATTAAGTATTTATACGTATTTGCCTACGTATCTAAGCGTAAGATGCGTTTTTAAGTAAGCATGTAAAAAAAGTCTGTAACCGCCCAAAGATGTTTGTAGACAACATCCTTACCTAACAGCTTGAAAATATGAATCTAAAACCTGTTTAGCGGATAAAATCTAAATAATATTAGCATTTTTCGCATCGCGTGTTGCTGCTCGTATAGACAATAATCGCGTCGCGGCGAATAAAACAAATTAAGTACTTTTACGATTGCATTGTTTTAAATAAATTCAATTAAATATCATTTATTTTCAGGCAACTATTGCCCATATATACATACCTTACAGACTAACATACATACAATAATAATAAAATAAAAAATTGTTTTAGGCTAAAAGGGCAATTAACACGAAGTATTGCACGTACCTTTTAACAAGAAGTGTTATGGCTTTCATTGCGTGTTCAGGCCGATATTCAGCTATTTTTCTCGCTAGTGATATAACGTTAGTACTGCGCATGACATTACGCCGTTGCGCAAACCGCGTAACTGTAATATCGAAATGTTTTGCTAAATGGTTACTGTGTTACTAACGTAAACACATAATATAACATGTTCTATTCACAAAACATTTACCTGTTAGATTCGTAAATCTGCTTTGTCATATTAGTAATTTTCCGGTTTTATCCTTCTTCCGTCAAACCAGAACCTGATTAGAACTAGACTTTGCCAAGTGCAAGGGCAACTTGATGTAATTTTGATACCTCATACGACTCAGTTTTGTCTGGCATGTCCAGCTAATATTAAGCTTTTCCAAGCCAACCAACGGCAAAAAATCGGTAACAAAAGAATGAATTAAAGAAAGAAATTTCAGAAAAATACTTTAAAACTAGCATACATATTATAAAAATATATTTTTGGACCCGGGTATGTCCTTAAACTACGTCCAAAAAAGAGGTATGGGCAATGTGAATGTCATCTCGCCTTGTGTAGTAGGCCACGGCACAGCAGATGTCATTCCAGATCTAGCAGAGCCCAACTGGGGAAGTACCTCCACCTTACAGAAAACCGCAGCCAAATAACACTTGACCCTACTCATAGTGTTGTGTTCCTGCCGGTGAGTAAGGTTGCCAGAGCTCAACGAGGGGGGTGGGGTTAGGGTCGGCAACGCGCATGTAACTCCTCTGGAGTTGCAGGTGTACATAGGCTACGGAGACTGCTTACCATCAGGCAGGCCGTATGCTTGTTTGCCACCGACGTAGTATAAAAAAATATATATATTTTTTAAAACTATATAAACACTACAAGTAACATAATACCTAACACCTAACACCATGTCCGCCTTCAATATGGGAGCCTGAGAGCCTGTCCACGCAATACAATACAAAGAGCTTGAACCTCCCCTAGATCGTACATATTCGGAGGTCAATTTATAATAGTATTGATAAAATTATGATTTATGAATAGCTTGTTGTGGCGTAAAACCACAGGCTGCAGGCAGATTTCCGCGTAAGATTACGTGGAAATCTGGCACGAGACAATATTGATAGTTTTATTAACACGTCTACAATTGACGTTTCAGTTGAATGTTAATGTGAAGCCAAATAAAGGCGGCGCCTGAGTTTGTCAGAAAAGATATTTCAATTGAATTGGCAACGTCCAGTTAAACGGGTAAATTTTTCATAACAATAATTAAACATGAATCTACTTGTGGAATATGATAGTTCTTCCACAAGCTGAATAAAATTGTATAAATAGCATTTAACTGTCAGTTATAAATACAAACTGGGTGCCATCGTCTACACTGTGCTGACGTAGTGTTAACTGACAATCCGTATACCAAATATACCTTATCACAAAGGTATAAGGTTTAACGAAGATCAGTCAAAAGTATTGCTGGTGGTACCTAAAAATAAACTTAATTGAATGGTTAAAACTCAGAGAAGAATATTTTAGAAAATTGTTCACAAGTTCGTGTCAGGCACGATGTTTCTTTCAGTACGTTTCAGTACTGATTTTCACACACGGAGGGGGTCATTCCGTCAGGTCTTCGTTTGATCCGTACAGACCGGACACCCTGAATACGAATTGATCGCTATTCATTAAACGGTTTTTTCTTGTTTTCTTTTTTTTGTCATATGTCGATAAAATTTGGTGAATAGATCATTCCTTATTTCACTGTATATCTTAAGAATCTTTCTCTGTGTTACGAAAATGTATGACTTCGTTGTTTTCGTACTTACCTCATCTGAAATTTAGATACATTTTAGTCCGCGTTCTTTCCACCCAGAATGAGAAGTTCTGACGAAACGAAAACTGACGAAAATAATTCGACAACAAAATAAAAACCGGCCTCAAATCAATCAACCAATTTCTAACCAATAACACTACAGAAAACCGCAGCCAAATAACACTAGACCCTACTCATAGTGTTGTGTTCCTGCTAAGGTTGCCAGAGCTCAACGAGGGGGGTTTAGGGTCGGCAACGCGCATGTAACTCCTCTGGAATTGCAGGCGTCCATAGGCTACGGAGACTGCTTACCATCAGGCGGACCGTATGCTTGTTTGCCACCGACGTAGTATAAAAAAAAAACTATGCCTTACTTTGTACCTATACTACTACAATCTACAATAGAACACTATTGCAACACGATGATTGATCTTGCATTAATGCAGTTTCCGATTGTTACCGATGGCTGCACTGAAATTATTCCATCGCTATATTGTTTTAAGTACCATAGATCAAGGTGGTATAATTCCTGTATAATTATAAATGCTATTGCAAGCGAGGTATTTATCATGTATAATTGTTTGGGTCAGTGCTCGATATTTCGGCACAGTTCGGTAGTGGTGGAGCAAACATACCTAATAAAGAAAAAACGCGGAGTTTCATACATTGACCCCTCTGTTCTTATCTCTATCACTCGCACGTAATTATATTGTTGTCCCGCCCATGATGCCGGCGATCAATGACACTGTGCGAGCGGGACAGCAATATAATTATATTGCTTAATTAAGCTCGCGCAATAGAGATCCTATTTTTGTATAGTATATTAAATACCTTTTTAATGTTAATTACTATGTTAGCTTATCGTTCAATTCATCCAACAACTGCAGTTAATCATAAAGGTTTTAGGAAAATATTAAAACTTAATTTGACACGTCATAGTGAAATATCACATTTTATAACAGATTAAGGAGAAAGCAAAGACCCGAATCAAATCAAATAAAGATTTTATTGTACAACCAGTGAAAGTATCGAAGCTAAGATCAGTTTCTAAATTGACAATAGGTTTGATCGAAAGCGAACGGTCTAATAATTGCTGATATTGCACCTTATTTGCTTTTCTGCTCCTGCGCCTGAAAAATTTCCCAAAACAATTAAACAGATTTCTTTTTTTGTAGGCTTAGCACGAGAGCGTAGGCTACGCCTATCATTTCATATTTTAACTGCTGACGCCCCATAGGTACAACTGGCATAGGTAGTCTGTAAACAGCCACTATATGCCAACTCGCATCTGATGCATATTTTACTTCCACCCTGCGAGCATATAGCTCTGAGCTCTGTGTTCACTCCAGCCGGCCAATGAAGGCAAGCCAGAGAGAGGCGCATGACCTACTCTCCCAAGGGAAGTCAGTTCCCATTCAGCTCACCACAAGCTGCCCTGGGGGCTTATTATTAATTGTATCTCCTTGGATTTCACGAGCCTATAAATCCCATTCTTTTGATAGGCTTGCGTGGGGATATAGGTCCAACACGTAGAGGCCCCTTGGAGGGCTTTAATGTCATGTAGAACGCTGCTGCTGCAACCCGTTCACAGGCGCAATAATAGACACTCATGAACCGGTCGCAGCAGTCATTATTAGTATATTGTAGAAAAAGTGAACAGTATAAAGGTTTATGGATTGAAATTAGGGTGGACGATGAGACTGAGTTACGACAAAGACGTCCGGACACCTGCCATAACAATGTTTTCGCTAGTTATCGAGGCAGGCGGTGACTTGCCGCCCACTAGATGGGCCCCTGAAACTGCCGTCGTGAAGACGACCAGGAGCAATTCCAGTGTGAGCGGCTCGAGAGATGGACGCCACTTTCTACCCAGTGGCTGATAACAGCCACTGTGCCAAATCGCGTCTTATGCAAGTTTCACTTCCACCCCTGGAGCAGATAGCTTTAACGACTCCCGCTCTGGACGACCAATGAAGGCAAGCCAGAGTTGAGAGTCCTGCGGGTCCCGTTGGGGTCCACTCCGACCGACGAAGACACGCCGGACACAGAGACCCTACAGTTCGCCACAAGCTTCCCTGCGGTTATTATTATTATTAACTGTTGATGTTGATTGTACAAGTTGTTGTTTTTTGTCGCTAAACGCGATTTGCAACCATACTTCGCGTACGCAAATAGAAAATTGAGGCTAAGAGGCTAAATTGTAGATTGATAATGAGGAATTCCTCGTTCGTCTCTTAACAATGCAAATTTTGAAATTGCTATTCGAGGAGCCAATTATCAGCATGGCAGGGTAAGGCTTAAGGCGCCGCCATGAGTTCAGGTCACACCTCGCTGAGCACTGAGAGGACGGCCGTGCGTGCCCAAGATCGTGGATGACATTGTTAGTATAGTTTATTTTAGCAACAAAAAAGGATGAGTTCGAAAAAAAAATTACGCATTTTTAGAGGCATTTTTCATAATAATAGCTTTTGTGAAAAAGTAATTACAAATTTTTAATGGTGCGTTTTATAATAATAATAACAATAGGTCAAAATTTTAATGTTATGTTTCTTTTTTTTTCTATCGAGCGATACTAGTTTAGTTAGGTTTTGTATTATGCCTCAAGATTGCTTGATTGATCTTTTTGATTCTCTAAAAAAGGGTTACGATTTTTCAAAAACTCTGCTGTCTGAACCCACTGCATCTTAATACGACATTGTTGAACATAACTCTCGCAAACTCTCATTGCGAATCATACAGCCATGCTAATTTAGTCCTTATTGGTGATGCGTAAGGCTGGTTGTTAAGAGTAATTTCGCGTAGTAGCAATGGTAATGAAGTGACGATTAAGGAGTTATTTCGGAATCAATGTCTTACGTAAGCGAGGAATGTGAAGACGGTATTGACGTCGGATGATTAAAGTACTCATCGTGCACTTGTACCTGGCGCGGCCAATATTTGGTCCCTATTACACTTATTTTTTATATGGAGTAACTATAAATCTGTCACGTCGGAGTATAGAACATTAATTTATTTAGAAATGTATATAATATATTCCTTCAATTATTATTTTTATTAAACACGTCCAAAAGCTAGTTCGAGGAACTGCCAGGAACCATCATTTGACGCGTCAGGTTATAGTAAACTGAAACTTTTTAAATGTGGCTTAAAATCAATGCTTAATATCGATGAATGATTTGATTTAAGCAATCAGTCAATTTGTAGTTTAATTAAAACGTATAATCTCGTCCTCGAAAAACTATAAGACTGAAGGGAGCTTGTTTTTTTTATACCACGACGGTGGCAAGCAAGCATACGGCCCGCCTGATGGTAAGCAGTCACCGTAGCCAATGGACGCCTGCAACTCCAGAGGTGTTACATGCGCGTTGCCGACCTTTTAAAAATCTGTACACTCCTTTTTTGAAGAACCTAATACTGTAGACCCTCGGGAAAATCTTACTTTGTTATTGAGCGAAATCAAAGTCATTGTTCTGACTAATGCTATGCCGGATTTTAAGTAAAAATAAACAATTGGTTCAGAATCCGTGAGGTGAAAATATCTCTAGAATATTTAATAAAAACTGTTAATTAAAAAAGTCTAATTGAACTAAGAGTTAATAAATAAAAATAAAATAAATACTTGGGGCAATCTTACTCAGATCGACCTAGCCCCAAACTAAGTCAAGCTATATAGTATATACTATGGGTAATTTGGTACTAGGCGACGATATACATACTTATATATAGTTAATACATACATACTTAGATAAATAGAATAATGCCCTAACCTGGATTCGAACCCGAGATCTCCTGCTTCATAGGCCACTAGGCCAGGGGCCGTTTAATAGAATAGATGCGGTGAATAAAAAATCTAAATGTTAAGTAATTTGTGTTTTTTTACTAATTAAATAACAACCCAATAATTAAGAGACGGACCTTTTAAAACAATAGGACAATCAAACACCATCATTACCAAATTGACGTATTGTACGTGTGAACACACGCAACGTCTGTACCCGATACATGAAATAGAACTCTATTAACACCTTAATCTAACCTTAATCGTATCATACCTTTTCAATATCTCCATAAGTTTCTTCGTCAGCATATCAACGCAACCTCACAACACTAGACATAGACACAACAAGATACGAGTTTGCAAAATTTTCGCGCGCATTTTTCGCAACACCGTCACGGTAATTCTGAAACTCACTTTCACTTTTTATTTCTATTAAAATATCTCCCGACTTGTAAACGTGTGCGAAAGTTGGCAGGCTGTTGACGAATGGCCCGTGGGAGACACGACAATTGGATAGTTAGTGTTGATGCATCGCGCGCGGCTATCCTTACGCTTAATCGATATCAGAGGCCAAAGTGTACGCAACGGGCTGTTATAAACAGGATATTTTAACAATAAACAGAAGTCACATGACGACGGGACAAAACTCTATTTATTCTGTCGTCTTTGATAGCGAGTGTCGTGGGCTGGATCAAAGAACTGTTGCTACGTGAACGTCGAACGAACACTCTCCACTGGACCTAATGTTACTTAATAGCTTCAATTTCAACACATTATTGTGGTGATCTGAACTCAGACTGTCGTAATGTGTAGCTAGTAAGGAACCTGAAGAAATGTAAAGTAATGCAATAGAATAGCGCTTATCTTTATCAATATGTTGCAGTTGATGAAGTAATAGTTACTTCACATTATACGGCTGATTGTATTAATGATTAGCTCTGGACAATACACGTTTTCATATTGAGTAGGTACTTTTATTATCTTAACATGTATGAAATTGAAGAAGATTAGGACGTCGAATAAAATTGAAGTTTTTATTTTCAGAATGGATTACTGTCTCGGTATTTTAACTGTATGTTAAACTTGATTAAAACGATTTTAAAAGTCATGACCAGGCGGATAATTAAGATCTTAAGGCCAAAATTAAAATTGCTTTTTAGCGAAAAATCAGTGTCAAGACGATTAAGAGAAATCAGTTGTAAAATGTCATTACCATAGCGCCCCATGTCAAGGGGCGCTTGAAGGATGAATTGCGCGAATGTTTCGTAATTCGCATCTGTACCGGTCAGTGCGAAAATGAACTAAATCGCGGTGAAACTAATAATAGTTAAGGCTATTTTATTTAGTGATGTTATTGAGTTATAGTAGTGACAATCGTGAATGGGGTCGTGCCGAACTCGACCGAGCAGAAACAGTACTGTTGAAACAGCGATACTTACTGTTACGTCATCACTTATCAAACGAAGATCCAGATGTGTTTATAGGGAGCGTGCATGAACTGTAGGAGGCAGCACAGGAGCCGTCAGATTTTTGGCGCGAGGCGTAAATGTGATGTTTTTTTGTTCCGATGTAGCCCACAAGATGGCAGAACCTACTATGCACATGAAAACACGTGACGTGCATGTTTATGGTTCCGATTCAGGCCACAAGATGGCAGACCCTCCAACGCGCACGGTCCCTATAACTTGGTTGCTCCAAAGCATTTTTTTTTTAAAATAACGCCTTATAAATAAATAAAAAATCAAATGCATAATTATGTAGTAGAATTCCAGCAGGTTACTTCACCATACTCAAGATTTAAACATAAAGTATGTATTTTACCTACTTTTATAACCTGTTACCTACCGACCCTTACGTAGGTCGGTAACAGGCACGCAAGCGTTAATGTCTTAATTTGTATACCCGTCTATTTTGATATTTAGATTAAGGTATATGGATATGGATTAAATAAATAAATATGATGTGTCAAGGCAACAAGTTGGCGCTGCATTATGCCGACACGTTTCTGGACACGAGATAGTGGGGAAAGAAAAAACATTGCAATTACTGCTTGTAGCGGAGGCGTAATTCAATTGTTCGCGCGTTGTGTCCGCGAAGGTGTGACTGTGATGTGACCCGTAGAAGAAAATGAAGACATTATGTTAGGGCTGAGGATTTATATTTCAAAATACAAACTATTAAAAAACGAAAGGATGTATTTTTTTATCTAAAATCTATTGAGAACCTTATTTAGTCATCTGAATTATTTATATACTTTAAGTTATTAAACATAAATAAAAATCTTCCCATTTTCTAACAAAAAAACCATCCAATGGTCTGAAAATCCCATCTCCAAGTCTCATTTTTCAGTAAATAATGTAAGTGTTTTCATATTTTAGTAATTAAGTAGCTCTTCCCTTTTAATAAATTCCATCAACGAATGAATGAATCAAAAGCCATCAACTGAACTAAATAATGAAAACTAACATAGTACTCTGACAGCGCACCTCGCTTCGCTCCCGTCGCAAAAGTATTCTATACTATAACTATCACGCTTGCTGCGTTTCTCTGTCTGCGCCAGGAACGACACCCATATTCTTTACTTAATATGCAGATTTTATAATAAGGTGTTGGTGCATTGAAGTAAATAGTCCAGGAAGCTTATTTATATAATTACAATCTCGTGACCTCTTGAATACCTACTATAAATCTCAGTTAGTGTCCATTAGTATCTGTTTGCCTCCCTAGTCTGTAGGTACTTGATTGGTGATACCAGCTCACAGTACTCGTAGTGTCAGTAGTCCATTATACAAGTAGTAGACGCAAACCAAACTGACGATCGGGGCCATATCACTATCTCTCTCTCTCTACCTACGACCACACGAGTGTGAATAAGAAGTTTTATGACCCCGGTTTTCAGTTTTCTCATAAAATAGCAGCTACTGCAGTGTTCGTATGTGATGTTATACATACGTTAATAATATACTTTGTTAAATGTTAATAAATAAATTATGAAGCTAGTTTTATAGTTACAGAAATATAAATATTTACATGCAGAACACAGCACAGTTTGCTTAATCTGCCGATACAACCGAACAATAAGGTTCATTGCGAATTACTTATCGTGATTTGCAATTTATCTCTTTTCATAATCATTATTTATTATGAAAACAATTTCAACATTCGTAATTTATTATGATTTTTGGGAACATATAGGTAATATTACTGCATATATGACCAGTGTATTTACGTCTGTTCGATCAACTAAGAGTAAGAGTTTTTTTAGATAAGTGCATACTTTTTTGCATTAGAACCAAAGTCCGATCGTTTTGATCACGAGTATGAAATTCCATTGCCATCAGTATTTTTATTACAAGATGACAACAACATCTATCAAATCACACTGGGCATCAGTATCGTCTTTCGTTCGTTCTTTTGGATTATGAGCTCTGATGAAACAAACATTTATAGGACATATGTAAGTTATAATGACCCCTTCCACAATTTCATCTGCGTATAGAAACCTCGTTGTTGTTACTACATTCATTCATTCAAGAGTTATTACTTAGAACAGTGATACTCAACCTGCGACCCGGCGGGCTTTTTAGGCGGCCTGCCAGGTGGTTCTGGTATAGATACGAGTACAGTCAAGGTATTAAATATCGATACGGACAAAGTGCCAAAAATATGTATACACGACCTTATTGCCTATATATTAAGGTAGTGTGTACATATTTCTGTCACTTTGTCCGTATCGATATTTAATACCTTGACTGTACATATCCAATCCAATGCCATCCGAACGTCACATGTAAGCAAATTCATCTTGCGGCCCGGGGCTACGAGGCAGAATCGTCTTTGTGGCCCTCATTATAAAAGGTTGAGTATGGCTGCCTTTTTCTTCAAGTTCTACAAAATTTTAATATTAAGTAGGTGTGTTTGAAATTTCAACTGTTGCATATTCAGCAGTATTTCAGTACAGAAACTGTTACTCGTAGATTAAAAAATTTGAGTATTTTGGATATTTCACCGACATCTGTAAAATTACTACCGCTTTGTGCTTTAAAAGTTGAATGTCCAATTCGTTCTCTATGTTTTCTATGTATTTAATGAAAGCTACTGCAATTAGTTTCAATAATATTAACCAATTAAAACTATGTTTTTTTGCTCCAGTCATGGGATGTATGGCGTCTTTAATCTTCAAACTAACAAACATCAATGAAAAATCAAGCTTAAGCAGCTCTTTGGCTCTTGTTTTTGGTAAAATATTGTCAGCGTTTAAAAACTGATGGTAAATACTTATTTTACAGGATTTGTCTCCATTACTGGTACCTGTTCCATTATAAAGGTGTTTACTATATATATGTACATATATAATTTCTACATCTTATAAACTAAAGTCCCCCGCCGCGTCTGTATGTATGTTCGCGATAAACTCAAAAACTACCTAACAGATTTTCATGTGGTCTTCACATATCAATAGAGTGATTCTTGGGGAAGGTTTAGGTATATAATTTGTTGAGGTTTACCCGTGCGAAGCCGGGGCGGGTCGCAGTATATATTAATTTCGAGCTAGTAACAAGCGATAGTGATCCTCTGCACTTAATTACGGTTATCAAACAAATATTGTACACTCTGAAAAGGTAAACTAGTCGTGTTAATCGTGACACTGAGAGATTGCTTGTCAGGCTTTTAAATAATCTTGCAGTTTCCGCCATCGCGCGTGCCCATATCGTTACTCAGTCACTTCCTAGGGGTGTACTTAGGGGGGTATATCGATCGAACTTCACTTCAAGAAGTTCGTTTGATCATCAAATATTGATATCACTGGAGTGCCACTGGTCGAGTGGACCTCTATCGGGCATTCAGAAAACTTACTTAGATAAAGAGAGAACTAAGAAAATATTCGTGGTCTAGAATTTGGATTCGATCTTATATATAAATGTATTTATCTATATCGTCGCCTAGTACCCAGGGTACAAGCGTTGCTTGAGGCTAGGTCGATCTGTGTAAGATTGTTCCCAAAATATTGATTATTTATTTATTTTACGTTTCCATATAAACCACCGTGTACACGCAAACAATTTGCATTGTATTTTAATCGTGATTATTGTATTAATTTTAATTTAAGTATTTATAGTTAAGAAAATGTTATGTCGTTGATAACGTTTTCATATTGGTTGTATAATTTTTGCATATCGTTCACCGACTGAATACTTTATCACCTAATGTACCTTAACACCCTGTACTATATGTTGTTTTTTAAGTATTCTGGCAAATAAAATAATTCTGATTCTGATTCTGAAACCTTATTGAAACCACCACATCGCCGAACCAATCGTGGCCCACCGATAGTCAGTTAGTAGGTATATCGATGTTTCACTATGCTAATTGCATTCTTATTGTCCCCAGGTCGAACATACAACGATTTGAACCAGTACCCCGTGTTCCCGTGGGTCCTCACCAACTACGAGAGCGAGGAGCTAGACCTGAGCCAGCCCTCCAACTACAGGGACCTGTCTAAGGTATAAGCTGAAATATATGTCATGTACGAAAGATACTGTCGAAGGTATATTGTATTGGTATTTTTTTAAACGCTAACTTAAAGGTTAACTGGAAGAGATCCCACAATGAGTAAATCCCGACTGTTCACATTCCTAAAGGATCACGTTTAGTAGGCGCTATATACATATAAATATAGATCTAGACACAGCAGTGCGTATATTTACACAAAGCCTCTTTCAAACCCCAAAACTTATTTTCTATAGAGAATACATGATTGTCGCATTCAATAACAATTTTATGTATCATAGCCCATCGGCGCTTTGAATCCGAGTCGGCGTGCGTACTTCGAAGAGCGTTACAACACGTGGGAGCACGAATCCACGCCGCCGTTTCACTACGGCACACATTACTCTACCGCCGCCTTCGTGCTAAACTGGCTTGTGCGAATCGTAAGTACCCCTTCATGATTTTAATACGAAAGACCATCATTATAGCAACCGACGCGCTGAATTCGAGTCGACGAACGTACTCGTATTTAGAAGAGCGCTAATCTTGCACTTGGCATCTTGAATACACGGCGTCTTTCCAGTACGACACACATGACAACTGTGCTAAATGCTATTTCCCCTTCATGACTTTAGTATGATGGAAGATTATCGTTATAGCCATCGGCGCGTTGAATCCAAGTCGGCGCGCGTACTTCGATCGAAAACTTGAAAGCTTACTTACAATACTTAAAACCGCCAGTCTATGATGCCATTCTATAATGGGAAAGACACAAGTTAACAATGCATAATATAAATTAAATAATAATGCAAACAATTTAACAATTGGTTTTGGCTCCGACGACTTAGTTATTACAAACTTGCTTATCTGACAAACATAATGATAACAGAGACTAAATTTAACTGTTATTATATATTATATTTATCCCTCGACAAGATACATTGTGATGGATATGTTGGAAAACTGGAAATATTCACAGCAGACCGGCAAGTCTAGGTAGCAAAGATACATTTTGATCATAATAATATGTCATAAAGTTGGAAATGTAATGAGCTAAAAAAATAATGTCACTTAAAATAACTACTTTATATATTGTTTTTATATTGTAAATTAATATTATGAAAGAAATAAATCTATATCTAAATCTTACTTACAATCTGTAATATCTCTCCACACACGCGCGAACGTGATATTAAATCATTGTAATTACTCGTATTGTGATTATTTTAGATGTTATATTATAACATTGAATTGTCACGATCACGAATCTTACACCCATTGTATCCAGACTATATTTACTTTACTCTGTTTGTATGCACGTGCAACAAATTAAGTGTCAGATTGAATCATTAGGAGCACTTGGAAGGCCATTAGGGCGGTAGTAAAATTAAAAGCAGTGTATTGTCATTTGAAGCGCGAGCCTGGGCTCATTGAATCCTCTGACTTACTTTAACGCGGGCCAGCAGCGGTGTCATGGTCGAATTTTTGTCATCTGTCATGTCATGCGTCACTTTCGCACTTACTTACTTGTTAGAACGTGACACGTATGGTGAGAAATGATAAAGAGCCAACCATCTGACCATAATTGGCGACCGAACTTATATTGGTTCTTCTGGACCTTAGACTCGCTTTTCAGTGACGATTTAGTGAGACTCCCGGATTGATTTACGACATTACACTTCGACGCATTTAGTTTGGATTGAAATGCATCGCGTGGCATGTCGTGATGAATGCAATGGTGTTTCGTGGGGAACAAGCTAAGTATCATTATGCGATTTGAAGATTTCGTTGTGTCCAAACCCTTAGTCATTTAGTAATTTATTTATTGCAACCATAGTTTAGTACAGATCTTAATAACTAAGTACATTCAGTTCATAGTCATATGGGCCCTGGCAGGGCATTGCAATGTCATACATATTTTAATTTACAATTATCTCAATCGTTATTCGTGAATCTACTTATTTGGTACTTATTATGCATGCATATATTTTTATAATCCCATATCTAGTCTTAATTTTATATATTTTGTCACACTTATTATTTATATTTTTACAACCATTTGTTTGCACTTACATCTAGATCCTATTTCATGTCAAGTTAGGTATATATTTAAATTTTAACCATAATTCCAGAATTAATACAAAAGCAAAATAAGTCAAAACAATAAATTAAAATTTAAATAAAAATAATAAGAATAAATTACAATTGAAAATTAAATTACCTTGTCAAATTATTATCATTTAAAAAGTCATTAATAGTGTAATACGCTCTTTCTGTAAGCAAGTTCTTTAATTTACGTTTAAATATATGTTGTTTTTCTTCGGCTTTTATACTTTCAGGGAATTTGTTATAATTCAAAATATGCATCTTTGTTATTGTAAATGCTTGCTTACGAGTAGAACATAGATACTTATTTCAGTTTTCCCCTGTGTGCCGTAAAAGAACAGCAGCGATAACAACATTGATATTTATAGTATTTTTGCAACAGTTGTATAAGAAGGGTCAAAAAAGGCGAGTGGCGTGAGTTACAATGTGAGCCGGAGCCGAAGGCGTAGGCGAACATTGTAAAGGAATACGCCACGAGAATTTTTTGACCTACTTATACAACGTTGCATACAATATTTTTCCTACGAGTCAACAAAAATAAATCTTAATTTAGGTAAACAAATTACAGCAAAAGTATATAGCCAAGACGCGCGAGCATACCTTGTTACGCGCCCGGCTCGCCCCGGGTCGCGGCCGGCCGGTCGGCGACACCTCCTCGTAACTCATGAGGCCCTGGTACTTGCTACTTGCTAAATTAATTTTTTGGACAGTTTTTTCTCAATTTTGGCCACCGTAGCCTACGGAGACTAACAAGCAACGCTAAGAGGTCTTCGTAGTCTATGGGTGTTGCTATATTACGGGTGTCCCATGCGTGTTTCTGACTTATGAAGTAATTATTTTTACTATGCAACCAAATGAATATTTTGTAAGTTGGCAGCAATGCACTTAGTTTAAAACTGTATTCGTTTTGGTTTTGTTATGTTGGTAGCCATTAATCGCAGTAACGTTATAGCTTATAAAAGCACAAGAGCTTTTATGAGGAATAGACAATATAGACTTTTCTTGAAATCTTTTATGTATGTTCTTATATTCGTGTTAATGAATGCATAAATGACAGATAACAGTAGAGGAGTAGGAAAACAAATTTAACACATATTAGTGAAAGAATAAGGATCAAAGTCAAATGACGTTCTAATAGTAGTTTATGTGACTGCTACATAATTAAAGGCATTAAAATACCAGTGCTGCTTCTATAGTTACTTTAAAACAACAAAAAAAAAAACATTTTATACTTAAACCTAAAAACATTTTATAATGAAAACTTTTTTAACGCATGTCACAATTTCGTAGTTTTTTTTATTCAGAGACAAACTCGAGAGTCGGGGCCTATTTCCGTATTGTTCGATACTAACTAATATGCGAAAATTTTCAAAAATGTATGCAATTGACATTTCATTTCGAACAAAACGGAATCTCGACTGATATTAGAATAGATGTCAAATTGAATTGCTTTTTTTTCAGAGCCAGAGAAGGTTTATGATATGTGTGTAGATAGAAAAGTATTAATCATATGTCGAAAGATGGCAGTAAATTTACTGGGGCTACAAAGTTTTGTTTGACAATCCATCTTTTTATTTCAAATTCTCTTTGGTTATAGATAGAGATTTCTTCACGGACATCTTTGCAGGCCGACTTGCTTTTTTTTGCAAGATTCAAAACTCATGCATGTGTTACGTATGTTGCATTAGTTGCATAATAATAGTTCGAGCGCATTTAGATGCAACATGGATGAGTATTAATCAACATGTTGGAGCAGTTAAGAGCAAAATTACCGACAATAATGTCCGCCATCTATCGCATCGTGATACTCTGTTGAACATAGTTAATTAACCATTCGTAATCCTTATTACTATGGTATAAGGTATAATATCGGTCAGTTAAATGTGTTAGAGTTGTGTAAATAGGGATCCTATTACGGGAAATTGATTAGTATGGTTCGTGGAGAAGAATAAGTGGAGCTGTGTTGTGAAATGTTATGTATACTATAATCACTGGCCCGTATAATTAAGATATTCTAGATTCTAGATTACCTGCTTATGAAATCGGTTGGTTTTTAACGCAAGTTTGCCCATCTAGGAAATAAATAAATTAGTGTGTCTATGCCGTATCACGATATTTGAGAAACAAGTAGGTAAGGATCGGATGCAGCAAATATTTAGAGCAGAATTTAATTTTCCCAGTATTTGGACACAATAACCAAATAAAAAAACGATGACTAAAACAACAATCAATTGGTATTTATATACATTATATACCACCTACACGAGAATTATACATTATGAATATAGACATTTCCAGTGTTTATTGCATCACGCATCTCTTTTCGTAGTCAATTAAACTAAATATATTATATTATATATACAACTAAAGGTGACATATACATCACAAAAAATCAGCAAAAAGTATGCGGCCACATTCTTTAGTCTAGATTTTTTTTCATGCCATTCCTCAAATTTAAATTATGTTCGTTTAATTAGGTTAAAACCGTTTATACAAAAAATACGAGCTCAATCTAAATTATAAATAGCAACACGAGATTATAATTATAATTTTAATTCTGTAGTTTTAATGTCAGATAATTAGATAATGAAGGTGAAACCAGACGAGCATAATTTTTTGAGTTGTGAGTCGCTTAATTTCGGTTTCATACAAAACGTCTCTTTGGTTCACACGGCGACGCAATATAAGTTGTCTGCTGATAACTGACATACATTAAAATCTCTGCAGCTGAAATTACGCAGCTCACAACTCACAAAATTACGCTCGTCTGTCTCCACTCTTAGTCTGACAAAACGATTCGTTTAATAGACAAAGGTGATTTTGAAAATGAAAGGCACGAAGGGTCGATCCACTCTTTTACAATTTTTGTCTACCGACAAAATGGTTTGTTAGATTATAAATACCCACATGAATGTGTAGTGTAGGCTCACTTAGAAATACCTACATCTAGTCACAAAGACCTTACAAATCTGGCACAGCTCCAAACCCATCACGAGGGTTATAATTTCTCACAACCCCACAAGCACAAACGAGTTAACATTCAATCAAATATGAACCTTTTTACAACGTATTAAAAGGTTTACCAACCGAAAAATGTATTGCTGTTTTGTATGATGCATCTTTTAAGAACAATGGTGTATATTCCGAGGATCAAAGAGTGGTCGCCGTGAATTAACGAACGCATCGCCTTGATGAGATATGAGATGTCGGAACAATTTCGAGCGCGAGAGATACGCGTTAAGGCAGCTGCGCGTGCGTCGATTTTTGGTTTTCTCGTTTTATACGTGTCTCTTTTACTCAGGTAATTCACTAAATAAGAGTGAGAGGGATAGTGAGTTAATTGGACGATTTATAGACTTAAGAGTAGACTGAGGGCGAACGAAAAAGGAAATGGAAATACACATAAAATAAGCGGAGATGGAGCTGTTGTTTTGTGTCTGTAGCCGAGGGTGCAATAGCCTTTTTTTTTAATTTTTGAACAATAATAGCTATAACGAATATTGAAAATTAATAGATAACAATGAGAAATGACAGACGTTTATTAAGCTAACTGTTCTTCCTGCATTTCTGCATTCTACATTTTTTGCACCTAATATGTTGTTTTTACCACCAAAAATCCATTCTATTTTTGTCTGTCTCATATGGGTCTTTATTTTATAGATTCTACTTTTTAGCTACTGTCCCTCCGCTTGTTAAGATAAAGTAGGTACTTACTTAAAAGTAGCATATAATAAGTATGTAATTTTACTAAGAGATATTTTTTGTGTTGGGAAACATACAGCATCAATAACACATATATCTTAATAATAAGAAGATAAAACATTTGCCAAAATAGTTTCCACTTTAAATTTATACAACAAAAGCGCTCTGAAAAAGACATGCATGAGATTAAAGGTACATATTATAAAGAAAACAACAGGTATCATTTTGTACACGATGCAAACAAAAAACAACAGTGCGATGCAAACCGATGAGACGATAATGATGAGAACTGAGACGGATAAAAGACTAAAAACTACTATCTAACTAAAGTTGAAAATTAAACATACAAACACTTTCACTATTTTTTTGCTATTTCGAATTGCAGAAACAAATTTGTGCTGATTGAATTGGAATAAGTCAATATGGAAATATGTTTTATTATAAGCACGTGACGTCAAATTTTGCACTGTATAATCAACTTTTAAACTGACACGTGTTTTTTTACGCACTTTTACTTTTCCCGAAATAGCGACAATTCGGCACAGTTGCAAGCGCCATACTCTCGGAGTAACTTACTAACTAACTTGTATTGATGTTTCGCAGGAGCCGATGACAACGATGTTCCTGGCGCTGCAGGGGGGCAAGTTCGACCACCCCAACCGGCTGTTCTCCTCCATCGCCATGTCCTGGAAGAACTGCCAGCGAGACACGTCCGACGTCAAGGTACTGTGCCCACTACTCATATCAGATCTAGGAGCCCATTACGATGATTTTCTGGCGCTGCAGGGGGACGGGTTTGGCCACCCCAACCGGCTGTTCTCTTCCCTAGCCATGTCCTGGAAGAACTGCCAGAGAGACAAATCCGAAGTCAAGGTACTGTGCCCACTTTACATATCAGAACTAGGAGCCTATGACGACGATGTTCTGGCGCTGCAGGGGGACAAGTTCGACCACTCCAACCGGCTGTCAGTGAACAACTGCCAACGGGACACTTCCGATGTCAAGGGACGCTTGAGTTCACAAACATCTTTTGAAGTCAACGTTCCAAAAATATATTTCCACGATCTATTTGTATGTAAATAAATGCCCTTACCAGGATTGGAACCCGGAACCTCCAGCTTCGTAGGTAGGGTCACTACCAACTAGGCTAGGAAGCCGTCTAAATATAACTTGATAATACTTATACTGACCGGGATATGGACCGTGATTACGTTTTGTATTGTTTTCGAGCTCCCGATATTTCGAGGCATATCCCGGTCTATAGAAGTCTAGTGAAACTAACCGTGAATTATTCAAAACGGTTATAACTTGATGACTTGTTTATTTAAGACAAAGTTCTCCTATGATAACTTTTCTACAGTTACATGGTTAAATTTTTATCGGCAAAATAAAGTAGGATGGATACCTACTCTTCAATCGTGAGTTGTAATATCCATGTTTACGAGTACCTTATTTTCTATAACACGTATCAAGTGGATATCAAATAAGTACACCGATTACCGCGCGCAGCGAAGCGCGAGTTTGCATAACCTGCCATCATAGTCAGGATAGGTTACTGAAGCTCGTGCCAGCGCTGTCAACTCCACGATCTTACAATACAAGTGCAGTGAAGACATAATGATGTTCTTATGTTTAACATAAGGCGCTTATTTACAGCGTAGTCGGTGAATATAGACAAACATCTGCGCTGTTAGATGCAATTTTAATCTGTGTGCTGTTTTCAATTACACATCGATTACACCACCTTGGCACAGATCTGTGCTTGATAACGGTCTGTATTTTTAACAAATCTAGCAAAAGAATAGAGATCAAACTTTTGCAGTTTTATTTTCCCACGCCAATTTTGACCAGAATACAGGTGGTCCTATAGGGACCGTGCACGTTAAAGGATATGCCATCTTCTGACCTGAATCGGAAACTTAAACTTGACATTCACGCACGCTACCTAGGGCGTTGTAGGTTCTGCCATCTTATGGCTTAAATCTGAAGCTTAAACTTGACATTTATATTTTGCGCCAATAAACAAGAGGCTTCTGTGATGCCCCCTACAGTTCATGCATACTCCCTAACTAAGTTACTCACGTGGTTAATATGAAAATCTATCGAACTTTTTTTTGGGATATTAATCTAACTTTTTTATTTGGATTTGTGAAACGTAACTTTTACTCCGTACTACTTAACCTTTTACCAATATCACCAATTTTGCTCCCAGCAATCAATCAGCAACTTTCGCAAAAAAATTAACAAGAGAAACCTACGCTGTCAGACGAAATAGCAGCTACAGAGGTTCCCAATCACATTCCCCCCCCCCCCCCCAAAAACCGGCTTCTATGCAGGTAGATACCGTTATTAAAAGATATAAGCCTTGACTTGACTGCCTTGTTTGTTCCGTCAGGAGCTGATCCCTGAGCTGTTCTTCCTGCCCGAGATGCTTGTAAATAGCGCAGGCTACCGCCTAGGCCTGCCCGATTCACCGTCAGGAGACGTCATCCTTCCACCCTGGGCCTCGTCAGCTGAGGAGTTCGTGCGGATCAACCGCATGGCGCTCGAGTCAGAGTTCGTGTCATGTCAGCTTCATCAGTGGATCGACCTCATCTTCGGATACAAGCAGAGAGGTATGGTACCTACCGTCAAAGAATATAATTTCCGTACCATTTCGTATGAGGCACAGGTCTTTAGCGACTTTCATATTGATTGTCACTGCGACAAGGTACGAAATGGCGGTGAAATTAAATTCCTTGACCATAATTATTATGGTAAATCTAGAAGCTGCTTAGAGCTTCTTCTATTGGAATTCGTGTAGATCAACGGCAAAGGAATACAATCAGTGTTTCGTAGGAGTTACAGCAGTGAATTGACCTATTCTTTGGATGCAAGTAAAATTATATGCTGCTCAACAGCATAACAAACAACAAGTTGCTCAACTAACAAGTTAAATTTATTTTCATTTCATCAACAGATTCATCAGAGAAATATGACTAAAGTTGTGCAACATTTAAACGCTGCACAGTTTCAACCATACTTAAAATAGAATACATTTTTTACCTCTGAAATTACGCAAGATTATTGTTTACACTTTTTGTTGGATAATTAGTAAGGTAGTTTAAACTATTGAACCGTATCGACTGTTTTATGATGTTTTATCGACAATTTGGGTTAGTCATAGCTACAAGAAGACACCCAAATAAGATGGGATCCGATTCACGCGGAACTAAATAGTAATTAAATAGTCAATTAGAGAAAAACAGTAATTAGTTACCGGAACGGAACAACAACTTACTGTCTTTTTACGGAAATTCGAGGCGCTAGAGCGGAAGTACTTGTCATAAATGTGACTAATACTTGTGACGATTGAGTTCATTCACCATAAAAACCCCGACAAATGGAATAAAAAGCATCAAGTTCCGTTCATTACTTTAGGATCACGAAATTTTCTTTAGATCGATCTGTTAAATAAGAATACTCTGTAGATATCACATAAACAAATACATTTTAGCGTGTAAAATTATCAAATTAGTTTTGATGGTTGAAGCCTCTGAGACACTACCGGTTGAAATATAATATTATTATGCTGCTATACTCCGCAGACGTAAAGATTGCAATAATAGTAACTTGTAAGTACGGGGTCGGTAAACAGGGGCTTCTCCAAGCGTACCAAAAATACCCGTGAAAACTAACAACATTTGCGGCTTTCTATTTCTACTGCGGCTAGCTGTAATCTTCAAAACTTTTCTGACCCCTGATTTAGTATGGGACACCGTTTATTCTATATACTCATTACTCATTTTTCTCCTCAGGACCCGAGGCCGTCCGCGCCACCAACGTGTTCTACTACCTAACCTATGAGGGAGGCGTCCGTCTCGACCAAATCACCGAACCCGTCACCCGCGCGGCCGTGGAAGACCAGATCCGAAGCTTCGGACAAACCCCAGCGCAATTACTCAGCGAACCGCATCCACCAAGGGCGTCTACTATGCATCTGGCGCCGTTGATGTTTGCTGCGGCCCCTGATGATGTGTGCCTCAGGCTGAAGCTGCCGTCTAATGCCGCTGTTGTTCATGTGTCTGCGAACACGTATCCGCAGCTTGCGATGCCTGCTGCCGTTACGGTAATTAGATCGAAGAGAATTGGCTTCTATTCCATTTTTCCCTGCCTCTCTACGATGATGATAGTATGATGAACATCTAGGTAGTGACTTAACCCCTTATGCATAAAAGTAAGAAAATATCTAATAAACACAAAATATGTCAAAATGATTGACAGAGATAAACGATGATCAATGGCGTTTTAGATTTGACACGCGCTTAATTAATTGCCTTCGACAATAAAGATCATTATCGGCGCACCTAAAGAGCCACGAGCATCGGTCACGGATCTGAACCTGGATGCATGGATGGATCTGGACGGATGACTTGTTAGGATACCAGTCACTATCTCTCGCATTCAATAAATCGTAACAAAGTGCCGTGCAAACCAAGTGCAGCCAAAGTTGACAAGAGATTATGCACTAAATAAAAATGTATTAAAGTGTATTTGTTTGTAGGTCTCGTATTGAATGGAACCATTCTGGTTGCAGGTGAGCGCGGCGCGCGCGTTCGCGGCGCACCGCTGGGTGGGCGGCGGCTGCGCGCACGCGGGCGCGCGCCACGCCGCCGACCACGCCGCGCCGCCCGCCGCGCCGCTGCTCATGGACCCTGTCTGGGGTACGAGTAGCATATCTCCTACTGTCTTGTGCATTCCTGGTACCCACGCGTTGCCGTTGACATTTCTGTTCCCGATCATGACCAAACCCTTGTGGAATGAGGGTTTGGTCCCAGTGAAACCATTCTGAGATAAGGATTTTAGTAACTAAACTTAACCCCTGGAACGCCGAACCGACAAACATACTTGTACCCGTTAAATGCCTAGTGCCGGATTCGTCCCATCCCCCTCAAACGCCAGATAGGCTCGCGTACGTGCACCCGTTGACTGCCGAGACTTATACTCATATTGCATTGAAATGCAAGTAATATAAAACTCTATTTGTAAGTGTTTAGATCTCAAAATTAAGTTAGAATATGCTAGAATAAATTTGGTGACTGATAAGGCACAAGGCAGTTGAGACAGTTTATACAGATCCGGGACTAGGCAGTAGACGGGTACAAAAATTGAAGACCCTCTAGCAATTGACAGGACTGGTACGGATCAGGCACTAGGCGTCCCAAGGGTTAAAGCTAAGTGCGTTCACAGGCTGATGATATGCCCTGTCTGGGGTACCGAAGCTTCACGTTCGTTCCGTTAACAAGTGCCTTCAGTTATATCGGAGCGAGTAGTGGTTAAAGAATATCCAGTAAATACTACCCGAAGCCAGGACGTCATCTGATTCACCCCCTTTGTTATCTAGAATTGTTAAACTTTATTTTTTCAGAATTTCGGAATACTTATTTTTGGAAATTTTCCTTTATTTTGCTTATAAAACGCGTGTATTATTTACTCTCCACAGCGAACGGCGGCGCCGCTGCGTTAGCGCGACGACAGCTCGGCGATAACTTCTCGCAGCGAGTACGCGCGAGAACCAATTGCTTCGTGACCACGGTGGACTCGCGGTTCCTTATCGCGGCTGGCTTCTGGGACAATTCCTTCCGCGTCTTCTCTACAGAGACAGGTTAGCTAGCTACCTATAGACGTCACTGAATAGACGCCAAAGATTAATCCGATCGAGCGAAGCTGCGACAAATGCTCGTAGCGAGTCCGCGCAAGGACCAACTGCTTCGTTAGTTCGTAACCACGGTGGACTCGCGGTTCCTTATCGCGGCTGGTTTATAGGATAGTTCCTTCCGCGTCTTCTCTAGAGACAGGTAGAAGCTACCTTCATGATCATCTCATCTATCTATAGTAGTCACTGCTACCTGAATGGTAATAAACCTTTAACATCGTGCACCAACTAGGCATTTCTCATCGAATCAACTACTGTTCTGTAATTTAATTTCATTTGGTATTTTAATTCAAGACTTAAAAGTTTAATAGTTTCTTAGTATCTATAGAACTGAGTTTGAACCTCAAAAAAAAATGAAGCGCTATTATGATGCGATAGTCTTGACGTGTATTACCTAGTTCAGCTTTGTATAAACGATTATTTCTGTTTACAGCCAAGATCGTCCAAATCATCTTCGGCCACTACGGCGTCGTCACATGCGTGTGCCGCTCGGAGTGCAACATCACGTCGGATTGCTACATCGCATCCGGGTCGGAAGACTGCACCGTGCTGCTGTGGCATTGGTAAGGATGATGGCCAGGCAGTTTAGCAGCAAGATCGTTTAACTGATTTAACAACCTCTTCCGAGATTCTAATTCAATACGATCCACAGAATTATTGCAATCGGAGAAGATATGTATAGTCCGTCTTAATTAACTCTGCACCGACATTGTCGTAAATAATGTGTTCACGTGAACCTTTGACGTGTACACGAATTTGAACACTTTCCCACCTTTTCATGGCAGAGTTAGCTTGGTCAGACTATTATTTTTTATTTCAATGAATTTATGGTTTTATATATTTTTTTCCGCTTGATCGAATTCCACCTGATTATAGGCGACCACAATTTTTTTTTTCACAAAAACCAGGAGCGCGTAGTAACCATAAATCGTCTTACAGGTCCGCGCGGCACGGAGGCATCGTGGGTGAAGGCGAGACCCCGGCGCCGCGCGTCACGTTGACGGGCCACGACGCTCCCATTAACGGAGTCCTGGTGTCTGCTGAGCTCGGCTTGGTTATTTCTTCGTCAGTCAGTGAGTATTGGCGAAGTTACTGATTTTTGTTTTGATATTTGAATGTTTTCATTGCGAAGTCTTCCAGTACGGATATGATGGTTGTAATGACAGGTGTAACCCGAAAAATTAAACCCACATAACATCATATTATGTAGTTCCAAATATTGGAAATGTTGGAATCTACTAAAAGTCTGTAGTCTGTGGTTTATGTTAGGACGTTATTATTACTTTGTATTTGGCATACGTATATAAATACATGTTTTTGTTAAACGACTGAAGCACGTTCTGTGTTAAGCTTTGCTTTGTCACTTGAACCGGACCATCCAATTAAAATTGGTACCATTCATCCTGGTCACGGCACCAAATTGTAATCCACTTCGTATTTGGTCTCCGTATTTAGTATATTATATAAATCGGACGCTGCAAGTGCTACCTTCGACATTCATTAAATTCTTTTTTATCTGTTGTTACGTTGTTAGGGAGTTCATTAACAGTAATAGGGGCTTATTTGACTAGGTAACGGGCAGTTTGTTCATTTTTCACTATCACTATAGTTATATAAAGTGCTTAGAGCAGGCCAGAATATTTCTTGTACAACATGCTAATGAACCATCAATATCAGCAGAATATAAACTAAATATTAGCTTCTTTTAGTACGCATTTAGCTTATTTTAAGGCTAGATCGATTTGTTTAAGATTATCTATAAATATAAATTTGTTTGATCCGCAGACGGCCCCGTGCTGATCCACACGACGTTCGGCGAGCTGCTGCGCGCGCTGCCGGCGGCGGAGGGCGTGGCGGCGCCGCGGCAGCTGGCGCTGTCGCGCGAGGGCGTGGTGGTGGTGGCCTACGCGCGCGGACACCTCGCCGCCTACACGCTCAACGGCCGCCGCCACCGCCACGAGACGCATAACGACAACTTCCAGGTAAACTACACACACTTCAACCCCCAGATGATTCGCTCCTGATTCAAACGACGTTGCGCGAGCTTTTAAAATACGCTCAACGACCACCGGCACCGGAATGAGACGCATAATGATAACTTCCACTACCTCGTTGTATTTGAAGTCGCAGTAATTTCCGTTGGGACATTAACTTACCTGCCAATGTTATCTCGAATGGAAGTGTACGATACTCTGGAGTTGCAGGCAGGTTGCTACGGTAACAGGCGGGCTGTAGGTACGTTTAATGTTAAAAATTACTGATCCTGAACACACACCGAATCACATTTTTTCAGGACGTACATTTTTTCAAATAACCGACTTCAAAAAGGAGGAATCATAATTCGTCCGACTCTTTATTTTCGCTTTTTTGGTATGTATTGTATGACACAACTGGTAAAAGCAATCGCGGCCATACTAAATTAGTACTGGAGCGCCCGTGTGTGTAGTGACCACAAGTTATCTTATACAATACTCCACCTTGTAAGTGAGGTAATTTGTAGTAGTCCCGTAGAATTATTGAAGACCATAAAATAATGGCAACTATTTTGATGCTGTCGGCTATGTGTCAACGACAATGTGTGTGTGTGTGTGTGTGTGTGTGTGTGTTGTGTTGTTGTTGAGAGCTCAACGAGGGGGGGGGGGCGGAAGTTTAGGGTCGGCAACGCGCATGTAACTCCTCTGGAGTTTCAAGCGTACATAGGCTACGGAGACTGTTTACCATCAGACGGACCGTATGCTTGTTTGCTACCGACGTAGTATAATAAAAAAAAAATGGTTGTGTATTCGCAGTGCCTGCTGCTGTCCCGCTGCGGCGAGTACCTGGTGTGCGGCGGCGACGCGGGCGTGGTGGAGGTGTGGCGCGCCTTCACGCTGGCGCCGCTCTACGCCTTCCCGCCCGCCGGCGCGCCCGTCTGCTCGCTCGCGCTGTCGCACGATCAGAAGTGAGTACCTTATACTGTGTACTCGCAGAGCCTGCTGCTGTCCCGCTGCGGCGAGTACCTGGTGTGCGGCGGCGACGCGGGCGTGGTGGAGGTGTGGCGCGCCTTCACGCTGGCGCCGCTCTACGCCTTCCCGCCCGCCGGCGCGCCCGTCTGCTCGCTCGCGCTGTCGCACGATCAGAAGTGAGTACCTTATACTGTGTACTCGCAGAGCCTGCTGCTGTCCCGCTGCGGCGAGTACCTGGTGTGCGGCGGCGACGCGGGCGTGGTGGAGGTGTGGCGCGCCTTCACGCTGGCGCCGCTCTACGCCTTCCCGCCCGCCGGCGCGCCCGTCTGCTCGCTCGCGCTGTCGCACGATCAGAAGTGAGTACCTTATACTGTGTACTCGCAGAGCCTGCTGCTGTCCCGCTGCGGCGAGTACCTGGTGTGCGGCGGCGACGCGGGCGTGGTGGAGGTGTGGCGCGCCTTCACGCTGGCGCCGCTCTACGCCTTCCCGCCCGCCGGCGCGCCCGTCTGCTCGCTCGCGCTGTCGCACGATCAGAAGTGAGTACCTTATACTGTGTACTCGCAGAGCCTGCTGCTGTCCCGCTGCGGCGAGTACCTGGTGTGCGGCGGCGACGCGGGCGTGGTGGAGGTGTGGCGCGCCTTCACGCTGGCGCCGCTCTACGCCTTCCCGCCCGCCGGCGCGCCCGTCTGCTCGCTCGCGCTGTCGCACGATCAGAAGTGAGTACCTTATACTGTGTACTCGCAGAGCCTGCTGCTGTCCCGCTGCGGCGAGTACCTGGTGTGCGGCGGCGACGCGGGCGTGGTGGAGGTGTGGCGCGCCTTCACGCTGGCGCCGCTCTACGCCTTCCCGCCCGCCGGCGCGCCCGTCTGCTCGCTCGCGCTGTCGCACGATCAGAAGTGAGTACCTTATACTGTGTACTCGCAGAGCCTGCTGCTGTCCCGCTGCGGCGAGTACCTGGTGTGCGGCGGCGACGCGGGCGTGGTGGAGGTGTGGCGCGCCTTCACGCTGGCGCCGCTCTACGCCTTCCCGCCCGCCGGCGCGCCCGTCTGCTCGCTCGCGCTGTCGCACGATCAGAAGTGAGTACCTTATACTGTGTACTCGCAGAGCCTGCTGCTGTCCCGCTGCGGCGAGTACCTGGTGTGCGGCGGCGACGCGGGCGTGGTGGAGGTGTGGCGCGCCTTCACGCTGGCGCCGCTCTACGCCTTCCCGCCCGCCGGCGCGCCCGTCTGCTCGCTCGCGCTGTCGCACGATCAGAAGTGAGTACCTTATACTGTGTACTCGCAGAGCCTGCTGCTGTCCCGCTGCGGCGAGTACCTGGTGTGCGGCGGCGACGCGGGCGTGGTGGAGGTGTGGCGCGCCTTCACGCTGGCGCCGCTCTACGCCTTCCCGCCCGCCGGCGCGCCCGTCTGCTCGCTCGCGCTGTCGCACGATCAGAAGTGAGTACCTTATACTGTGTACTCGCAGAGCCTGCTGCTGTCCCGCTGCGGCGAGTACCTGGTGTGCGGCGGCGACGCGGGCGTGGTGGAGGTGTGGCGCGCCTTCACGCTGGCGCCGCTCTACGCCTTCCCGCCCGCCGGCGCGCCCGTCTGCTCGCTCGCGCTGTCGCACGATCAGAAGTGAGTACCTTATACTGTGTACTCGCAGAGCCTGCTGCTGTCCCGCTGCGGCGAGTACCTGGTGTGCGGCGGCGACGCGGGCGTGGTGGAGGTGTGGCGCGCCTTCACGCTGGCGCCGCTCTACGCCTTCCCGCCCGCCGGCGCGCCCGTCTGCTCGCTCGCGCTGTCGCACGATCAGAAGTGAGTACCTTATACTGTGTACTCGCAGAGCCTGCTGCTGTCCCGCTGCGGCGAGTACCTGGTGTGCGGCGGCGACGCGGGCGTGGTGGAGGTGTGGCGCGCCTTCACGCTGGCGCCGCTCTACGCCTTCCCGCCCGCCGGCGCGCCCGTCTGCTCGCTCGCGCTGTCGCACGATCAGAAGTGAGTACCTTATACTGTGTACTCGCAGAGCCTGCTGCTGTCCCGCTGCGGCGAGTACCTGGTGTGCGGCGGCGACGCGGGCGTGGTGGAGGTGTGGCGCGCCTTCACGCTGGCGCCGCTCTACGCCTTCCCGCCCGCCGGCGCGCCCGTCTGCTCGCTCGCGCTGTCGCACGATCAGAAGTGAGTACCTTATACTGTGTACTCGCAGAGCCTGCTGCTGTCCCGCTGCGGCGAGTACCTGGTGTGCGGCGGCGACGCGGGCGTGGTGGAGGTGTGGCGCGCCTTCACGCTGGCGCCGCTCTACGCCTTCCCGCCCGCCGGCGCGCCCGTCTGCTCGCTCGCGCTGTCGCACGATCAGAAGTGAGTACCTTATACTGTGTACTCGCAGAGCCTGCTGCTGTCCCGCTGCGGCGAGTACCTGGTGTGCGGCGGCGACGCGGGCGTGGTGGAGGTGTGGCGCGCCTTCACGCTGGCGCCGCTCTACGCCTTCCCGCCCGCCGGCGCGCCCGTCTGCTCGCTCGCGCTGTCGCACGATCAGAAGTGAGTACCTTATACTGTGTACTCGCAGAGCCTGCTGCTGTCCCGCTGCGGCGAGTACCTGGTGTGCGGCGGCGACGCGGGCGTGGTGGAGGTGTGGCGCGCCTTCACGCTGGCGCCGCTCTACGCCTTCCCGCCCGCCGGCGCGCCCGTCTGCTCGCTCGCGCTGTCGCACGATCAGAAGTGAGTACCTTATACTGTGTACTCGCAGAGCCTGCTGCTGTCCCGCTGCGGCGAGTACCTGGTGTGCGGCGGCGACGCGGGCGTGGTGGAGGTGTGGCGCGCCTTCACGCTGGCGCCGCTCTACGCCTTCCCGCCCGCCGGCGCGCCCGTCTGCTCGCTCGCGCTGTCGCACGATCAGAAGTGAGTACCTTATACTGTGTACTCGCAGAGCCTGCTGCTGTCCCGCTGCGGCGAGTACCTGGTGTGCGGCGGCGACGCGGGCGTGGTGGAGGTGTGGCGCGCCTTCACGCTGGCGCCGCTCTACGCCTTCCCGCCCGCCGGCGCGCCCGTCTGCTCGCTCGCGCTGTCGCACGATCAGAAGTGAGTACCTTATACTGTGTACTCGCAGAGCCTGCTGCTGTCCCGCTGCGGCGAGTACCTGGTGTGCGGCGGCGACGCGGGCGTGGTGGAGGTGTGGCGCGCCTTCACGCTGGCGCCGCTCTACGCCTTCCCGCCCGCCGGCGCGCCCGTCTGCTCGCTCGCGCTGTCGCACGATCAGAAGTGAGTACCTTATACTGTGTACTCGCAGAGCCTGCTGCTGTCCCGCTGCGGCGAGTACCTGGTGTGCGGCGGCGACGCGGGCGTGGTGGAGGTGTGGCGCGCCTTCACGCTGGCGCCGCTCTACGCCTTCCCGCCCGCCGGCGCGCCCGTCTGCTCGCTCGCGCTGTCGCACGATCAGAAGTGAGTGCCACCGCGTAATTACCTCACCTAACAATATCAAATTCATTAATTGATTCATTTATATTTTTTCACCACACCAGCTGGTAAAGGGATGAGAAAGTTGCATTTGATTCACATGTGTAGAAAAGTAATATAAAAAATTTGTGTTTTCCCTTATATTTAGGTGGTAGAATTGACTTTTAAATAGTGATTTTGAATGATAATTATTTAATAACGTTCATTTGGATTTAATTTGCTTTGTTTTTGCTTGATATTTTACAGTTCGAATTTCCCTCGCTTTGGTGTGGTGAACATTTTTGTATTTGACTCGGTGGCAAAATTTGTTTAACCCTCGTACCTTGAAACCCTCGCAACGCTCAAGATTCCATTTTTCCAAACACACGCTACGCTCGTGGTTCAATTTTAGAATATTTCGCTTGCTCGGGTATCAATATTGGCACGAGCGATTAAACAACAACTTTGCCCCCTTGTAAAAGAAATAATTATTTTACCCCTCAATTTCCACTGTCGCGATAATGCGTCGTCAGAAAGTTACCTCTGCCTCCTGTTGTGAGTTTGCACATGCAAATTCTTATAAAACAGTTAGCAACCTGAAAACATTACTAGGCTCCATGGATCAGCTGGGCGTGGTTAGAGTTAGAGCTACCCTGTATTACTCGTACACGCAAAAATGGCACAACGGCTATCGATCCAGGGAAAATGCATAGGAAATTTAACTAACTAGTATATGAAGAAGTACAACACACATGGGAGTAAAAGGTTTTCTACTTTTCTAGAAAAAACTACACGAAACATATTTCAAAGTTTTCTAAAGTTACAATTGAACTTTATAAATATTAGTTTTTTTGGTATATAGTATATGTTTTAACTCAACCCATTGTCGTTTACAGGTTCCTGCTCGCGGGTCTAGAGAACGGTTCCCTCGTGGTATTCCACATCGACTTCAACCGCTGGCACCACGAATACCAACAACGCTACTGACTGCAGTAATCAAACGCAGTAAAACAGCAGGAACCCGGCTGCAGTAGTCACCGACTGCAGTGCGTGTAATTAATTCAATTAAATCTCTAGTTAAATATTACGAATGAATTTAGTATTCGCGTTAGTTGTTTTGTTTGTCGCATGCGGCGATTACAAACGCGATTAAAGCAGGTTCACTCCAATAGTACCTCTCATGTGAGTTTTTGAAAACTATAGCATGAAGCTAGTTGATTATTTTGATAGCTATGTCATTCAATTCTCAAAGGTAATTTAAATGTAAAGTTGCGCCCCGATCTAGTCTAGTTTGTTGCAGATTGCGCGCTTTATGCGAGCCTTGCGTGAGTTGCGCAATCCGAAGCAAAATGCGTGCGCATTCGCAGCGTATTCGCTAGATGTGGATGCATCTTTTGACACATGTGTGGTACTAAAGCGAGGTATTTAAAGTAACACACTATTTACACAAAGCGGTGTATTTTATTCGCAACGATATTCGCCCGGAATTAAAATAGCTTGAAATGATTTACGTAATGTTAAAGGGCTTTCGTGTAAATAGTGTAGTGTTAGAGAAGTAATATAAGGTAATGTTGAAGTCACTGGTTGTAAACTGTTTGATATTTCGTGTGAGCCGTAGCAAAAAGCTACTTTGATTAACATTTACATTCCATTTTCAAAGTATTATTTTAATTTGACTTTTACTTTTGTGAGTAGATTAAGTTTAAATATTATTTAATATTTACAACATTTATTGAAGATTATTTAGTAGTGCCATAGGATAATGTTTTAGTAATTGACTTAAAGTATTATATGTACTTATTATAAATAAACGTACGATCTCTATCGATTGGCGTCCATTTAATTGGTTGACATAATAGTTAATATAATAATATAATGTACTTAATTTATTCATTTTGGTGCAATATTTAAGAATTGTTTTCAGATTATTATTGTATGTATTAATTATAAATTGTATTATTTCAATATTGACCGACATAAATATTGTTTCAATGATTTTTATTGCAATATCTATTATAAACTTAGCTTGGGGATTTTCCAATCAATTTCAATTTATGTTTTAATAAGAATTCAATCTGTCCTAAGTGTACTTAACTTGTTTTTAATAATCATTTTTGCAGCTCTTTCTATTGATTACTTCTCTATTCTTGTTATATTGGTGATGGGACTTCTTGTACTTAATTATTGTAGGAAACTATTAATTTTGTTTGTTTAAGATTTTTGGTTTTTATTAAATGGTTATACAAATATATTAGTTTTTATTTCAATTTTCCTTTTCTTATGTTTTTTTTTATTTTGTGGATGACAAATAGGTGATGCCACAGATAAATAATTATGGAAAAAAGCGCGGCAAACGTCTACGAGGGACGCGAAAGTGCCAACATGTAGACATTTTCGCTAATTATACTATGTCAATAAGCATGTAGCGGATAGAAAATTAAGGCTAAGTATAACTTGTGTTACGGCTGAGTATGAAATAATAGTTTTGTACGCAACACTCGTCGTGTGACGTTGTATTTATTGTACAATCGAGTTTTAAAAACTATATTTTTGCATCACAACACCCGCACCGCTCCTTCCGTTCTGTGATTTAGGCTTATACGTGCACGTAGACATACCTTCTGACTTTCCTATCTCGTGCCAAAACTAACTGTAATATAATATCGGGCAAGCAAATTCACACTATTATAGAAATAATAATCTTACAGCGACCATTTTGAGCCTACTCTTGCGAGAAAGCTCCGACTATCTATAGTGCATAACTACTCAAATTTACATAATTAAATATTAGTAAAAATAGGACTGGAAACTGTCGTATACCGCCCTTATATTAGATCTAAAATGACATTGTGTTCTAGAGAACTCTATATTAAAGTCTAATTTCACGTAGTGGTCTTCTAGAGAATTGTACAAATAACTCGAAACCCTTATTCTCACGTCCCACTGTAGTGTATTGAGCAGTTATCCTAGCTGTAGCTCCTCGCTCCCTAGACTTGCTAAGCTAATCGCTAATACTTGTACTGTAGACAGTTTAGCAACTAAAGTCGGAAAAAATAACACCTTTGTCAATAATAATAAGGTTGAAACTCTGACTTTTCTTGCTGAACGATTAGTTATCACGAATAGTATTTTGTAGAAAAACAAAGCTACTTAATGCTTTCATTTCTGTAATGCCCCAATAGTACCTATCATAATTATCTTCTTAGCTCTACCTTTCCCATAACTTCACTTTATACGACAGAATTTTTTTTCTTTATTACCACAAAACAAATTTAGGTAGTTCGCGCAAGGTCGGACGCCATTGGTTAAATGTATTTCTATACCATAGACAAAACAACAACTTCTATTGGAAAATCAATATGGTCAAAACGCGCGAACACATTACGTGGAAATGAGAAGCAAATTCTTCAATGTTTTCGTTCCAAATTCAAAATACATAAAAGGAGAATTCATTCGAAACTTGATCTCTTGCACGCACCTCACTAACCAGACGCTACACGCAATTCTGTCCATTATAATAAGATACCTAGTATAGTTCGTGAATGTTGATTAGGATAACGTTTTTATTTCAATAGGCGTAAGGTACACTTTGTACATAATAATCACTGTCCATTTTATATTAAGCTAAATTAATATATTTAATGTATCTACGGTTATGGTTGGATGTTTTTTTAATGTCTCGAACACGCAAGCGTAGTGACGGGCAGTAGAGCAACACAAGTAATAAATAAATCTTAGCGAAGTCAGCCCCAATGTTTCCTTAGTACGGCTCCTGCCTCCGCCTTTCGCACCGATTGATTGATTTCGCATTAGATGTTCGAAAACTTTATTTGCTTTATTACATTGAATTGTTGTTGACCATATATTACTACCTATTTATAGTTATAATACATATAATTCGTAGGTTGTATACTCGCTAAGTCGCTATACATAGGACGAGGCTGGCCAGGCTCATAGGCAAAATGTCTAGTTTCCCATAAAATGTTTACGCTATAATTAATTTTTTAATGTTCCCAATTTCTAAATTCTTTTGCACAATACCTATTAGAAATAGTTAACGCAATGTTTAGGTAACGTCAATAATTTCTGTGTAGGAATTTCATTGTTAGTTATACACGTTGTTATATATTTTTTAAATGATTTATGTGTATTAAATTAATGTAGATTTTAAATGTTTTCACAGTTGTGGGTCGAGCATAGAGTATAGAGCAAAGACATTGGTCAAAAAGGCGCATGTCAACTTGAGAATTTATAACAGAAATTTTAGAAATAATTTCAGGAAGGACATAAAAACACGACTTACTCAAGAAGGCACGCGCTAATCTAAGTACATGTTATTTTAACGAATGTAAAGCTGGGTCCACACATATTTCATGTTGCTGTATCGTATCCGAACATTCTGATCGCTCGCAACACTGACGATCATGATACGCGTCGGCGCTACACGACAGTGTTACGATACCGTAAAATGATACAATTTTGTGGACCCACTAGACGCTCACTGGCTTCTAGTAGCAACATTTCTAAGTGTTCACAAAGTGCGGGTAGTTTTGCCACTCACCGTTCCGGTCCACGTAGAGCTGCGCCCACACGGGTATACATTTGCGTAACACCGACGCGTGCTATGATCGTTAGTGATGACACGAGCCTGATACGAGCGATCATAATACGGCACGTAGCATGATCACGATCTTTTTGCATCTATATCTACTAACGATCTTGATACGTGGAGATAAACGATACAGCAAAATGATACAAGTATGGACCCCAGCTCAGGATCTTCTCAATTAGTTGCGAAATAACGTCTTTTCGATTACCACATTGTTCATAGGAAATTATTATTATTATGCTAAGTATATGGTGCGTTTGTATGTAATGAGAGGATCTTAAGTAATAAATAAATGCATTAAACATACCTGATTTTTATTTATAGTAACCCCCACTTTCGTTTCTTCTATTCTATTCTCGTTATTTACTGGTGACATTTATTTATAGGAATCGTGCGCGTTGGAGGGTCTGCCATCTTGTGGCCTGAATTGGAACCATAAACATGTACATTTACACGTCACGTGTTTTCTTATGCATAGTAGGTTCTGCCATCTTGTGGCCTACATCGGAACAATAAACATCACATTTACGCCTCGCGCCAAAAATCTGACGGCTCCTGTGCTGCCTCCTACAGTTCATGCACGCTCCCTATTAAACAATATATGCAAGTTTACAGTACTAGACCAAAGCACTTACATATTACAGTATATTAAACTATAAATTAAGCCTTATTTCATATTCTAACGCTATAAATTGTATGTACAGTATACAGACTGTGTGTCAAATTTCATAATTGCCTACTTTGTTGTAATGCTATTGTCAAGATAAAGTTTACTAAATCGTCATGTGATGTGATGATGGCAAAGCGTTTCTTCGTTGCCGAGGCGTATGAGAACCTAGCACTATGTGTTAGTGTTCTACAATAATGTACCTACAAATGTATTTCTGTGGATATTACTTATAAATCACTTTTTACTGAAAGTTGTTAGACTGCCTGCCTTCCCGATTATATTATGATTGAAGCACGTAATCCAAAGTTTTAAAATATCGAAGAACTCGTTTAAAGAAAGACATTTATCACATTTATCTCAGGTAAACAATTTCTAACGGAAACTATTCTTAGATTCTAAATAGTTTTCTGCTCTTCTTTTCTCAACTTTCACTACTTTCGACTTTCCCGCCAACCTGCACTTCGCTTATTATTTTTAATTTAAAATCTAATCGCGCTTCCGCATGTATGTGGCGGTAGGTTTACACCAGGGGTCAGCTTTAAGTCCGTATTTGTTCCTCCTGGTTATGGATGCTCTGACATCGAACATACAGGAGGAAGCACCCTGGTGTATGCTGTTTGCTGACGACATTGTTCTTGTCGGAGAAAATGCACTTGAGGTCCAGAGCAGACTGGGAAAATGGCAAGAAAAGCTGGAAAGTGTGGGACTGAAAATAAGCAGAACCAAAACGGAGCATATGTTCTGCGATTTCGGTGGTCTATCCAGTTTTTCCCATATTGCCTTAGACGGTGTATCCCTACCAGTCTGCTCCGATTTCCGGTACCTTGGGTCATTGATCCAAAGTGACGGCAACATCGACCGTGACGTGAAAAATAGAATAAATGCGGGATGGATGAAATGGCGACAGGTCTCTGGAACAACTTGCGATCCACGAATGCCCCTTAAACTTAAGGGGAAAATCTACAGGACGATCGTGAGACCTGTTGTAATGTATGGATCAGAATGCTGGGCGACGAAAGTGACGGATGAAAGAAGAGTGCACGCAGCGGAAATGAGAATGTTGAGATGGATGTGTGGAGTGACGAGAAAGGATCGAATTAAGAATGAGTATATAAGGGGAAGTTTGAAAGTAGCACCGGTAGCGGAGAAGATAAGGAGTGGTAGGTTAGCGTGGTATGGGCATTTAATGAGGAGGTATGAATGCCATATAGGAAAAAGAATGTTAGGAATGAATGTTGATGGACGGAGAGCGGATGGTAGACCCAAAAAACGATGGATGAATTGTGTGAAAGAGGATATGAGAAAGAAAGGAGTGAGTGCTGAGGTGACGAAAGATAGAGGAGAATGGAAGAGAAGAACATGTTGTGCCGACCCCACATAACGTGGGATAAGGGCAGGAGGAAGAAGAAGAGGAGGAGATTCCCGCCAAAATAGCCAAATTCTAGCCCCTGCTAACGAAGAATCAGAATTAAAACTAAAATTTTTATATTGAATTAATTCATGTAAAACAAGACAATAATTTTACAAAGATAAGGTAATTCAGTGATATAATTTCAGGATAACTCATTAATTTATCAACCGTATGTTTATTTCTATTTTATTCCTGTCTCACATGAATACTACGATGATCCTACGTTTATATACTGTACTCAAATAGCTCGAAGGATACATTCGGAGGGCAGTATAGAAGACTCTGTAAAAGTATAAATATTAAAATTAAGAGTTAAGTATATAAGTAAATACATATTGTTAATTTAAGGGTTTAAAATTGTGTTTGTTTCTCGTAATCATGACAGTCATATAATTGTATTTGAATACATTTTTAAATATCAAGCTAAGATAAGACAAATAGATGGTTTCAGAACGTTACTCTCAAACTGACATTGACGTTTGCCTTGTCTCTTTCCGGCCTTTCAAGTTTTCTTAGCCCCCGTTGCAATCATGGCGGTGAACAATATTTCCAAAAAGCGAAAAGTATGTTGAAAAATGTGCCTTAATCATTGAAATACATTCAGCAAAACGATTAGCAGTTCCGTCTATACCGTAAATTATGCAGTAAAACAAAGTTAACTCAGTGAAAGTTGTGATGTTTATGGATCTCTGTTGCCAAATTCAGTGTTCACTTCAATATATTACATGCAATTTCCAACCTATAACATGGATTATTTTTCGGCTAATTGCGTCTAAATCCCAAATAAGTGTAAGGTGTTTCTTTGCTAAATAATACTTGTGCAACTAACATAACCTCTTGGTAATTTACAGTTCGTCGGAGATGGTGTGTTCAAGGCTGAACTGAACGAGTTCCTGACCCGCGAGTTGGCCGAAGATGGCTACTCTGGCGTGGAGGTGCGCGTCACGCCGACCCGGTCGGAGATCATAATCATGGCCACCCGCACGCAGAGCGTGCTGGGCGAAAAAGGCCGACGCATCCGCGAGTTGACCTCGGTGGTGCAGAAGCGATTCAACATCCCCGAGCAGTCGGTGGAGCTGTACGCCGAGAAGGTAGCCACCCGCGGTCTCTGCGCCATCGCTCAGGCCGAGTCTCTCAGATACAAACTTATCGGAGGTTAGTAACCTAACCAAAACAAGTGTACCAGGCTTTTAATAAATTTAGATATGCTTGAAATGTTTGATAGTAGTGTACAGAGGTTAGTTAGCAGTTAGCTGGATTCTTAACATTTTCTGCACCCCAATAAACCTGACACTGCTACTACATAGTGGTATTGTATTTCATTGGGGTTATATTAAAACCTTTGA
The DNA here is from genome assembly GCF_033807575.1 of Cydia pomonella. Taxonomy (NCBI): domain Eukaryota; kingdom Metazoa; phylum Arthropoda; class Insecta; order Lepidoptera; family Tortricidae; genus Cydia; species Cydia pomonella. Next base: position 1,561,448 of record NC_084716.1, read on the forward strand.
ATTTGTGTTTGCTTTTTATTAAAGCAGGCACAGTGTACGAAGGTCACAAGTATTTACTATTTATAATTTAAATGAATCCTGGTTGTCATCATCATTTTTGCAATTATTTTAACTACAGTATAATCTCACTTATTATCTGTCACTATGGTGCTACAAGAGTGCCAGATTTGTGGATAATTGGGATAGTAATGGAAGAAGTTAAGCAAGTTTGTATACATTTCGCTGTGTTGTTCATTATTGTGTAGAATAAATAAAACACACACATACACTCAAATATTAAATTTAAGTGCAAGTGTGATCTATTGGGACCTTCCGAAGTGCATGGTGGGGGTAAGTAAAGCGATCCCAGCGCATAAGGTGGTAAAAGTTGGAACTAACTGCATAGCTGGATAGGCATATTTAACATTTCGTACAGGTTATATGGCTCGAAATGAAACTTTGATTTATGATTTCTCCTGAAATATTCATTTAAATTGTATGGTGTAAGGGACCATTGTTATCTGTATGAAATGCTTAATATAATTAATACTAATGATAATTGTTAATAATGTATTTTTGCTAGCTAGCTTTGCAAACTCAACATATTACATGATCTTTTCCTAGAAGTTAAGAATAGGTATAGTAAGTTATCCTTAAAAGATAGTCATTTAACATTGTGGATTTTTTTTGTAGACCTATGAATGAGAAACAACCCCACCATACATTGTGTTGTTATAGCTCAAACAGATTAGGCAGCGTTTTGGATTAAAGCTCCTAGCCAGTGTGAGTTTTTCCCATTATATTTCAACTAATTTACATAAAACCTTAACAAGTTATATACCTAAGCCTTCCTCAAGAATCACTCTATGATAGATGAAAGTCGTATGAAAATCTGTTCAGTAGTTTTTAGTTTTGGAGTAGTTTTATAAGATGTAGTGAATTGACGCGTGACAGACGTGCAAATAAGCGAATATGTAGGGTTATCATAATTAGTGGGAATGGATACAGGACAATACGGTAGTAATGGTGTTACAGGGAGAGCTTTAATTCACATAGGTATAGAAACAATGTGGTTTAATAGAGTCGATTATGTCATTTTTATATGGTATTTTTTCAGCAGTATTAATATATGAAACAAAATTTCATATAAGTTTGTGTTTAAAATAATAGTTACTCTGTGAGTGCTATCAAAATCGTTATTATATGCTGTATGCATGTTGTTTTCTATATACAACGTGTCCCAAAACTCAACGATAAGCCGGCACCAGAGGATGGAGCTGCTTATGATTAGTCGAGAAAAAATAAGGAAAAAAATATATCTCAATTATTTTAGAAATTACAGAAAAAAAATGAAATTCATCGAAAATCGACATCCCTAATGGTATTTTTAACGACCATGTCACAAATATTCAAATATTACTGTTTTTTTTTTTGTTTTTGGAAACTTAAGTAGCCCTGCTATCTAACACAGTTCTTAAAAATACCATAATACATGTAGTTTTTACACAAAAAATAATCAAAATTCATTTTGTCCCTACAATTTTGAAAGATTTTTTCTTACAGTCCACTTTCAATCATCATGGTGTAAAAAAATAGTATCGACACCACTATGGCAATTATTTTCAAAAGTTGACGCAACTAACCAAGATTCCAAAATGGTATAATACTTTAGGAAACCTAGTCACAAAAAAAAACAACGAATTTTTAAACAAGAATCGACATTATTTAATGTTGGCGGTAATCACTTTTACTGTACCCAAAAAAGGATTTTTGTTGTTGAAAAATGTTGAATAAATGCAAAGAAATGGTACAATTTTTTTTCCTTTTTTTAAAATTCATTTACTACATTATTAATACTACAGTAAATGTTCAAATTGCCTGCCACCGGCATTAATACAGACATGACATCGCCTTAGAAATGATCGTTTTATCCGTCGTGCATATCTTCTACCATTGATATGATCCGCAGCTTGTGTGATTTTTTGGCGAAGCTCGTCCAATGTTGCTATGGGTTTTTTGAGTAGATTTTGTCTTTAAGACAGCCCCAGTAGAAGAAGTCCAGGGGGTTCAGGTCGGGCGAACGGGGTGGCCACAAGATAGGACCAAGTCGCCCGATCCAACGCCCTGGATACTCTTGGTTTAAGTATTCTCGCACTGCACGGGCATAGTGAGCTGGGCAACCATCATTTTGAAACCACATGTTTTGTAAATCACGTAAAGGCACGTCTTCTAATAATTCAGGCAAGTCGTTTTGTAAAAAGGTCAAATAGCCATCACCATTAAGGTTTCCTTGTAACTCAAAGGGTCCAATTACATTTCCATTTAAGATGCCCGTCCATAAGTCAATCAAATAATACGGAACAATTAATACGGAACGGTGCACAGCGAACAAAGGATCAGAGTGTACTGACTTGAAAATTGTATTAACTACCCACATTTTCCATTGAAATTTTAAAACTTGCAACAACAACCCTTTTCAAAAGTGATTAATATCAACATTTAAAAATGTCGGTTCTTGTTTAAAAATTCGTTGTTTTTTGTTGTGACTAGGTTTCCCAAAGTATTATACCATTTTGGAATCTTGGTTAGTTGCGTCAACTTTTGAAAATAATTGCCATAGTGGTGTCGATACTATTTTTTTACACCATGATGATTGAAAGTGGACTGTAAGAAACAATCTTTCAAAATTGTAGGGACAAAATGAATTTTGATTATTTTTTGTGTAAAAACTACATGTATTTTGGTATTTTTAAGAACTGTGTTAGATAGCAGGGCTACTGAAGTTTCCAAAAACAAAATAAAAAACAGTAATATTTGAATATTTGTAGACATGGTCGTTAAAAATACCATTAGGGATGTCGATTTTCAATGAATTTCATTTTTTTTCTGTAATTTCTAAAATAATTGAGATATATTTTTTTCCTTATTTTTTCTCGACTAATCATAAGCAGCTCCATCCTCTGGTGCCGGCTTATCGTTGAGTTTTGGGACACGTTGTATACAGGCATATGTTCAGGAGTGGATGACTATGCTAAGATATTTTTACTAAGCATATTTTCAATCAAACCAGTTTAACTTAATACTAAATAATTCATATTTAATATATCACACACATGACAGCAAAGAAGAAATAGTTACCAAGTTAACAGAATATGTATTCATAGTGAGTAGAGATTTGATCAGGCTGTTAATCTTCATAACCTGGAACATAACATGTCACTAAACCCAGTACCATAAAAATACTTAGATCAGCTTAAATCGAAAGAAAGTCTTCACCACACTACCCGACCTTTTACTCTGAATGCTCTTTCTTGGAAGAGAGAATGAAAAACTTTGTTTTTGATGTGAGATGTGAGGTTGGCAACATTCTTCCACACTTCTGACAAGATAAACAGAAACACCAGTAAAATCCTATATCTTCCTCCAGGTCTGGCTGTCCGTCGCGCGTGCTACGGTGTGCTCCGCTTCATCATGGAGTCCGGCGCCCGCGGCTGCGAGGTCGTAGTGTCGGGCAAGCTGCGAGGCCAGCGAGCCAAGAGCATGAAGTTCGTGGATGGCCTCATGATCCACTCCGGAGACCCGTGCAACGACTACGTCAACACCGCCACCAGACACGTGCTGCTGCGACAGGGTGTGCTGGGTATCAAGGTGAGGGCTTGTTGATACTTGTCAAAGGCAGGCAGAGAGGTTTTGCTGTTAATCCAATTTCCTTTATTCATGTGACCTGACACGTTTCATATGTAAGACATGACATTTCTTAGTACCACATGAAATGTCATTTTAGTCTACGGAATAAAAAAACAGAATATAGTAGTAGTAGTGTACTTAGTGCTCGTTAGTAAGGTTAGTGTAGTAGGTAGTATTCCTTGGGTCAAGCTAAACTAGCTTACTTCACTCGATGGTCTATTGATGCCTATATCACTCAACAAAAAGCCAGTATTATCCTCCTAAAGCCCAGCCAAAATTTGCCACTGAAATTTGAACCTATTGTGTAGGAAATAAGAGTTGATTTTACTTTGTTTTAAAATTTCACGATGCGACTGTTCCAATTGAATATGATTTCAATTTTACCGAACTAAAAAAGTACTTAAGGTGAAGGGCCTTAGGAGGTTGTTTTGTCTAAAACTGTAATGAGCACGTGATGCACATCATTTTGCACAATTTAGGCAATACCTAAGTCAGAATCATCTGACTGACTTTAACTGGTAAACTGGTATTAACACATTCACTGCCAGACAAAAACCGGCGCACTACCCCAGAAACCGGGAACCCACCTGGTGGGCGCTCGTGAACTTTGTTCAGATGCCGACACAACCCGCTGGGCGGGTTGTTTTGTACGCAGCTATAGACCACCCGTTTCTGGGGTAGTGCGCCGTTTTTTGTCCGGCATCTGAACAAAGTTCATAAGCGCCCACCAAGTGGGTTCCCGGCAGTGAATGTGTTAATTTTATCATATTTCTCACTTACACGAGTGATATTCCCGTCATGCGTTTTATTTTGTTTTTATCGCTTCTTGAATCCAATATTAGTCGAAATAGTGTAGAATGTTTAGTAGCCACAGTATCAGGGATGGCCAGCCCTGTGGCCGGTGGTCTAATTTACTGTGGCAGAGCGACCAGCTTGTTTATTGGAGGGTCCGTCTGTATGGGCTCTTGTACGGTGCAAGCTGAACATTTATAATAATACTTATGTAACATTTTAATCGCTAATGACCTCAATAGGTCAGAAGGCCAATGATAACTAATCAAGACTCCCTTTCTCTCACATTTCTTTACCAAGTGTTTAATTTTTGTTTTATCAGTTGTGCTTGCCTGTAAAGTGTTAAATTATTCAAGTGAACCCTCAAATATTTCAGGCATTCCTAACGTAAACTTTCATCCGCAGGTCAAAATCATGTTGCCTTGGGACCAACAGGGCAAGAACGGCCCCAAGAAGCCGCAGCCCGACCACATCCTGGTGACGGAGCCGAAGGACGAGCCGGCGCCGCTGGAGCCCTCCAGCGACGTGCGCAGCCTCGCGCCCGCGCCGCTGCCCGCGCCCGTGCCCGCCACGGCTTAGCTTTAAGCTATACAATAAAAAAAACTAAAAACTGATCTCTTGTTTTCACTCCTAAACTACATATTTCCTAATATTGCGATAGTACCTTCACTATTCCAAAATACTTTGTATCCCACTTAACTTTGTATACTTTATATCTCGTTTCATAAATCCACACTCGTATTTTTATGCCTTTAGTATTTAGCAGCCACTTACACACACAAATAATACTTTTTTACTTTAATAATATTACAGTGGAACCTCGATAACTTAAACTCCAAGGGAAACGTTAAATACTTTGAGCTATGAGTTTTTAACTTACTAAGGTTTTAAGTTGACGAGTTTAGATTGGCTCAAATTTTTACTTGTGGAGGTTCATTTAAACAGGTATACCTCGCGTTGGAAACTGCAATCGGATACATTTAGGCGAGCTAGGTTAAATAAAAAGGTAACTTTTTGAAGATTGACACTTCTTAAACCATGTAAAACAAAGACTGTTCTAATTTAGGGAATTCAACATTTTTTCGTCTTTAAATTGTTCACTTTTAATTTCTCAGCATAATAGTTAGTGTTTTTAATTTTCGTATCGAATTCATTTCACTTAGAATGTGCACTTCGCGGAGAATGAAAATAATGATCCAAACAAGTTACGGTACTTAAACCTCAGGTAGTGGTTCAATTATCTAAACAAACAATAAGTGTACAGTTAAAATATCTTCAATACGTGAACGCAATAAAAACAAATTTCTCAACAGAAACTTTCGGTTGAATTTTGAGCGTTTAAATGAATTTACGATAATACTTTTTATACAGGTCGTCAAAACACAACTTTAAGTTACTGAGGTCCAATTTATAAATTATATTAGGTTTTGTCCTTTAAATAAACGAGGTTTTCAGTTCCGTGCAGAAGGGAACACAATATTTTATTCACTTGTAGAGGTTTTTAAGTTATCGAGGTTCCACTGCATATATCTTACCATACGTTCTATTTACCACGCTGACAATTGTCAGATTGGCATCTGACACTGACAAATTCCTGTACGATAAGTAGTCCAAGATCCTAGACCTGCCAGACCTTACTTATTTTCTCATGAATAAAATGTATGGGATAATGTAGTGTATGTATGTGTCGGGCCAATATACTTGCTATATTGGCCCGACGGCCATTTGTCCGGTACAAGGTACTAAAGGTGGGTAGTTAGTGCTTCTGGGCATTTTCCGCAAATCGACAACCATTGTGCCTATTTTGCGTGAAACGAGGTAGCGCTACTCTAACCACCCCAGCTAAAGGTGGGTTAAAATAATACTTAAGTATTTCAAATTCTCATGGCTGATTTTTATTCATGTATTAGAAAATATTGCTAAAAATTTATAATCAACATTGCCAGACCATTTACGCCGGCGGTAACTATTACCAGACGCTTTAAAGCTGTCAAAAAAATATGTAACTTTAAACTACTTATAGTCTCACTCTTGATTACACATATGATACTCAAGGAACTATTACAAAACGTTTTGTAAGAAGCCAGATCAATTGGAGGGGCCCAACCATCCCCAGACCCTCATAAAGTTTCGCTACACGAGTACAATCGTGATTATGAGATAGCCGAAACTACAAAAGGTAGATAATTGGATTTTGCTCATCAGGTTAATTAAAACTTTTGCCTTGCTCACCCTTTTCCATGCCGCACCCATCTACAAGGTTTTCTGAAAAAATCCAAATATATTCCAATTAATCCAGCTTTGATGATTCATGACAAGTAACGTTTCCTGAAAGTGTAATCTAATTTGAACGTTAAATTGGAATGCTAAAGTTGAAATTCTAATGGCGCGTATGTGGTCGGTAAATCGTACTATGCCTGGAAAAAGATTAAACCCATATACAGTCAGCGTCAAATACTTTGTAGCAGTCAAAGTAGCCAAATAGTTCGGTACACCATACTAAATATATGGTGTAACGAACTATTTGGCTACTTTGGTTGCTACAAATTATTTGACGCTGACTGTACATTAAAATAAGAAACTCGATAAAAACAAACTTTCGTAAAAGTAAACGTCAAGCGCAGCCGCAACCTCACTTTCTCACAGTATGGATGCTACTGACAAAATGGCGGCGCGTGCGAAGACAAGTGTAGTGGCCAGCTCGTTATATCTGCTACTTCTTACTAGAGCAACAGCTATTTTTGAATGCTGGGCCTTGTTACCCGCCGGGCCTTATAAGCTTCACCTACCTTATGTTCAAATTTCATTAGCAATTTTTGGATATTTCATTTGTTATGCGGCATAGCCAGGCCTTAGGAGGATATTACAATATTTTAAATATGAAGACATATAGGGAAAAATAATTACACAAGTCTTATATTAACATTTATTTAAAAATCCTGACTACATTCACCCCAAACCAAGTGCATACCATATTGTTAATACAAAAGTTGTTGAAATTAAAAAAAACAACTATCTAACGAAAGAAAACGAAGTTTATACAAATGGAATGATCAGTTTCAAAAGGGAAATAATAAAAAAAATGCATAAGGGAATTTGTTCGATGAAAATGGGAAATTACCCAATTTAAAAATGTAGTAAAAGTTAAAATTTTTGACGGTCCCAATTTGAAAATTGCATTGTTTTATTTTTCTAGGCTACCTAGGGCTTTCCTGCAGTCTGGTTTGACCTATCAGATATTGTACTGCTTTTGTTTACAATCTAAATAGATCAACAAGAACAAAGTGCTAAAATAACAGCTTAAAACAACTCGGACCAAAATCGTTGACTCATACTTAAGTAAGATTAAACTTAAAAGAATACCTTAGTTTGTCCCATTAAAATACTATCAATACAACAGTTTGATTCAATATAAACCAAGAGTTTTAAATAAATATGTCAAAGTGAAGCTCACAATACGTGTTCACACAAACGTCATTTGACACTGACACATGTCACGTGACAACACAGATAATATAACATGATAATAGAACAGTCATTTTAAAACATTATTGCGATATTTAGCAATCCCCGATATGCCACTACAAAAATACATAGAATTTATAGAATTTCACTGCCTTTTTCTAGTGACATTATGTTATTAATACGCCCATATAGAGCCGTCCCAGTCTTGCGTATATCCTAGCTGTTTGCTAGAAAGAGACGGTTGTTTGTCTGAAGTAAGGTTGTAGTTGAGTTCTGGACACGGGAGGTAAAGTGTGAGCGTGCGACGTGGGTCGCAGATGTCCTTATGTCCTACTAGCGCCATCAGCGTTATCTGTAAAGACAAAATAGTGGGTGACTATCGTGTAGGTTAAAAGGTTAAAACAATGAAGTAAGATATTGGGAAGGACTGTTATTCACTTGAGATTTGGCAAATTGCGCTCTCCTTATGTGTCATTTTACAAAGATTATTGTCACGCGAGGTATAATGTGTATAAACTAATCGTGCTTCGAAAATGACAGCTGATGATGTCGTTTTACGGTCTCGTACATTATGAGGTAACTTTGGTTGTCAAAGTTGAGGTTTGAAAAATGTATCAAAAACATATGCCGCTGTTTAACGCCATCTTGTGTATCGGGGACACACTTTTTCCTCGACATCTCCATAACTCTTAAATCAATAACCCTTTCTCCTCTATAGGTCGCAATTCTCAACGATGCTCGTGAAATTGTGTGAGCAGGTTCAATGATTAAATAAATTTATTATGTCGATTTAGTATTTAGATTTTTTCAAAATGGCGAAGTCATACATTTTCTCACTTTTATGTTAATACATCCAGTGCCAGCGCGTGCTACACGGTACGAGCGTAGCCGATAACATGGGAAAATGCGTATGTAGCGAAAACACCCACAACTACTGGCTGCTGGCTGGTGTTGCGCGGTGAATGCGTTAAGCTTGCGAGGATGACAGCTCACAGAGCCACTAAGTATAATATTATATACATACAGGAACAATTTGACAGGCCGCGCCACTGACGACCAGCTGTGACAATGCAGTAGCGGACGGTTTCAATGTGTCACGAATGTATACCTAGGCGGATTGAGTACATTGTCTTTAGTTTGGTACGAATACCTTTCTAGCTCGGTGATAAGGTTCAATTTAGTATGACAAAAAGTAAGAGCGCCCTCCACTTCAGGTACAAATTCATGTATATTTATTTACGAAAGATTACCTTATTTATGAAAATTTATCCTGTCTCTTTTTTTATTCCGATCGGTATATTTTTTGCAACATTCGACCACGCATTCGTACTTTTTTTTTTTCTTCGAACAATTAATGCACTGACGTCTCAATTTGACTGACGGCAGATTGGTGGATGAGGCCATAGAGATAACTGTCAATGTGTGTGTGTGTGTGTGCGTCACGCGTAAATACTAGGAAATTGGTTGATGATGGATTCCTAGTTGTATTTTAGCGAAACTATGTCCTAGGTCCATGATAATATACTATTGTATATCGAGTATAAATGTTCAGCTTGCACCGTACAAGAGCCCATAGGAATGAACCCTCCAATAAACAAGCTGGTCGCTCTGCCACAGTACATTAGACCACCGGCCACAGGGCCGGCCATCCCTGATACTGTGGCTACTACTCTTTTTTCAGCGCGTGTATAATTTGCCCTGTTGGTTCACCTAATGCGGTTGCTAAATTTAAATTATAAGATTGCCAGGCAACTGACATGTTTTGGATACCATTACCGACCTAGTATATAAGTAGGGATAGTAATAACTTGTTTCTTCCCATTTTGATGTTTTTACCTTTTAAAAACACTAATTTCCACCTTCAATTAGGGCATGTTGGTACCAGGGGTTCATAACTTGCAAAGGGAGAATACTTATCGTGCCTTTTGTTCCATAATGTGTTGCGCGTGTAGGGGTGCCGGCGCGAGGCGTAGCGCCACGTCACGAAGCAGTAGTCACTTACTGTGGCTGTTGTTCCGTAGGCGGCGCCAGACGGCACACCAGCTGCACCCCGCTGTGGAGAGCGTTCTTCAGCGGCGCCGGCAGCCCCGGGCGCGCCGCCTGCCGCTCGCACAGCACGCGTAGCGCCACGTCACGAAGCAGTAGTCACTTACTGTGGCTGTTGTTCCGTAGGCGGCGCCAGACGGCACACCAGCTGCACCCCGCTGTGGAGAGCGTTCTTCAGCGGCGCCGGCAGCCCCGGGCGCGCCGCCTGCCGCTCGCACAGCACGCGTAGCGCCACGTCACGAAGCAGTAGTCACTTACTGTGGCTGTTGTTCCGTAGGCGGCGCCAGACGGCACACCAGCTGCACCCCGCTGTGGAGAGCGTTCTTCAGCGGCGCCGGCAGCCCCGGGCGCGCCGCCTGCCGCTCGCACAGCACGCGTAGCGCCACGTCACGAAGCAGTAGTCACTTACTGTGGCTGTTGTTCCGTAGGCGGCGCCAGACGGCACACCAGCTGCACCCCGCTGTGGAGAGCGTTCTTCAGCGGCGCCGGCAGCCCCGGGCGCGCCGCCTGCCGCTCGCACAGCACGCGTAGCGCCACGTCACGAAGCAGTAGTCACTTACTGTGGCTGTTGTTCCGTAGGCGGCGCCAGACGGCACACCAGCTGCACCCCGCTGTGGAGAGCGTTCTTCAGCGGCGCCGGCAGCCCCGGGCGCGCCGCCTGCCGCTCGCACAGCACGCGTAGCGCCACGTCACGAAGCAGTAGTCACTTACTGTGGCTGTTGTTCCGTAGGCGGCGCCAGACGGCACACCAGCTGCACCCCGCTGTGGAGAGCGTTCTTCAGCGGCGCCGGCAGCCCCGGGCGCGCCGCCTGCCGCTCGCACAGCACGCGTAGCGCCACGTCACGAAGCAGTAGTCACTTACTGTGGCTGTTGTTCCGTAGGCGGCGCCAGACGGCACACCAGCTGCACCCCGCTGTGGAGAGCGTTCTTCAGCGGCGCCGGCAGCCCCGGGCGCGCCGCCTGCCGCTCGCACAGCACGCGTAGCGCCACGTCACGAAGCAGTAGTCACTTACTGTGGCTGTTGTTCCGTAGGCGGCGCCAGACGGCACACCAGCTGCACCCCGCTGTGGAGAGCGTTCTTCAGCGGCGCCGGCAGCCCCGGGCGCGCCGCCTGCCGCTCGCACAGCACGCGTAGCGCCACGTCACGAAGCAGTAGTCACTTACTGTGGCTGTTGTTCCGTAGGCGGCGCCAGACGGCACACCAGCTGCACCCCGCTGTGGAGAGCGTTCTTCAGCGGCGCCGGCAGCCCCGGGCGCGCCGCCTGCCGCTCGCACAGCACGCGTAGCGCCACGTCACGAAGCAGTAGTCACTTACTGTGGCTGTTGTTCCGTAGGCGGCGCCAGACGGCACACCAGCTGCACCCCGCTGTGGAGAGCGTTCTTCAGCGGCGCCGGCAGCCCCGGGCGCGCCGCCTGCCGCTCGCACAGCACGCGTAGCGCCACGTCACGAAGCAGTAGTCACTTACTGTGGCTGTTGTTCCGTAGGCGGCGCCAGACGGCACACCAGCTGCACCCCGCTGTGGAGAGCGTTCTTCAGCGGCGCCGGCAGCCCCGGGCGCGCCGCCTGCCGCTCGCACAGCACGCGTAGCGCCACGTCACGAAGCAGTAGTCACTTACTGTGGCTGTTGTTCCGTAGGCGGCGCCAGACGGCACACCAGCTGCACCCCGCTGTGGAGAGCGTTCTTCAGCGGCGCCGGCAGCCCCGGGCGCGCCGCCTGCCGCTCGCACAGCACGCGTAGCGCCACGTCACGAAGCAGTAGTCACTTACTGTGGCTGTTGTTCCGTAGGCGGCGCCAGACGGCACACCAGCTGCACCCCGCTGTGGAGAGCGTTCTTCAGCGGCGCCGGCAGCCCCGGGCGCGCCGCCTGCCGCTCGCACAGCACGCGTAGCGCCACGTCACGAAGCAGTAGTCACTTACTGTGGCTGTTGTTCCGTAGGCGGCGCCAGACGGCACACCAGCTGCACCCCGCTGTGGAGAGCGTTCTTCAGCGGCGCCGGCAGCCCCGGGCGCGCCGCCTGCCGCTCGCACAGCACGCGTAGCGCCACGTCACGAAGCAGTAGTCACTTACTGTGGCTGTTGTTCCGTAGGCGGCGCCAGACGGCACACCAGCTGCACCCCGCTGTGGAGAGCGTTCTTCAGCGGCGCCGGCAGCCCCGGGCGCGCCGCCTGCCGCTCGCACAGCACGCGTAGCGCCACGTCACGAAGCAGTAGTCACTTACTGTGGCTGTTGTTCCGTAGGCGGCGCCAGACGGCACACCAGCTGCACCCCGCTGTGGAGAGCGTTCTTCAGCGGCGCCGGCAGCCCCGGGCGCGCCGCCTGCCGCTCGCACAGCACGCGTAGCGCCACGTCACGAAGCAGTAGTCACTTACTGTGGCTGTTGTTCCGTAGGCGGCGCCAGACGGCACACCAGCTGCACCCCGCTGTGGAGAGCGTTCTTCAGCGGCGCCGGCAGCCCCGGGCGCGCCGCCTGCCGCTCGCACAGCACGCGTAGCGCCACGTCACGAAGCAGTAGTCACTTACTGTGGCTGTTGTTCCGTAGGCGGCGCCAGACGGCACACCAGCTGCACCCCGCTGTGGAGAGCGTTCTTCAGCGGCGCCGGCAGCCCCGGGCGCGCCGCCTGCCGCTCGCACAGCACGCGTAGCGCCACGTCACGAAGCAGTAGTCACTTACTGTGGCTGTTGTTCCGTAGGCGGCGCCAGACGGCACACCAGCTGCACCCCGCTGTGGAGAGCGTTCTTCAGCGGCGCCGGCAGCCCCGGGCGCGCCGCCTGCCGCTCGCACAGCACGCGTAGCGCCACGTCACGAAGCAGTAGTCACTTACTGTGGCTGTTGTTCCGTAGGCGGCGCCAGACGGCACACCAGCTGCACCCCGCTGTGGAGAGCGTTCTTCAGCGGCGCCGGCAGCCCCGGGCGCGCCGCCTGCCGCTCGCACAGCACGCGTAGCGCCACGTCACGAAGCAGTAGTCACTTACTGTGGCTGTTGTTCCGTAGGCGGCGCCAGACGGCACACCAGCTGCACCCCGCTGTGGAGAGCGTTCTTCAGCGGCGCCGGCAGCCCCGGGCGCGCCGCCTGCCGCTCGCACAGCACGCGTAGCGCCACGTCACGAAGCAGTAGTCACTTACTGTGGCTGTTGTTCCGTAGGCGGCGCCAGACGGCACACCAGCTGCACCCCGCTGTGGAGAGCGTTCTTCAGCGGCGCCGGCAGCCCCGGGCGCGCCGCCTGCCGCTCGCACAGCACGCGTAGCGCCACGTCACGAAGCAGTAGTCACTTACTGTGGCTGTTGTTCCGTAGGCGGCGCCAGACGGCACACCAGCTGCACCCCGCTGTGGAGAGCGTTCTTCAGCGGCGCCGGCAGCCCCGGGCGCGCCGCCTGCCGCTCGCACAGCACGCGTAGCGCCACGTCACGAAGCAGTAGTCACTTACTGTGGCTGTTGTTCCGTAGGCGGCGCCAGACGGCACACCAGCTGCACCCCGCTGTGGAGAGCGTTCTTCAGCGGCGCCGGCAGCCCCGGGCGCGCCGCCTGCCGCTCGCACAGCACGCGTAGCGCCACGTCACGAAGCAGTAGTCACTTACTGTGGCTGTTGTTCCGTAGGCGGCGCCAGACGGCACACCAGCTGCACCCCGCTGTGGAGAGCGTTCTTCAGCGGCGCCGGCAGCCCCGGGCGCGCCGCCTGCCGCTCGCACAGCACGCGTAGCGCCACGTCACGAAGCAGTAGTCACTTACTGTGGCTGTTGTTCCGTAGGCGGCGCCAGACGGCACACCAGCTGCACCCCGCTGTGGAGAGCGTTCTTCAGCGGCGCCGGCAGCCCCGGGCGCGCCGCCTGCCGCTCGCACAGCACGCGCAGCTCGCGGAACGTGTTGCGCGTGTAGGGGTTCCGGCGCGACGCGTAGCGCCACGTCACGAAGTAGTAGTACACGAAGGGAGTCATCAGGCCGCAGTAGCCGCTGGAAAACATAAACAAATGTGTAGGAGTTAGAATTATAATCTAAATACCTTTTTAGGGTTCCGTAGCCAAATGGCAATAAACGGAACCCTTATAGATTCGTCATGTCCGTCTGTCTGTCCGATTATGTCACAGCCACTTTTTTGTTATTGAAAAACGCGATAGGAATCCAAAAATGTTACTGAATTACTATGATTTACTCATTACTTGAAACAAAAAAAAAATTTTTTAATGAACAGTGAGTATACTTACAAAAGCGCCATGAACACGACAAGCGGAAAGAGCACGATCTCAGCGAGCGCAGCGGCGCGCAGGATGTTCCGCGACTGGAACTCCACCAGCGAGATCAGCAGGCGGGCCACCCATAGGGAGTTCTGACCCAACGTCTGTAACATGAAAGGTTATAACAGGAGCATTCTACGGGCTGTCCTGTACGGAAGTATTTTATTTCCTGTGTTGCGACTTTTTTCCGGCGTATGGCTGGTGGTTAAAATGTCACCCCGTATAGATAGATGGCGCTTTGCGCTGTTAACTTGACAAGTTAACAGACGGTGACAACCCTAGAGTCAAAAGAAGTGTTACGCATTAGGGATGGATAAAGTGGTTCGCGCCTTTCAGCTGTCGTACATCAATTTAGACTTAAAAGACAGTAAAAGTTGCTCAGTATGACCTAAAAATCAACGGGTCTCTTTCTCTGCCTTGCGTTTTTTTTTTTTTTTTTTTTTTTTTTTTTTTTTTTTTTTTTTTTTTTTTTTTTTTTTTTTTTTTTTTTTTTTTTTTTTTTTTTTTTTTTTTTTTATTGAGAAACAAACAGTCTTAAAATAAACATATGAGCAACTTAGCTAATAGCTATGAATTGATTTCGTTATAGACCTAGTTTCCTAATTTTAAATTATTCGATGTACAATTGAAAAAATAATAATAGTGTAAACTTATAGCGTACATAACAAAAGCGTAAATTTATATATATATATAAATATATATATATATATATATGTAGAGAACTGAGAAAATACTTAAATCACAGGTACCTATTATCAGGTTGCTGCAACTTTTCACCGTTATTTTAGAAAAGAATATACTGCTCTTTTAAAGAGGCCTAATGAATTGCAAAACAAATCTGCGTCCATACATTTCTCATTGTACTGCCTACATGCGCGCCCAATATATGAATGCTGTGCGTATTTCGTTCTGCTGTTAGAAATGCTAAATAATGCCTTACTGCGACAACTACGTTCATTTCTACGGGGGACACGGAAACCAATTTTATGTAATAAATCGGGGGCATCTACAATATTATTAACAATTTTGAATAAAAATACTAAATCTGTACAGGACCGTCTAAGTGAAAGTGGCTGGATATTATGATGTGTAGCCGAGGAAGCGTAATTTACATAGTTACGACCCACTCGAAATTCCAGTGCTTTAATGAATTTTTTCTGGAGTCTTTCAATTCGAGTCTTATGGACATTAAACAAAGGATTCCAAACCACAGAAGCAAATTCCAATCTGCTGCGAACGTAACTATTATAAAGAAGTTTATAAGTGAGAGGTCTTCGAAAAGGTTTTGCCACGCGAAGAACGAAACCCAGTTGTTTATATGCCTTGTTTAAAATATGATCTATATGAGGGTTAAACGTTAGTTTTGCATCCATTAACACCCCTAATTAATAATAATTAAGCCATATATTTCCAATAGATTACATTCCACGCTTCGATATATTAATTACATTATTATTATTTTGATTGTATAATTATATAGTTAGCAATATAAATAGCAGTAGCATAAGACATTAATTTATATATATATATATTAGAAGATAAATTAGTTTATATTAATTAGTAGTATTATAGTATCTAATTATTATCTATTGGGCTGTCCATTTACGGACATAGGCCTCCTCCCTCCTGTTCCACTCGTTCCTATCAGCGGCTACTCGGGTCCAGGTGATGCCCGCCTCGGCGACGATGTCGTCTCGCCAGCGTCGCCGCGGGCGGTACGCGTGCCGCGTGGCGCCGCGCGGGTACCAATGCAGGATTTTTTCGCTCCATCGTCCGTCACTAGTGCGAGCCGTGTGTCCAGCCCATCGCCATTTTAATCTGCAAGCCATTTCCGCTGCATCTATTATCTTAGTGCGACGGCGGATATCTGTACTGCGTACTCTATCTGTTAGCCTAAGATTTAGCATGCTTCTTTCGGCTGATCTTTGAAACACTTTAAGTTTTTGCACAAGTTCTTTAGTTAATGGCCAAGTTTGGCATCCATATAATAGGGTGGGCGTTACTACGGAGTCCATGACTTTTTTCTTTAATTTTATGTCTATTTTAGACTTAAATATGTGTTTGTACGACCAGTATGCCTGCCAGGCTTTTTTAATTCGTCTCTCGACTTCTTGAACCGGGTCGCGATCCTTGACAGTTATATTTTGACCGAGGTATAGGTATTCTTTAACGTATTCTATATTTTTAGATGCTATTGTCGTAGATTTAGTGTCGCCGTTGGTCATAATACATGTCTTTTCGGGATTCATTTCTAAACCACATTTTTTACTTTCATGTTGTAAAGTTTTCAACATGTATACGAGCTCGTCGTGGTCTTCTGTCATCAAAACTATATCGTCAGCGAAACGCAGGTGATGAAGCCGTTCGCCATTTACGGAAATACCATAGTTTTGCCAGTCTAGTCTTCGAAATATGTATTCTAGGAGAGCCGTAAATAAGTTGGGCGAGATTGGGTCTCCTTGTCTCACGCCACGTTTAATATCAAAGTACTCTCCTTTCTTCTCCAACCTAATTAGCGACTTTCCCCTGCTGTATATTTCTGAAAGAATATTTATATATTTGCTGTCGACTCCCTGTTCTTCGAGTGCGACCCATAGCTTTTCATGCGAAATAGTGTCAAAAGCTTTCTTGTAGTCCACGAAAGCTATGTAGAGTCGCTTGTTATATTCACTATACTTTTCTATTATTTGTTGTAGAGTGAAAATGTGGTCGATTGTCGAATAGTTGCGTCTAAACCCTGCTTGCTCTACAGGTTGTTCAAAATCTAGTGTTTTTCGCATTCTGTTTAAGATTACAGTCGTAAATAGTTTATACGTCGATTGGAGCAAACTTATAGGGCGATAGTTATTTATTTTAGATGGATCTCCTTTTTTAAATATTAGTGTAATAGTCGATGTTTCCCATTCTCTGGGTATTTTTTCTTGTTTAATTATTTCATTGAAAAGAGCTGTCAGGTGAGGAGTTAAGGGTTCTCCTATTGCCTTTAGTATGTCGTTAGTTACGCCGTCTTCGCCAGGGCTTTTCATATTTTTCAATGTGTTTATAGCAGAATGTATTTCACTTTCTAATAGTGGCGCTATATTCGTCGGTGTTCTTTGTCCGTCTCTCGGAGTAGAGTCTTTGTTTTCAGAATATAGAGTCTTGTAAAATGTTGTTGCTAATCTGAGTATACTGTTACGGTTTGTATGTTGTCGTCCTGTATCATCGGTAAGCGAGGGTATCCACATTTTGTGGTCATTTATGCATCTGCTTCCGCGTTTAGCGGATCCTCTTTTAGAAAGCTCCTCCTCTATAACTTTCATTCGATGACGGAGTCTATTTTCTTTCAGTTTATTGCGGATTTTTGAATATAATTGCTTGAGCTTCCTTTTTTCTAGAGCCGATTTGGATGTTTGATTCTTCAATTTTGTTCTCTCATTTATTAGATTTTATATTTTTTCTGTTATTATTGTAGCGTTTTTGTTTTTAGGGGCAGTTTCAGGTGGTAATCTTAAGGTGCAGTTTTTTATTTTATTTTTAATCTTAGTGTAACTGTCCTGAATATTGATGTATTGAAGTGGTTCGGCGCATTCTGAATGAAAAATGTTTTTTAAGGACTCTTTTTCTATTGGATTATATTCCTTCAGTTTACCTTTAAACGCTATTCTAGATTTTTTGTCTGATTTCAGTAAATAACATGTTGCTCTAAGTAGTCTATGGTCCGTCGGATGTGTAGTATTTATAACTTCCACATTTTGTATAGTTTTAATGTTCTGTTTTCGAGTTATAATAAAGTCGATTTCATTATGAGCTTTTTCGTTTGGCGACTTCCATGTCCAACGAAGTTTTGGGTTTTTTCTAAAATGAGTATTCATTATGTATAGTTCATGCTCAAGACAGAAGTCGATTAGGATTTTACCTCGACAATTCCTTGTACCGTATCCCCATGACCCCATAACAGTGTTGTCTTCGGTGGTAGGCATTCCAATCTTCGCATTAAAATCTCCTATGATTAACATGTTTGCGTAGGTATGCTCCATTGCGTGGCGTATGTCATTATAAAACGTCTCTATATGTTCCTCAGGGGCTTTTTTTTGTAGGGGCGTATGCCTGAATAATGCTTAGTTGGGTATTATTTATCATAAGGTCCAATCTTGCTACTCTGTCGGATATGGGTTTAAAATCAACGATGTATTGTTTTATTTCCGTTTTGATCATAAATCCCACACCGTTTCTTCCACTTTTTTTCCCTGTATATAGTAGCATGTAGTCTTTATGTTCCTGTAAATTAGTGCCTTTTATTTTCACTTCTGAGAGACCGAGTATGTGCCAATTTATATTCTTTAAAGCGTGTTCGAGTTCTTCCTGGCGACCTGTTCCTAGTAGAGATCTCACGTTCAATGTAGCAATATAGAGTTTTTCATCCGTGTGTTTGTTTTTCTTTTTATTCGTTACATTTGGTATTGGAGTGGAGGGTAATGGTCTGACGCTCCCGCGGGGACCAGCCGTATTGGGAGGTTGAGTATTGTTTTCTGTATTGTGTTTTTTTATTGATAGGGAGGGGGCCACTTTATATCATGCCGCCATGCTGCGATCTGTCACTTCAGTGCTCGTGCTTTCAGAAGGTTTCATGTATTCTGTTATGAGATTGTTAACTTTGTGTTTCTTAGTTGTTTTTAGTAATTCCCTTGTTTCGGAGCTTTCATCGTGTGATTGCAATGGAGATGATGATGGTGGTCTTTTGTTACTGGTTTTTTTCTTGTTGGTTGTTATTATTAGCTTGTCGTAGCGAATAAAAGCCTCGTTTCCTTTCTCTTTTTCGAGCTTTTGTTGTGATTTTAAATCTTCCCTGATTTTTAATATTTTTGCCGGATATTCATGTTTAATATATAATCCAGACCCTTCTAATAATTTTTTATTCTTTAAAATTTTAATTTTTGTTCCTAGGGTTGTGAAAGTAACGGATACTGGTCGGGTTTTAATCCCTTTTATGCCAATCCTTCTAACAGATTCTATTTCTGATGCAGATATATTTAATTTCATTTTTTCCTTTGTAATTTTGTGTAGTTTTTCTTCCAATTCTAGATAT
Source organism: Cydia pomonella (assembly GCF_033807575.1). Classification (NCBI taxonomy): domain Eukaryota; kingdom Metazoa; phylum Arthropoda; class Insecta; order Lepidoptera; family Tortricidae; genus Cydia; species Cydia pomonella. Next base: position 1,580,719 of record NC_084716.1, read on the forward strand.
GATTTTTCACCTTCCTCTATGCCAAAAAATACTAGGTTCCTCTGAACTGACTTCTTTTCTATTTCGTTTAACCTCTTTTCTTGTTCTTCTGTTAAGGTGCGTAAAGAATTCACTTCGCCGCATAAGGTGCTGAATTTTTCATTCATATTGCTTATGATATTGGCCGTAATTTTTTCTTCAGATTTGGCTATGGAGTTTTCTATGTTAGCAAATTTTTCCTGCATCTCATTTCTCATTTCCGTTAAAAGTTTTTCTATTACATTCATTTTGCTCAACTTTGATTTTCGCGCCCTCTATTTAAATTTTGTAGAAGAAATTTGTTCTTGGTTAAAGCGATCGACGGATTAAGAGTAGCTTATAATTTACTTTAGTGGCTATTGTAATTATTCCAACATTAATCGCTAGATGGCGCTAATATCAATAACACAGTTGAGTTTTCACCATGGATTCTGCGATATAAAGTCAATTATTGTATTCCACTTGTTTAGTTCACTTTAATAAATATCACGAATAAGTCATATCTTGAATTGACTTCTCATTAATAATTTTTTCACAAATCTTTTGTCACTTTTTAGATAGGTGGGTATGTAGGTAATCACAGTTCCAGACGTATTTTTGTAGTTTTCACCAATTATTGTCAATATTTTTCAGATGTCTATTTGTTCACACGATTCATTGTCACTAAATAGATCACACTTGCACTTTTTAACAGTTATTTCTCGGGGAAAACATTTCTTTTTATTTAAAAATACGGAGAGTAATGTAAACAATGGCTCAGTGGCGCCTCCCACCGTATGTTGTATTAACACCCCTAGGTCACGTATACTGTGCTGTCGTGTTAGAGTACTGCCACACAGCCGGTAACTGAATGCAATGGGATCCCTTTTCCGCGTGAAAGTAATAACTGAACATTTGTCACTATTTAAAAACAGATTATTTTCCACACAATAAGTTTCAAACCTAGTTAAATCATCAAATTAAATCATTAAATCATTGCGTTCTTTTACTTCCATAGTACCTCATGTCAGTTAAAAAACATCTGCTGTTTAACAAAATGTCTCCATAGGGGAAGACTTTTTTACAACTTAGCTCATCTTCACCAGTTCATTTTTAGGGTTCCGTAGCCAAATGGCAAAAAACGGAACCCTTATAGATTCGTCATGTCCGTCTGTCTGTCCGATTATGTCACCGCCACTTTTTTCCGAAACTATAAGAGCTATACTGTTCAAACTTGGTAAGTAGATGTATTCTATGAACCGCATTAGGATTTTTACACAAAAATAGAAAAAAAAAACAATAAATTTTGGGGGTTCCCCATATTTAGAACTGAAACTCAAAAAATCTTTTTTCAACAAACCCATACGTGTGGGGTATCTATGGATAGGTCTTTAAAAATGATATTGAGGTTTCTAATATCATTTTTTTCTAAACTGAATAGTTTGCGCGAGAGACACTTCTAAAGTGAAAAAATGTGTCCCCCCCCCCGTAACTTCTAAAATAACAGAATGAAAAATCTAAAAAAAATATATGATATACATTACCATGCAAACTTCCACCGAAAATTGGTTTGAACGAGATCTAGTAAGTAGTTTTTTTTAATACGTCATAAATGGTACGGAACACTTCATGGGCGAGTCCGACTCGCACTTGGCCGCTTTTTTTTATGTCCCTGTTCCGTTCCGCTATGATTAGAAAACCGTTTACTTGTGAATAAAGTAAAGTATACTCACGTCGAGGATGGTGAGAGAATAGGAGGCAGCGTGCAGCAGCGCGAACAGGAAGATCGGCGTCAAGATTACTGTGAGAGTCAAGGAGCTATCAATCTCTGTTTTAACTAAATACGTGAAAATCGGCAATTTAAATCCGTAACCACATAGTAAAAACAATATCTCTATATCTTAATTTAAATTGTTATTTTAGTGTAATGTTATATAGAATTAATTTATCGAATAGAATAATAAAAACAAATGCAGAATATTTATGCATCATTAACCAAAACTAAAATGACAAATCTGATTTGTGTGAAACCCAATCTGCCCAATCCTGTCATTTAGGCAGAGGGAGGAAACTAGAGCGTTCGGGCGTTCTCGCTTCCGTTCGGCTCAGCATTGCTCCGAAAAATTATTAGGGTTGGCACAACTTGACGTTCCTTTGCGTGCACAACCACAGATAAGATAATGACATGAATTTTGACAACCCTAAATAGCCGAAAGGAATACATTAGAAAGGGACAACATGATTCGGCCCTGAATCGCTGTCAAACTTCGATTTTGTAGGAAGCTTCCATTCTGTACAGTAGTACTATTATTTATTCTGTGATTTAGGATTCTGGAATATTAAAACTCAAGTTGGCGGTCACGTTATTCCTCCAAATGCGCTTCTACTATGTGATACATGTACTTAGGGTAGACTCAACTACTGTATGAAAATAACATGTGGGTAATTATGTTAAAATCAGTTCTGGAATAAACGCCGTATGAACAACGCTGTGTTCCGTTTCTTCATCCCTCAGCAACCCCCGTATACTATATACTACCAATGTCAAATGTTATTTCTAGTATTTGTTATAACAAAGAGAAAACTCATCATTATTATAAATAAGTCGTTATAGGATTTTTGCATACCTAGATTGAACCGACCGCGGATTAATATCACAATAAGATTGGCAGCTGCATGTTACGCTCTGAGCAGACTAGCAATAATCCTGCCTAGCCAACAGCTAAGATCTAGTTATTTCTCATTGTTTCACTCAGTCATGAGCATACATCGTTATCGCGGGAGCAAACACAAGCCTGTCAAAGAACATGTAACAGAATGTCTGTTTTGTATAAACGGAATATTCTGCCTAGGTAAACGCTTACCTATGGGTTTATATCAGTATTTACTTCTTAAAGTATTTTATTTTGATTTTCATAATAGATGAACATTTTTTCTAAATTTTCTACTGCTACATATATACATAAATACGTCGGAAGTAATTTTCAATGTTTTTAAGAGTACAAGGATTGCGAGTAAGTAAATACACGTTATCTACAACATATTACCGACTAGATAAATCGTCTAAAATAATATCTGTTAGGGGACCATAAGTATGTATGCTCGCCTCGCGTATCTTAGCTGTATACTTTTGGTTTGTTTACCTATATGATCCTACACTAGTTTAAAGTATCATTTTTGTTGACTCGTAGGAAAATTATTGTATGCAACGTTGTATAAGTAGGTCAAAAAATGCTCCTGGCGTATTCCTTTACATTGCAATGTTCGCCTACGCCTTCTACTCTGGCTCACATTGTAACTCACGCGACTCGCCTTTTTTGACCCTTCTTATATAACTGTTGCATAAAATACTATTATTTTATCGATAAACGAGTATGAGTAATCTTGTTGAAGGCGATCGTAAACCTGTTGACTTGTAATTACGTCAGCGAAATAGTGAGCCGAGCCGCTTATTGATTGTTCGATATTTACCCGAACCCGAAACCTTTTGAGTTCATAACAAGACTTTTACTGTGAGACTGTGAATGAATGAGTTGAAGACTGATTTCTACACCGTCTTATTAGTAGTAGTTGATATCAAAAATTGCAAGTGTAATAAGTGTAAACCGTTCTTGTAAATAAATAACACTTATTTCGGGAATTTAAATAAAGCATGGCGAAACGAACGTTCGGCGCGCAGACCTAGTGTAAGAGTACATGACATGAATTACAAATCAAAGTAAAGCGACGCGCGGTGCGAGCTCCGACGTAAATTAACCGGCGATAAATGACCTGTTGCTCGTCTAATTATACGTTCCGTGCACTCTACTTATAGGTAAAAAACTTAAGTCACCTGTTGTATGTAGTTGTGACGTGTTCAAATAGACATTTGTTTTGTTTGTGTGTGTCTTTTAAACATGTATTGTCTATTCGAACACGTCACAACTACATACAACAGGTGACTTACTTAAGTTTTTTACCTATACCTACTTATTGAATACCAGCCACAGACTACAAGTATACAGACACCGTATTATGAAGCGTTTACTAAGAGCACCCGTCGCCACATATAGGTGCAATTTGACTTGTAAAATGCTACGGTCCGGGCAGCACAGCACAACTGAGTTGTATTTTAAATAATAAATAAATAAATATTATACGACATTATTACACAAATTGACTAAGTTCAATTCAATTGACACAGTAAGCTCAATAAGGCTTGTGTTGAGGGTACTTAGACAACGATATATATATAATATAAATATTTATAAATACTTAAATACATAGAAAACACTCATGACTCAGGAACAAATATCCAAGCTCATCACACGAATAAATGCCCTTACCAGGATTTGAACCCGGGACCATCAGCTTCGTAGGCAGGGTCACTACCCACTAAGCCAAACCGGTCGTCAAGACACCATTCTATACTATAACAGCCCAGATACACTTCTAAAGCCTTTTTTGTATTTTTAATTTAGAGACCATTAGAATCAAACTGGTCGACTGTATAGGTTTACTTATGATGTTTTCCTTCACCGGAAAGCAAGTGGTACATATTAATAGTTATTTGTTTTACAAGGGGGCAAAGTTGTGTTTCACTCGGTGGCAAAATTTGTTTAACTTTCGCAGCGCTCAAGATTCTATTTCTCGAACCACTCGCTACTCGTGCTTCAATTTTGGAATCTTTCGCTTGCTCGGGTATCAATATTAGCACGGTTGGTTAAACAATTATTGCGCTTTATTGACAACCGACAATAGTACCCTAATGGTTGAAAATCATGTGAAAGAATTTTATATACCCTTAAATACCTACCAGTGATAGCATGTATAGGTAACTAGAATCTGCCCGCGACATCATCTGCGTGGTAATATGATGATGATTGATCAAAACTACCCTTCCCCGGGCCTCAAATTTAATATAAATCTGTTCATCGGTTTAAGCGTGGCGAGGTAACAGACAGACAGACGTTATTTTTGCATTTACAGGGTGGATCAGTGATGGATTCTCTTTCGTCAAATGAGAATGGTTTATAAGAAAAAAAAAATTTTTTATTCAAAATGGTGCCATCCACGCGAAAACATAGCATAGCATAGTTATAGCTGTTGGTTCTAAATGTAAAAACAAAAAAAAAAAAAAAAACAGCGAGTGTTGTGCCTGCGAGCCTTTTTTGAAAACAATCGTTCTTATGTGACCGTTCGTCGGCGTTTTCGACTTAAAGTGTCGAGTGTCCAAGCACAAATTTAATTTAATGGATAGTCAGATTTGAGGCTACTAGATCGACAATACAATCTCGACGTCAAGGACGTGCACGGTGAAACCATGAAAACATCGAACGGGTGAGAGCGGATGCACGGAACAACGCGTAAACGAGCTACGGCTTTGGGGTTGTCCAGAACAACTTTACGACGCATTTTACAGCTTGATCGGCTACAGCCTTACAAAAACGTAAAATTTATTTTATTATCTCAAATTCTAAATAACCTTTTTATTTAAAAACACGAAAAAAAAAATTTGTAGCCACAGGCCAAAGGTATGGTGGGCATAGTGGCATCGTTTCGAGCGATGGCGCCATAACCTTTGGCCTATACTCTATTAGACGGCGCCACTTTTTCATATTTAACAAATTTAACACATATCAGTGAAAGAATAAGGATCAAATTCAAATAGCGTTCTACACGTTTTAATAATGTGTCGAAAGATGGCAGGAAATTTACTGTGGCAGGATTTCTTTGACAATTCACCTCTATTTAAAATTGTCCTTGATAATAATAGTAGGGATTATTTCGTCTCGCGCCAAATTCAGGTGACGCAAACTAGTAGAAACCTTCGTACAACCTTCATAACTTATGTTACGCGTAAACACTCGCAGACCGGTTCCTAATGTCAAGCCGTGACGTCATCGCGCGTCAGACCGCATTACTATGATTTACTATCGATGCTTGATGGAAGGCACGCGAGGAAAGAATGATCGTGAAGAGATTGATTAACGGTGATTGAGACGCGAGATCTACAGTAGCGACATTTTAAAGTAGACCTTATGTCTTGGCAATAAGGTTTTAGGATTGTCAGTTGACACTTTCGGTGCCGAAAATGAACCCATATACGTGTTCTTGGCAGTGAATATGTTAACTGTATGGATATTGGTACAGAGGCCAAAGCAACAATATTAATAATTCGCAGCAGTTCTCCATACAAACAGGAGGTAGCCATGGGAACTCTGTGATAAAACAACGCAACCTAATTGTGTTTGGGGTTTTTGGAATTGTCTCGATGAGTATTAGTTGCCTGTGGAAAGAATAGTACAGTCAGCGATAAAAGCTTGTACCAAAAATTTTACTTTTGTCAAAAACTTATTTATCATGAAGACATTTACTTTTGTTTATTTTTATTCGAAAAATTCCAATGATAATTTGACATTCAATTTTTTTTATACTACGTCGGTGGCAAACAAGCATACGGCCCGCCTTATGGTAAGCAGTCTCCATAGCCTATGTACGCCTGCAACTCCATAGGAGTTACATGCGCGTTGCCGACCCTAACACCCCTCCCCCCTCGTTGAGCTCTGGCAACCTTACTCACTGGCAGGAACACAACACTTACGTTCGATTTGTCTGATGAAAAGTAATTAAATTGAATTCTTATTAATAGACAATCCAATACAAATCAAAATAATTGACACACTTTAAAAGATGGTCAGTAGTATCGATGGTCAATAATCGATACGTCGGCAGTCGACCCGACCTTGGCTTTAAACGTCGCTGCCACCTCGCTTTATTGACATTTGCATAAACGTGTTAAAGAGTAGACCTAGAACTGATACTGAAATAAATAATAGAAAAACGATTTTTAGCTTAAAGCGCGATTTAAACGATTGAATGCAAAGTCAATCGATTGACTATTTATTACTATTTTAACTAGCTTTTGCCCACGGCTTACTCTACATAACATTATGATTTTCGCGACAAAAAACTTATGTCCATCCCCAGGATTCATACTATCTTCATACAATATTCGCTGTTTTTTTATATTTATTCTGACTTCTAGGAAAACCAAATTTACTCTGATTTTATTTATAATTTTAGGTAGGTATTTTTTTTGTGTGCAACCGTACATAATTAGGTCTTAAAATTCCAGGGCCGAAGTTACAAAACGAAAGGAAGTTGAGTTGAGAACCCATATTTTAATTAGTAGGTATATGTACCAGCTGCACGAAATAGGTATTAAAATTCAGTGGCACAATTTCTAAGGTATCAGGGAATAATAGACCGTCAACTCCGGCAATACTCAGCTTGCGGCTCGACGGGCTTAATAATTCATTGCAATAAATAAGGTAAAAACATGTATACATATTTATGAACTCGACTGTACAAGACAAAACCGTCTTTGTGGCACTTAATAAAAAAGGCTGGTCTACTCAAAGGAAAAATAATAATTGATTACTAATAAAATGGGTGGAGGTGGTATTTGGTATAGTTGCGTCACTATAGTTCGTGTCATCCACGATGGCGCGCAGATTAGTCAAATCTAACCTTTAATAACATGACAATACGAGTCAGGGCATGCGTCTTCGTGAATGACACGATCTATAATCCATTAAAAATAGATTCAATATTTTCTAGACTGTGTTATCATAGACCGAATGGAGAAACAATTGGTTATTAATTACAAATCAATTCAATTGAGTCGCCGTGGTAGTTAGGTGTCTACTCGAATTATAAATTAAAATATCAGGCAAAAAAACCTCGACCTGCAAAAAATATCTGCCCTTGCCAACAACGACTGTATTTTGTTAAACAGATATTTTAATAAATTTATTTGCTCAACAAACTTCTACATTTTCTTACTTATAAACATATGCATTCTTGCTTAAATGCGTATGATATCGTCACCATTTTACTGGTGTCTGTATGATGGCTGCCACTTTCACTCCGAATTCGTCCGAATAATAACCAGGTACGAATATTCCGCACGTGCATGGTAATGTGTCCATTATGAGTTTTTATTGCTTATTGTTTACGCAAAAAAGAAACGGGCAATGTCCTCACAATTATAGTTCATCGACAAAATCGATTTTTGACTGTTAAGTTTAGTAGGTAAATTCTCAAAAGATGTAATTACAACATTAGTTTTTTGCAAAAAAATCTACTGCGCATAAAAAACTTAGATCTAAATTATTGTGAAAAAGATACAGTCAGGGTTAAGATATTTGAGACAGTCTGCCTAGATATATTTACTTCACATGCAACATGATATAAAAGCGCAAAATATGATACAATTCATGATTAAGCCTTAAAGGCGTTTCAGAACCGAACATTTTAAACCAATTTGCAGCTGTACCGCCCAGTTAGCCATCTGCAATTTTTGTCTTGACATGACAGAACGTTGTCAGATATGTTAGTTACCTGCATATATCAAATGTAATGTAAAGGATACATAAATTAGGCGCCACGTTCATAAAGATGAGCGAGTAAAACAGATAGTGAGCAGAGTCCTCGAGGAAGAATTTCGCGAGAAATTCTCGCGACGGCCGGATCTCGCGCGCTGGGATTCTCTGGTGCAGACGGAGGGCCGAGACCGCTGCGTTGCCGAGGAGGGCTTTGTAGAATGCTGACACCGGGCTAGAGGGGAGAAATAAATATGTGAATACCTACTGCAAAAAATTCTCGCGATATGGTATTAGGCGATAATGAGCCGAGACTCGTGTTAAGGATGTAGATAGGTATTCGCCGGGATTCTCTGGATAAGACGGAAAGATGGGGCCACTGCGTTGCCGATGGCTTTATAGAACCGTAAAAGTTTTAAATATACACCCAATTTGCAAAATTATCACAGTATGGCCTTAGCTATAATTACATTCTATTATTTAATTATTAAGTAAGATAATACATCAGATTCATGATGAACACGAATAAGTAAGTATTTATCATATAATATAAATATACAAGCTATACCAGGTGATGTTATTTATGACCATACTCTGACGGGAGAATATGCAGGCTAGGTCATACTGAACAACTTTTACTATAAAGCCAACCCCGAAATCCCGAAAAATAAATCAGCTGTTCCATAGAAAACATTGACATGTGATTGCATGTGACGGAAGATTTTTTTTCGTGATTTGGGGTTGGGCCCATAGTAAAAGTTGTTAATTATGAGTATTAATCGACGATTGCGACGACCGGTTTGGCCTAGTGGGTAGTGACCCTGCCTACGAAGCTGATGGTCCCGGGTTCAAATCCTGGTAAGGGCATTTATTCGTGTGATGAGCATGGATATTTGTTCCTGAGTCATGGGTGTTTTCTATGTATTTAAGTATTTATATATTATATATATCGTTGTCTAAGTACCCTCAACACAAGCCTTATTGAGCTTACTGTGGGACTTAGTCAATTTGTGTAAAAATGTCCTATAATATTTATTATTTATTTTATTAAGACCTACATATTCACCCCTCAGAGTATGGTCAGACATAACAAAATGTATTGCTATAATATATTACCTAGTTGGTGATGTGAGTAAGCTAGCGTTTATATACAAAACAATTAACGATCAGGTTCAAAGAAATACGCAAAAAAAAGATAAAGTTGATGTTATCCGCTGCAAGATTCTAAATGCATGCATAAATAATACACATATAGAAACTACATAATTAACATCAATTAACGGCATAAAGCCGAAATGATTGAGTCGTCAACAAGAGCGTATACAAGCGAGTGATCCAAAGTCACGGGGTCACGAGTAAATCAGGCGGTTCATTGTTAGTGAGCTAAAACAATTTACAGTACATATGGTGCTACTTTGTAGCACTAGTGCGAAAATTAGCATATTACGTTACTGTGTCGAACATTTAAAGGGCCATATGTACTGTAAAACGTTGTACGATACATGTGCGAATAGATAATTCGCAACTCGTGTCGATTTAAAACACTCCCTTCGTTTCCTATTTTTCGCACTTGTATCGCAATGTACTATTTTTACACAAGTGTGATAAAATGCGCCTGATATATTTTACTTGACAAAATTCTGAATGAAGTCAAATAAATGGTGGAAGAGATTACACTTCACCAATATGGCGTTGGCAATGCGCATGTAATCACTTGGAGTGGCAGACATCTATAGGCTGCTGTGACTGCTTACCATCAGGCGGGCCATATGCTCGTTTGCCATAGACGTTTAAAAAAACTTACTTGCAGAACAGCGGCAGCACATATCCGAAGGTGCACAGCACGGTGAGTATGCGGATAGCCCAGAGCGCCACATCCACCTTGTTGGCGATGACATGGGCCTTCAGCGCCGGGATGCCCTTCGGCGGGCCCTGGTCTCCAGCTTGTCCAGTTGTGTCAGCCATGTTTTACTGCGACAAATATTATTTGTGTTATTTCTGGTTTGGAGAGTCAGATGGCAGTCGCTTTTGTAAAACCAGTGCCTACACCAACTCTCGAGATTAGTTGCCAAATGCTCCCTGGGTGCCCGCAAGTAGAGGGACAACTCTATTTGTAAAAGTATAGGGAACACTTCAATAAAACAACGAGATCGAGCAATGACTGACTGTATATTTTTAGAGACAGGTAGACCTCACAAATGCAAATCCGCTGCATACCCACATACATAATATGACATCTTCCCTTTTCAAAACAAAACAAAAAAAAATTTAGTCGCATTCAGCATGCATATATATATATATTTTTTTTTTTTTACATTTTAAATTTCAATTCAATACATTAAAGACTTCTGAAATAAATTTAATTATTTTACAGTGTCTATAACTAATAATAATAGTAGGTAATTGCACAACAATAATGGCACATTGGGTTACAAACTTGATTTTATTTTAATGATATTATAATAAAGAATACATTTTCCCTAGTAAGTACTACCTCACTTCCAATAGACTGACAGGTGTATAGCGACAAAATACAATAAATCTCATTCAATATTAACTGCATTGATAACACAATAAGTGTGTCACTAGGTATTTAAAATATACAATAATGAACTTCGCATATTAAGGATTAATTTTTGTTTTTACACAACAGATTATTCAAAACTCGACCAAGTTGGCAATAAACAAGGTTTACATTGCTATGACCTCAAATTTGACTTGCGTACTTCATAATAAATTATTAATATGTACATATAAAATATAATTGCAGGTTTTGTGTACTACATGGTAATTAAGTTTTAGTTATAAGTTATAGACTATCACATATGACTAAAATGTCGTTCATGCATAATTTGTTGTATTTATAATAATAACATAGTATAGGTATTCTATTTTGATTATTTTAGTACATATAAGATATGTAGGATGCGTTTCCATCCTCTGTGGAGCACTGACATGTGTTGTTAGATCCAGTCACCCCATCTATCTGGAGCCCTCACTATCCTGCCGGAACGAGTAACAATATTATTACCATTATTTGGTACAGTGTTGTTTACAAAGCGCGGGGTGGCGCTTGATGACGGGGACGGCATTACGTCATCTAAATCAAAGAGTAGGTCCAAATCAGGCGCGTCATTTCTGTGCGGCGAGTCTCTTATAATATGCCTACGATTTCTTATTATTTCATTACCATTAAGTAACTTAATTTTATAGCTGCGTGGGCCTATAACTTTTGATATTGTTCCAGATGACCAACCTTTTTTATTTGGATCCAATAATACTTTAACTTTATCCGCTACTGATAAAGTAGGCAAGTTTTTCGCGTTACGATCGTAATATTTTTTCTGTATGTGCTTTTTATTAAGTAACTTGTCTTTTACATAATTTTGAATTTTTGGTTTTAGAAGCTCTGGACACATTGGAATTATACTTCTCATCTTTCTACTTTGAAGTAGTTGAGCTGGCGATGCTAAATCATAAGATAAAGGCGTATTTAAATATTCTAGAAGGCCTAGCCTGTAATCAGTGCGATTTTCACTTGTTTTAATTATAATATTTTTCACAGTTTGAACTGTCCGTTCTATCTGACCGTTAGACTGTGCATATCTTGGAGACGACATTTTATGTGTGAATTGCCATTCATCAGCAAACTTTTTGAAACTCAAAGACGTGAACTGTGGTCCCCCATCTGACATCACTACACTAGGTATCCCTTGGCGACAAAAGATATCCTTAAGAGATGATATTACGTAATCTGACGTTGTTGACAATAACTTTGTAATTTCTATAAACTTGCTATAATAGTCGACTAACAGTAAATAGTCGACCCCATGTATCTGAAACAAATCCACACCTATCTTCACCCACGGTTCATCTGGAATTTCATGTGGAATCAATTCTTCCTTTTGATTATGTTTCCTATGCGACAGACAGATATTACAATTATTTATTAAATTATCTATGTCATTAGTGATGCACGGCCAAAACATTATTTCTCTCGCTCGTAATTTACATTTTTCCTTGCCCATGTGCCCTATATGTAGTTTTGTTAACATATCCTTTCTTAGGGACCTGGGTATAACTATCCTATCACCTTTCCAAACTAACCCTTGTGCCACAGTTATCTCATCCCTATAAGTCCAATAAGGCCTTAATACGTCTACTAAATCTTTCCTATCATCGGGCCACCCTTTTAAAATACATTTTCTTAACTGCACCAGTTCGTCGTCGGTGTCAGTTTGTTTTTGTAGCGCGACAAACTGGTGGTCGGTGAAGTGGTCGTTGGCGACCACGGCCAGCGCTCGCTCCACAGCACACACCTCGTCGTGCAGCGCCTCGCGGCCAGCATGCTCGACGCTCGCGCTCGGCTCGTATGCGCGCGACAGCGTATCCGCTATATACAGATGTTTACCCGGCTTATATACCAATTTAAAAGTATAACGCTGCAACCGTAATAACATTCTTTGTAGGCGAGATGGCGAGTCTACTATAGGCTTTTTTATTATACTAATTAATGGTTTGTGATCGGTCTCGATCGTAATATCCGATCTTCCATATATGTACGGATAAAATCGCTCACATGCAAACAAACAAGCATACAACTCCTTTTCAATCTGTGCGTAACGTTGCTCCGTTTTAGTTAACGACTTGGAAGCATAGCATACGGGTAGGTTATTTTGCATCAGACAACAGCCAAGGCCACTTTTACTCGCATCTACTGAGATAGTTATAGGCTGATTCATGCTATAATACTGTAACACTGGTCTCTTCATCAAGCATTCTTTTAGATCACTAAAACATTTACTCTGCGACTCATCCCAATGCCATTCAACTTCCTTTTTTAATAACTCTCTTAATGGTTGAGTCTTATCTGATAAATTTGGTATGAACGTTCCTACGTACGTAATAAGCCCTAAAAATCGTTCAATATCCTTCCTATTTGTAGGTGTAGGCATATTTTTTATTGCTGTTATGTGCGAGTCATCCGGGCTCAGACCGTCCTTTGTTATGCGATGTCCTAAGTACTTTATCTCTTCCAAACCAAACCGACATTTATTTCTATTAAGTTTAAGGTTCACTTTCACACACCTCTCCAACACATTTTTCAACCGCTGATCATGCTCCTCCTTGGTACGGCCATACACCAATAAATCATCTATGTACATACATACCCCTTCAATATCATCAAAATTTTCATATATCTTTTTGTGAAACACTTCAGACGCAGAACAGATTCCATATGGCATTCTTAAAAACTTATACCTTCCAAACGGCGTATTAAATGTACAATACCTACTAGTCTCGTCTAGCCGCACCTGCCAGAAACCTGAGCTCGCGTCAAGGGTACTAAAGTACCGCGCGCCTGACAAATTGGACACAATCTCATCGATGGTGGGAAGCCGAAAGTGTTCTCGCTTTATAGCATTATTTAGCTCTTTAGGATCCAAACAAATACGCAAATCTCCGTTAGATTTTTTAACTACCGTTATACTACTAACCCAGTCCGAAGGACCCTCAACTTTAGCAATTATACCCTGAGCTTCCATCTCTAACAACTTATTTTTGACCGCATCCTTTATCGCAAATGGTAATTTCCTCGGTGCATGAATTACCGGTACCGCATCTGATTTTAATTGAATTTTATACTCGCCAGGAAGACAACCTATGCCATGAAAAACATCACTGAATTTCTTTATAAAATCCGGATCATTATCATTAGACTGCTCCACAGACATAACTCGCCTGACCAAATTTAACTCTTTACACGCATACCGTCCCAGTATCGGCGCGGAATTTAAATCAACAATTTTAAACTCTAATACATATAAATTATTTTTGTATCTGACTCGCAAGAAAATCTTTCCTATGACATTAAGACCAGCACCAGAGTATTCAGTAAGTCTTGTATTTGTTTTTGACAAATCCTTACTCGAAATACCTAATTTTGTCAGATAACGTTTAGGGAGTATGTTAACCTCTGCTCCCGTATCTAATTTAAAACACACAGGTACATTATTTATTTTTAATTCCGTGTTCCACTCCTCACAACAGTCACAACATCGGTTTTTAATATTATTTACCTGGTCCTCAGACTCTTCCACCATGTACACCCTGCACATCCTGGCAAAATGATTTGGTCTGGAACATTTCATGCAGCTCCTGCCATACGCCGGACAATCGTACTTTTTGTGCACGCCGCCGCACTGACCGCACCGCCCTCCGCGATATGCGTACGGCGCGCGGTGCTGAGCGCCGGCCGGGCCTGCCGCGCCCGGCGCGCCACTGCGCCCCGCGCCATGCGCCCATCCGCGCCCGCGCCATCCTCGTCCGGAACTCATACCACGACTCGATTTTGCTTCGACTTTCGCACCTGACCGATTCAACTCGTACACTTCTTTGTTAGCTACCGCACACACTTCGTTACCTTTTGTCTCACTAGTACACTCGCGTTTAATGTCCTCCGAATACATTTTCGACACTATAGCAGCCCGACATATTTCTAACGCTTTATTTAGCGTTAGGTCGTCTTCGCGTAACAGTCGCTCTCTAATCGCTGCGCTCACGATTCCACATACGAGTCTATCCTTTATTAATCCGTCGTTTAAGTTACCAAACTCGCACGACTGAGCCAACTTTCTCAACTCAAAGACGTATTGGTCTATGGACTCGTGTTCACCTTGTTGACGAGTAAAAAACCGATGACGCTCGACCGTTACATTTTTTTTCGCTTTAAAATGATTATCGACTTGACCTATTAAAGCCGCTAATGTTGTACATTTCGTCGTACTTTGTTCTATTATCTCACGGCACTGTTCCCCTACGACGTGTAAAAAAATGTTCATTTGTATTTCTTCTGTTTTCTTATTAAGTTCGCATGCCTTTACGTATATTTGAAAACCATTCTTCCACTTCTCCCAAGATTCACACAAACTGCCAAACGCCATATTGGTTACATTTTCCTCAAACTTAAACGGCAAAGGGGGAGTAAGAACCGATTCCATCTTGTTTTTTTCTTTCCGAATTTTCTTACTATCTTCACTTTCTTGTCTTCTGCTTTTTAAATTATGCACTTTTTATCACTTTAACCGGCTGCGCCATGTAAAAGTATAGGGAACACTTCAATAAAACAACGAGATCGAGCAATGACTGACTGTATATTTTTAGAGACAGGTAGACCTCACAAATGCAAATCCGCTGCATACCCACATACATAATATGACACTATTAAGTGCATAATAGCCTGAAATCCTCAACAGAGGACTCTTTAGGAAGCCTGCAACTCTTTAGACACCTAGAAGCTCTTGCACTTCCTTCGAGTAACACTGGATACATATGCAGTGGGTGTTCTTTACACTACAATTGCCAAACTTTATTTCCCAAACAATAAAAATGAACATGTATGCTGTGTTTGTAAACTGAGTCATTACACAGTAATGTGACTTAAGACAGCATAAACGAACTTCTTCATGAGCACAATTTTATTGTTTCAGTTTTTACTACCTTACCACCTTACCCCTTACCCGTCTGCGCCGTGAGATTCTGACTGGGTGCCAAGAAGGCAACAAGTGAAACAGTATAACAGGTAGTTTTTCATTTCAATAATACTCCATCATGTGCATCACACAATTCTTTGTTACAATGTACAGAATGAGTGTATGAGCTGGGTGAACAGAGTCAACTACAGGTATTTTAATGCCTCTTCATTAAAAAGATTAACATTACTCTGAATGGCATTAAGATTTTTATTATATTAAAGACAAATTTAAATTAATTACATGCTGAAATAGCTATTATATTGAAATATATAATGAATGAATAATCAATACATA
This sequence comes from Cydia pomonella, assembly GCF_033807575.1. Classification (NCBI taxonomy): domain Eukaryota; kingdom Metazoa; phylum Arthropoda; class Insecta; order Lepidoptera; family Tortricidae; genus Cydia; species Cydia pomonella. Next base: position 1,596,911 of record NC_084716.1, read on the forward strand.
TCTAATAACAGTATTCAATAACAATAATAAAGCTATAAATAATTTTAAAATGGCACTAGTATTTTTTTCTGCTTCTATTATTTAGTTAAAAGATATATATTTATACAGGAATCTTTATCAGCTGATAAAGATTCCTGTGTAAAATATGAATAGCCATTGAAACATCCCAATTTGTAGACATTCACTTATAGCAAAAAGTGTTGTTCTAACTATTGTGTTACAGTTACCTGGTCACAAGGCTGCCCAGTGCCAGAGTATTAACAAAGCTAAAGCCTGATCAGTAATATATGATCATGCGCTATATTGCGGAATTTCATTGGAACTAAATTTTTCATACTAAACTGAACTGTCACCCTAAGCATGAGAATAAGTACCCTCTTGACAATGATCAATGATGCGTAAAATCTAAGAAAATTTCGTGCTTTAAATTTGACAGGTAAACAAGATGGAGCTGTACGGCTCCATACATTTTGCAGTAACTCTGATTGTCAAAAATGGACATTTGACAATTCAGTGACCACAAAATCGTTGCTTCAAGGCTGTTTTCAGTATCTCACAATCAAGTGCTATTTTATTATTTGTGTTTTCAGTGTGTATTGTAGCAAACATATAACGGATTATCTATCTATATATCCATTACTAGAGATTTGTAATACTTTACATTTCATTTTGCATACAGAATCAAGTAAATGAGATTGCAGGTAATTTTTATCTATCTCTCTCAGTTGCATACTAAAGCTCAAGATCCACATAACAACATAATCCGAAGCATTGACTAGTTTGAAGAAGCAATAGCCACTAAAGCAACCCTGGTGAGACATTAGGCCCTATATAAAGATTAAATAGGGTCTCTATTGGTTCCCATAAAGTTTTAAGTCATAATGTTCGCATTTTCATTAGTCATAATTTGCTTTTATTCAGAAACACATAACTTGTCAGGATTGCCATAAAACAAACCTAACCTATCTATAGGATAACTTTATGAAAACCCTGAGAAGTTAACGGTTTCTGAATTACGACTAATGGTAATCTGACAATCATTACATTATGACTTTCAATAATTATTTCAAACGAAGTGATCGGGATTAAATTAAGTGTTTTGAAGCAAACAGTAATTATAAGAACACATTATCCTTACAATATAATGTGCTATTAAATAAATCTGTTACTTTAACAACACAAAAACCCTTTCTATGATTTCAGTTTTGATAGAACAACTCCATTTACTATTAACACTGGCAGTGCCTAGCGCCCCATTTCCAATACAAAATTAACCAACCTAGCGGGATCTTGGCAGTAAATATGTTAAATATTTTCAATTCTCAATGTAACCTTGTAAAAACTGGTTGAATATTAGGCACCTACAAATTGTATTTTAAAGTAATCTTTGAACAAGGGTTTTTTTCTAGTTGTTTACTCAGTCAATGAAAAAATGTACTTTGATGGCATGTTATTTAGAACATTCAAGATATTCAAAATTGTCTTATTTGATGACTTTTTGCGTTGTAATGTGTTTTTTTAAGAGTATATAGTGAGATGAAAGTTCTTTTCACTTTCTACAAAGAACTGGGTCAAACTGTGGAAAGTGCTCCACCAAACTGTACATAACTGCTGCTGGTCATTGCAGAGTAATTTCAGTGTACGAATTCACGCGAACGATACTGTGAAACACGACGCCCGTTATCTAGAGATTAGGCTACAATAAAGATCTGATAACAGCTCAAACAGGCTGTTACAGTGAGAGCTCAACTAATGTTTCGGATAAATAAATAAAAAAAAAACTACCCTAGCTAACAGGAAGTAAAGGGGCAATTAATAATAAATTAGCACGGAGCAGAAAGCCATGGGAAATGTATTCTAGTGGGTCACGACAGTAATTTATACGTGAGGAAAAATTTACCAGTACATTATACAACCTTCACGTAGGATCAACTGACGACCACATTACCATAAAACGATCCAAGGACTTACATAAGCAGGAAAACCTGTTTCCGCGGCCAATTATTAATAATTAAGAATTTACTTTTTAAGAACAGTTGTAAAAATGTACTTAATGGAAAAAAAGATCAGATGAATCCTCAAAGCTATGACGAGAAAAGTATTTAATACTTACGGAAATTATAAAACTAATAATAAATTAATAACAATTAATGTTCTAAACTATTTTAACTGCACAATTATTTTCACAACGCGACGAAGTTGAACATGATTCGACAAATGACAGATTCACAGATAACAACAAATAAGCTACCTGCGTGACGTACACTGACATGAACCGCCCTATGATTATTGCCGCCAATTGAACTAAAAACCGTAAAACACTTTACGATTGAATCAGACTCATCTGTATGATCGTGTAAAACAATTAAAAAAAAAATAGAGTGGTAAGATTGACAATGACATTTACTTGACATTGACAGTTTACTCACAACCTAGAAATTCTCTAATCTCTAATTTGTTATGTTATGAAAATTATAACAGAAAATGTGGCTTAAAAACCTGCTCATATTCAGAGACATCTCCAAAATATCAAATAGTTCTAGAAACTATACTGCAATTGCTTCCGTTCTAGAGAAAGCCAATGTTGGAGAAATTGCCGAAGTCAAGGTTAGGAATAATATGAAAATTGCCATAATTTATCTATTTTTTAAAATGTGTAATACAATTTTTATTCTTTCTAGGGATGGGTGAAGAACCTTCGAGTGCAAAAAGAGTTAATATTTGCCGATGTAACGGATGGATCCAGCGCAAAAAGACTTCAGATCGTGATACCGAAGAAGTTAAAAACAGATGCGCTGACGTACGGTAGCTCGGTGCACATTACTGGCAAGCTGTCCTGCAGCCCGCGGGGGCAGCTCGAGCTCGCCGCCGACAGCGTTAAGGTCCTTGGAGAGTGCGTAGTGGCCGATGGCTACCCTTTCAACCCGCGCACTACCCATCCTCATGAATACATTCGGCAATTCATGCACCTACGAGCGCGCACCAACTACATATCCTCAATCTTACGAGTTCGAAATGCTGTTACTAGGCACATACATGACTTCTACACATCTAAAGATTACATGCATGTACATACACCCATGTTAACTTCAAATGACTGTGAAGGGGCAGGTGAAGTGTTTAAGGTTCAGCCTGATAATGAAGAGACGGTCAAAGCCATGATGCAGGAGGGCAAAGATAGGGACACTGTTTACTTTGGCACTAAGACATTCTTGACAGTATCGGGACAGTTGCATTTAGAAGCAATATGCCGAGGCATGGGCAATGTATACACACTAGGACCAACATTCAGAGCAGAGAACTCCCGCTCGAGGCTGCATTTATCAGAATTCTACATGTTAGAGGGAGAGATAGCATTCTGTGATAATATTAAAGATCTCCAATCACATATAGAAGAGTTACTGAAATATATATTTAGGAAGACAAGAGACACAAATGAAGCAGATTTGTATTCTCTAGACAAGGACAATAAAGCTCCTTCATGGTTAGATAAAGAGTTTATTACAGTAACATATGATGAGGCAAGAATATTGCTAGAGAAGAAAGGAATGAGCATAACCGAGGAAGGTATAAATAAAGAGCAAGAGCTGGCATTGGTAGACTACTGCAATGGTGTACCGGTGTTTGTGGTAAAATGGCCCAAGAATTTGAAATCATTTTACATGAAGGAATGTGAAGATGATCCGAACAAGGTATATTCTCATTGTTAAACAAATTTATTTGCTTTTTTTTTTTCAAAATACTCTGATTAAATTGTCATACATTAAATTTGTAAACAATTTAAGTACTGAAATTGTCATTTTACTAACAATAAAATTGTACAAAACCCTACTACACCAGATGATTGCTCAAAGGTTAACTGGAAGAGATCCCTAAAAGGGATAAATATTTGTTTTTTAGTATATTCATGTTCCATGATTGAATCATGAATAAAATAATGTATCTGTTTTTCACACTAACTAATGTATGTAACCAAAAATATATTTTTAATTACAGGTAGATGCCCTGGACCTCCTAACATCAATAACGGGAGAACTAGTAGGCGGGAGTCTCAGAGAGGACAATTACGACAAACTAAAATCCAAGCTGCCATCTGACAGTCTGGACTGGTACTTGGAACTGCGGAAATTTGGCAACATCCCCACCGGAGGCTTTGGACTGGGACTAGAGAGACTCCTGCAGAGTTTGTGTGGAGTGGCCAATATCAAGGATACTCTACCCTTCCCACGGTGGCCACATAATTGTAGTTTGTAAATGTTGTTATATAGGTATAATTTATTTCTTGTTAATAAATGTAATCAATTTACTATTTTTCTATTTATTTAATCTTCTTACCCCTACACTGAGCTTTATATTTGGTCAGCAGGTGAGTAAGCTTGCTTATTCTAAACAAATAATTGAGATATGATGAAGAAATACGAAAAAATGACGTTTAAATCGTCTATTTTTTGTCGCTCTGTTAACTTAAAGCTCGTAAAGTATTGATCGTAGAATAAAAATAAACATGATCAAATTTGTAGGGAATTTTATCCGTAGGTACCTTCGATATCCCCCCCCCCCCCTACACCCTCAGCACAACCCCCACCCTCGAGGACTTTTAGTATGTTTATCTGGAGACCACAAGGTATAAGTATACCAATTTTCAAAACTACATGAATTATTTCCCCCGATTGCCCATATTCGGGTTCGTTTTCTTGAGCTATCTGTATCAAATCCCATTTTGATGACTTTCATTTCGTCAGGTAACAACCACAAGTTCATAGCCATAATGCACCATATCACAACTAAAAGAAGGTTGATTTTTGTTTATTTCTTTTTGTAATTAGTGAGTAAACTTAAATAAATGTCATATACTAAGAAAAAATAATTAGTGATTGTTGGTTGTCGCCAAAGAGCATATAATCACTACGTTCTGGTTGTCGCCTGACGATTAGTTCAAAAAGGGATTCCTCCATTTGCAATAAACTATTTAACAACTATCCATATTTTGAATGATTTTGCCACTATTTTTGTTCAATTAAAACATTTAAAAATGATGAGGGTTTTTAAATGGTACAGTTTAACGACTGTTTTTCCTATAAATAATAAGAAATAATAGAACCTGAGAAAATAAAAGTAACTTTATCTTTGGCACAACTGCAAAAGCCGGCGCGGCGGCAGAGGCGGCCGAAAAATTAAAAAAGATCAAATATAGGGGTCTCGGCCCCGAATACGATTTCGTACCTTTTGGCGTCGAGATCCTTGGCCCGTGGGGTCCGAATGCATCTATACTATTCAAGGGATTATCCAAAAAAATAGCAGACGCTACCGGTGATCGTAGAGCTGGCAGCTTCCTCGCACAGAGAATAAGTATTGCGATACAACGAGGAAATGCTGCCAGCATCTACGGCACCATGCCGCAGGGGGATAGTTTTTAATTATTTATTTTTAGATTTAGATTTTAAGTTTTTGTAGGTATGTATTATGTTGTGTTTTTAACACTTTCGCAACCAGGCAAAATTTCGAACAATACCCCAGAAACCGACACTACTCGCTAGTCGAGCAACGATGTGCAACTCAATGCCGCACGCCGCGAACCCGCTAGTCGGGCAAGCGGCGGACGCTCAGGGCTGTGCCAAGTAATTTTCGTATACTTACGTGAATAAAATTAAATCTGCTGTCTCATCTGTTTATCCGTTTTATTAACGTAACCGGCCAACCAACCAACTAATAAGAATTTTTATTTTGTAATCGCATTAGGTTAAGTAAATAAAAATACAAAGTGAACTAATAAAATATAATAATCAACTGTACCAATTTTTCGACCACACAAGTACATAATAATCAGAAGACTTTTTCTGTTAGTGGCAGTGGCAGCCCTGAGGTAGCGAAGATGCAATGCTTGCCCGCCTGTCGGGTACTTTGGCGTCGCGTGTAGGTTTATAGCTCGTGCCCGACTACCGGGTGCGCCGGCATCTGAGTAAAGTTTACGAGTGCCCGAGTGTCGTGTACGCGGTGTCGAAAGTGTTAAATAAATTGTATTTAACTAAAAAAAATTTTTTATCTATTTACTTTCGAAACCTGAATCCATTGTATCTATACTACTCCTAGTCCTTCCTCATCATGCAAGTAACAAGGGAACTAGAGTTGTTGAGTTGTTATGAAATAAAACACTGATATATGATTGTTAACTTTATTTACAAATTAAAAACTAAATGAAACAAATTATGTGATGTGATTCTTAATTTAACAGAAAATAGAAGAGACAAAGGCAAATTTGTGTACAATAAAAGAAAACCATATTTTTAAATTTTTCATTTTTTTATTAAACAGTTTGAGCAAAAGCTAACTAGAACAGGTAACAATTCGTTAAATCTAACATCCTTCAGTTTCAAGTTGAAACATACTTCAAACAAATATACATAAAGTAAAATTGGCTACCATCACCCGCACTGTTCGGTGGACCTTATTACAAAATATAAGTGAGTGTTGCTGTTTGTTGTTGAAAAGAGATTCAAAATCCTTTTCGCAATTAGAATTAGAGCTTACATACAGGTAAGAAAAGAATCAAAGTTTATGATGACAATAAATGCTCATTTAGACGGCGCGCGAACTCGCATGCGATTTTACCTATTGAGGTTACATTACACATTATTGAGGTTACATTCATTTCAGCCGACCGATCAAATACCGCAATGAAACTCGCATGCGAGTAGTCGCACCGTCTAAATGAGCTCTAAGACAGTCAGTTTTAAGTATATGTAATTTAATAATATGTACAGAAAAATAATGACACCCACCACTCGAGCACACCTAGCTCTCAAACAGAATACACAAACTTAATTTTAATATCACATTTTGTTTAAATTAAAATTATACAATCACTACTTGGTTTCGTACACACATTAGTATAAAAGTAAATTCTATTTCAGTTTCTAAAGAGTCAGACTCTAGCTATTAAACAATTCAGTCCCTATTCAAATCTTACATGCATATATACAAAATAGGAGAGTGAAAAAACCAGTTAGAATTAATTATTTTACAATAATACCAGCAAAATTACATATGAATGTTAAAGTATACATTTTTAAGTTACTAAACTTATTCACGAATTGATAGATCAATCAGTTAATTAATATTTGATAGATCACTTATCTGTTTGGTTGTTATGATTTTTTGAATTCAGAATTTATACATAGCCAATTTATTATATTATTTTAATTTAATTTATTCAATCAAGTCAAATATTTGAGAACCTTTAGAATTTAAAGTTCAACTGTCGAGCTTTCTCCATATAATTTTGGTGCGATAAATGTTTATAATTCCTGTAACAAAATATTGTGACAACACAAATGCACCGTTCTTAAAGTGTCTACAGACGACCACACTGGACCGTGACCTCGGTGCGGTCAAAAATTCAAAATATCTCTCTCTCGCCCTCACTTATAGCTGCGTCCTTAACGGCCGTACAGCGGATCACCTTACACGCGACATGGAGGTCCTGGTGCGGGGCGGCCGTCTCTAGACACTATTACAGTCCACAATATGTTTCTACCACCAAGAGAAGCACAAAAACGAATACCAGTCTTTAATCTTCTTAACCATTAGGGTCCGTACACAAGAAAAGTTACAATCACTTTCGGTAAAGTTTACTCCCATTTGAAATGGAAGCGTACACGCGCACAGCAAAAGGTATCATATTTCGCAGACGGTAACGTTCACTTCCGTTTGAAACTGTCAGCACACACACGCATCACATGATAGAGCAGAGCCCGGAGAGCTCGGTGCCCTTGACTCGGGGCGGCTGGCGGCTGAGCACGACGCCCCGCAGCGCCGGCTTCACGGCGAAGGTCAGCTCGGGCTCCTCGCCCGGCGGCGGCGGCTCGTCGTCGCTCGGCTCGGGCGAGGCGGCGGCGGCGGCGGCGGCGGCCGCGGCGGGCTGCGGGGGCAAACAGATTATTACTTCATTTCAAGTTAAAAGATTGATGACAAGTTGGTATTACCCACAACAGACGCCTTACTGAGCTTACTGTATGACTAGGTCGCTTACTGTGTAAAATGGTCCTTGTAATATTTAGGTATTTATTTATTTGCCGAGGCTATCTTAGAACGAGGTCGCGTACTGAGATGTAGCATATTTTTTTTTATTTTTTTTTTATTGAGAACAGGATTACTGCAAAGTTCTGCCGCCAGAGTGCAGCAGTAGCACCTTTCGTAAACCATAGGGTGACTTATACGTCCTGTGCCTTAAGGCGGTTTGTTTACAAAGGGCCTACCGGGAAACGCGAAAATTGAAATTTACTTATCTGCCTCCTAGACCCCAGATTGTGATGGATCGTGGTAGTGGCGCCCCCTACGCAGAGTTTCACGTAATATTCCCTATTGTCCTGTCGTTCGAATGAAGTGTTTGTCACCTTGTGCGCGGGCGCGCTGATGTTGATGCGGATGGGCGCGGGCGGCGGCGCGGCGGGCGCGAGCGGCTCGGCGTTGCCGTCGATGGCGGCCAGCGCCGCCGCGCGGGGCGTGTCCCTACAAGTGTCGACAGTGGTCACCTTGTGCGCGGGCGCGCTGATGTTGATGCGGATGGGCGCGGGCGGCGGCGCGGCGGGCGCGAGCGGCTCGGCGTTGCCGTCGATGGCGGCCAGCGCCGCCGCGCGGGGCGTGTCCCTACAAGTGTCGACAGTGGTCACCTTGTGCGCGGGCGCGCTGATGTTGATGCGGATGGGCGCGGGCGGCGGCGCGGCGGGCGCGAGCGGCTCGGCGTTGCCGTCGATGGCGGCCAGCGCCGCCGCGCGGGGCGTGTCCCTACAAGTGTCGACAGTGGTCACCTTGTGCGCGGGCGCGCTGATGTTGATGCGGATGGGCGCGGGCGGCGGCGCGGCGGGCGCGAGCGGCTCGGCGTTGCCGTCGATGGCGGCCAGCGCCGCCGCGCGGGGCGTGTCCCTACAAGTGTCGACAGTGGTCACCTTGTGCGCGGGCGCGCTGATGTTGATGCGGATGGGCGCGGGCGGCGGCGCGGCGGGCGCGAGCGGCTCGGCGTTGCCGTCGATGGCGGCCAGCGCCGCCGCGCGGGGCGTGTCCCTACAAGTGTCGACAGTGGTCACCTTGTGCGCGGGCGCGCTGATGTTGATGCGGATGGGCGCGGGCGGCGGCGCGGCGGGCGCGAGCGGCTCGGCGTTGCCGTCGATGGCGGCCAGCGCCGCCGCGCGGGGCGTGTCCCTACAAGTGTCGACAGTGGTCACCTTGTGCGCGGGCGCGCTGATGTTGATGCGGATGGGCGCGGGCGGCGGCGCGGCGGGCGCGAGCGGCTCGGCGTTGCCGTCGATGGCGGCCAGCGCCGCCGCGCGGGGCGTGTCCCTACAAGTGTCGACAGTGGTCACCTTGTGCGCGGGCGCGCTGATGTTGATGCGGATGGGCGCGGGCGGCGGCGCGGCGGGCGCGAGCGGCTCGGCGTTGCCGTCGATGGCGGCCAGCGCCGCCGCGCGGGGCGTGTCCCTACAAGTGTCGACAGTGGTCACCTTGTGCGCGGGCGCGCTGATGTTGATGCGGATGGGCGCGGGCGGCGGCGCGGCGGGCGCGAGCGGCTCGGCGTTGCCGTCGATGGCGGCCAGCGCCGCCGCGCGGGGCGTGTCCCTACAAGTGTCGACAGTGGTCACCTTGTGCGCGGGCGCGCTGATGTTGATGCGGATGGGCGCGGGCGGCGGCGCGGCGGGCGCGAGCGGCTCGGCGTTGCCGTCGATGGCGGCCAGCGCCGCCGCGCGGGGCGTGTCCCTACAAGTGTCGACAGTGGTCACCTTGTGCGCGGGCGCGCTGATGTTGATGCGGATGGGCGCGGGCGGCGGCGCGGCGGGCGCGAGCGGCTCGGCGTTGCCGTCGATGGCGGCCAGCGCCGCCGCGCGGGGCGTGTCCCTACAAGTGTCGACAGTGGTCACCTTGTGCGCGGGCGCGCTGATGTTGATGCGGATGGGCGCGGGCGGCGGCGCGGCGGGCGCGAGCGGCTCGGCGTTGCCGTCGATGGCGGCCAGCGCCGCCGCGCGGGGCGTGTCCCTACAAGTGTCGACAGTGGTCACCTTGTGCGCGGGCGCGCTGATGTTGATGCGGATGGGCGCGGGCGGCGGCGCGGCGGGCGCGAGCGGCTCGGCGTTGCCGTCGATGGCGGCCAGCGCCGCCGCGCGGGGCGTGTCCCTACAAGTGTCGACAGTGGTCACCTTGTGCGCGGGCGCGCTGATGTTGATGCGGATGGGCGCGGGCGGCGGCGCGGCGGGCGCGAGCGGCTCGGCGTTGCCGTCGATGGCGGCCAGCGCCGCCGCGCGGGGCGTGTCCCTACAAGTGTCGACAGTGGTCACCTTGTGCGCGGGCGCGCTGATGTTGATGCGGATGGGCGCGGGCGGCGGCGCGGCGGGCGCGAGCGGCTCGGCGTTGCCGTCGATGGCGGCCAGCGCCGCCGCGCGGGGCGTGTCCCTACAAGTGTCGACAGTGGTCACCTTGTGCGCGGGCGCGCTGATGTTGATGCGGATGGGCGCGGGCGGCGGCGCGGCGGGCGCGAGCGGCTCGGCGTTGCCGTCGATGGCGGCCAGCGCCGCCGCGCGGGGCGTGTCCCTACAAGTGTCGACAGTGGTCACCTTGTGCGCGGGCGCGCTGATGTTGATGCGGATGGGCGCGGGCGGCGGCGCGGCGGGCGCGAGCGGCTCGGCGTTGCCGTCGATGGCGGCCAGCGCCGCCGCGCGGGGCGTGTCCCTACAAGTGTCGACAGTGGTCACCTTGTGCGCGGGCGCGCTGATGTTGATGCGGATGGGCGCGGGCGGCGGCGCGGCGGGCGCGAGCGGCTCGGCGTTGCCGTCGATGGCGGCCAGCGCCGCCGCGCGGGACGTGTCGGGCGCCGCGCGGACCGCCTCCTCCTCCGCCGTTATTATTGGCTCGTCGTCTGCAACGTTATAAGACTTCATTAGCTCTCGTTTTGCATACAACCTGATAGTAGGTACCTATTATTTAAGTATTTTCTCACTTCTCTACATATACATTTTTTATATACATTTACGCTTTTGTTATGTACACTATAAGTATACAATTTTTTTATTATTATTGTTATATTTTTTTCAATTGTAAATCGAAATTTAAAATTAGGAAACTATAGGTCTATAAGGAAATCAATGTGTAGCTATTAGCTAAGTTGCTCATATATTTATTTATTTTTTTAATTTTAAGACTGTTTTTTCTCATTAAATAAAAAATAATGCTATTTTCTAGCGCAAATTTCTTGCGAATTAATAATTTCATTCCTCTTCATAACTTTGTTTTGAAAGACTTGGTTAAAAGTACAGTGGCGGATTTACCAGCAGGCTGAGTAGGCTCGAGCCTAGGGCGGCAGATTTTGGGGGCGGCAAATTTGGGGAACGATTTTTTTTTTTACCTCAGAAATCAAAAAGATTTTTCTATGACGGTTTTCTGATGTCTTACAGTTAGTAGTCTTAGAAGTCTGCAACAAATTTTGTCGATGACTTTTCTCTCTCACTTGTCATTGCACATTCCGAGAGTAGCAAACTTCCATATTCTAGAGTAAAACAGCTAGTTCGCCGCCCCTCAAGCAGTAATCGGCCTCTCGCCTCTGCGCCCTTTGCCCACACTTCTTATGAGTGAAAAGAGCGCAATTGTAAAAAATATGCCTCTCTTCCCACTAACAACCCATACATGCCAGTCTTACTACTGGTTGGAGGCTACGAACTGGATGGTTTGTATATAATTTTTCGATTTTTATTCGAATATAATGAATAATTTAGTGAATAATTTTACCGATTTCAATCTTATGTATCGACTATTATGTGTTTCACATGCACTAGTAGCTTCAGAAAATTCGATTGGAATACAAAAAAAATCTTGAACAGTAATAGCGAGATAGTCTTAAGTCAAAAAATATTTTTTCCCCGAACGCGGTATTTTTTTAATGCTACAATGTTATCAATGACGTCAATGTTGCACGTGCACGTGGCGAGCTTCATTCTCTATTTCAATAACCGTGTGGGTTACCCCGGTTACCCGAACAAATCGAGGCGAAAAACGAAAACAAAATCGGATCAAAGGAAAATAAAGCACGAAACTACGGAACCACGAGTTTTACCCTTACAAAAAATACTGTGTCGTGATTCAAGCGACTTATTTGTGTGTGTGCTGTTATTTTTCGAAGTGTTTCCTGAATTTTATGAATATTTTCACAGCACTGGTAAGTAAAAACTTTTTATAATCATAATAAATTATAATAAATCATTTGTAACGAATTAATTTATTGAAAGAGACCTGCAAAAATATTTTTATTCCGAAACTTGGAACATGGTCACGTTAAATTTTTGAACATTTTCATATTAACTATAAATAGTATTTTAAAAGATTGCTCATGGCTATATTGTGATTTTGTCTTTTTCAACTAAGCAAACATTACAAAATAGAAATAATAATTAAGAATAATATATCGTGATAGCATAGAAAAAAATTACGTTTTTACGTTAAGGAGGTTGGCTACATACGATAAAAATTTAATAAAATTTGGTGATCGTGATAATATTCTTTAGCATCAAATACGATGACAGAATTTATTCGGGCGGGCGGCAAAAACTATTCAGCCTATACCTTGAAAATTTGTAAATCCGCCACTGTAAAAGTAGTATTCCACCTGTCCAATTTCTTGGTCCAATGTGCATTGCGTCCACCTCTCATATAACAAATTGGAGCCGCAAATACACATTGGACCAAAAAATTGGACAGGTGGAATACAAACAGCAAATCAAAAATCATCAGTTCAAACCGAAAGTCACTTTTTGTTGATAGAAAACACCGTAATAAACCAGGACTTCTTGATCCCAATAAAATAATAATTACTCATTTCGATTAATGTTCTGGTAGTCGCTGTCCGAAAAACTAATATGAAAATGGCTTGGACTTAAGGGCGTAACAAATTAAAAAAAAAGCGTGTAAAGTGGGTGTCCACTAAACAAGTCTTTGGGTGGCCGAGCACTGCGGACGCCCTAAGGCCTAATTCTTAAGATTAAATTACACAAACGCTCCCCAAGCTCTTTTAAATTGAAACTGAATGTTTCGACAAAAATGAAGATATTCTCATGGTCATGACTCGTAAATGCGGATCGACAGGCCCCTGCTTTATCCGTATGTAGTCGATCTTGACCTGCTCGTCGCGCTGCTTCCGTTCCGCGCTCATCTCGTGTCATAGTCTTCCAACACTTCAGGTGGCTCCGCCTATATAACCTTGTAAATAATTACCTGGATCGACAGGCTCCTGCTTTATCCGTATGTTCCCGTAGTCGATCTTAGCCTGCTCGTCGCGCTGTTTACGTTCCGCGCTCGTCTCGTCGTCCGTGTCGTAGTCTTCCACAACAACTTCAGGTACTGGCTCCGCCTATAAAAAAAAATGTTATACCAACGGATGTAAATTGTATGTGACAAAAAATAAAACCCAAAGCAGATTTAAATGTTCACATAGGACGGTACGATTACAGTGAGAACGTGGCCTAAAATGGTTAACAAAATGGTAGAAACTATAAACACAAAATCACCTTGAACACAACATCGTCTTCATCTCCGTCTTCCGGTACTTCCTCGTTGGGCGGTTCCGGCACGGGCTCCGACGTGTCGTCCAGGTCGTCGATCTGGTGACAAATGTGCTTTTATTGGCAAAAAAAGAAGTTAATGATGATGATTACTGAACATGAAACTGTACATGTAACCCATTCATGTATAAATTTAAAATAATTATAATTGAGGGGAGTAGGGGTTAAGAAAAAGGCTAATCTTAACACATTAAAATAGGATATGTCTTGGCAAGTTGTGATGAAGTTTTACCACTCACCTCGACAGGTTTGTCGTTGTCAACGACCTCGACGACGGACTCGTTGTCGGAGTTGTCGATCGTGTCGTCGACGTCCTTGATCTCAATGGGTTCCTCCATCTTCTCCTCTTCTGGGGTTTCCTCTTTGGGCGGCTCTTCTTTTGTGAGCGACGCCTGTGAATAATGAATATTATAGTACACTGAATCGTGGCATAATGAGTATTATAGTTGCGTAAATCGTTGTATAATGATTATTTAAGTGCAGAAGTGTCATAAAGTATTTAACGTTAAAATCTGAATTCAAAGTCTAAAGGAGACTACAATGATTAGTCAAAACATTTTTTTTTTTCACTTCTTTTCGAAGCATTGTGGCGTCGTATGTAGATGTTTATGTTTAGTACAAAATTGATTTAAAGTAGACTAGTATGGTACTCGTACATTATCACCAAGGAAAGTAAGGAATTACCAGACGTGGTAGTCGCCGAGACCTGACTAGAGCCGAGCTCAGGCAATCCCTGTTTCCATCTGAGGCATATATGTGGCGTTCCATGCCTAAAGGGTCCTTATGTTCCGTGTACCCTTCTCTGATGGAAAGCCATATGTGTTTTTCTCAACAAATAGAGGGAAGGAATACCTTGTAATCCTCCAAGCACAGCGGATGGTAGTTGTGGTCCAGATGGCGCACGGAGTTCCTGAGATGCCACTCCTCGTGGTCCTCGTTGTAGAACTGCAGGAAGGCGTCGCCGCACAGCGCGCAGGCGGCGCGCGCGGGCGCGCCGGCCGCCACGGACGGCGCCTCCGCCTCGCCCGCCTCCGGCTCCGCGCCCGCCGAGGCGCCGCCGGTCTCGAACCAACTCTTTTCTAAAAGATTAAGTTTTTATAAAATAAAAACCGGCCAAGAGCATGTCGGACCACGCTCAGTGTAGGGTTCCGTAGTTACTCTTCCGTCACAATAAGCTAAACTGAAGCTTAAAGTATAGTAAATTGTTAACCAAGGGATGAAACGGTACCTTTCACCCGAGTTAAACAAATAGGCAAATTTGCATAATCAGTACCTAATTAAAGTAAGTATTTTTACTATGAAGGGAAAACTTTTTGCGATAACCCAAAAACAGCTAAACTGATCATGTCTGCTATAGTTTTCATTTAATGTCTTTCTTAAGCTCTACTTCCACGATTTTTTTCATATTTTTTGGACCTATGGTTCAAAAGTTAGAGGGGGGGGGGCACATATTTTTTTCTTTCTTCCTTCCTTTATTCTTCCTTTATTGCACCATGGTAATCACAAAATGGTATTTACATGCGAAAGAGTAAGTATCTCATGGACCCAGAATGGGTATGGCAATTTTATCCTTAAAACTAACTTAAGTGCTAATACATACATAGGTATTTACATTTAAATTTATCAATAAGTATTTGAATAGGAACATAATAACACTGATTAATTTACATGTCATTATCATTTATGAAATCCTCAACGGTATAATAGTTTTTATGGATAAGAAATGTCTTCAACATTTTTGCGTAAGTTTTGTCGTTCTCCTCTGACCTAATGTAATTTGGAAGTTTGTTATAGTATTTTGCAGCAGCATATTGAGGGCTATTTCGGAATAATTCTAACCTTGGTGCAGGTAGGTGCAGTTTATTTATTAATCTTTCATTTTGCTGCTTTTGAAATAGGTGCATATTTTTCCTTACAAACATGGTCAGTTCGTAAATGTAAATGCATGGTAACGTGAGTATACCATGCTTTGAGAAATAAGGCTCGCAACTTTCTCTGTTATGTTTATTCAGTAATATGCGTATACACCTTTTCTGCATTACAAACAAGTCGTGTGCATCGGTACTATTACCCCACAACACGACACCATATCGCAGCCAAGAATGTGCATAATAATTTTTTTCTTTCGAAGCGATTATCTCCGAATATATTCACTTTATCAAAAAATGTTTCTTGAAAACCCTTATTAGTTTTGAAAGACCTTTCCAACGATACCCCACACTCTAGGATTGAAGCGAAAAAAAAATTTCACCCCCACTTTACGTGTAGGGGAGGTACCCTAAAAAAAATTAAATTTTTAGATTTTATTGTACGACTTTGTCGGATTTATTGATTTATATATCCATGCCAAATTTCAGCTTTCTATCACTAACGACCACGGAGCAAAGCCTCGGACAGACAGACGGACATGGCGAAACTATAAGGGTTCCGTTTTATGCCATTTGGCTACGGAACCCTAAAAAACGAAAATTACTTGTATCAGACCAATTAAGATATTAAGTTCGCAGCGAACTTGACTATAAAATAAACGTTGTGTTCCTGCCGGTACGTAAGGTTGCCAGAGCTCAACGAGGGTACGGAGAGTAACTCCTCTGGAGATGCAGGCGTCAATAGGCTACAGAGACTGCTTACCACCGGGCGGATCGTATGCTTTTTTGCCACCGACGTAGTATAAAAAAAAAAGAATCTTAACTTTTCGCGTAGGTACCTATTTAATTTTGCGATCGAAGTTTCTTAAATAGGTAACAATAGCTCAGTTCAGTCAAAGGGAGGAAATTGATTCTTTCAGGCATTCTCGGCTACGTTCGGCTCAGTACGGCACTCCTGTTTTATTTTATTTGTTTTGCCTGTAATACTAGTCCAGGTAGTAACAAACAGTGAGTTAGATATATTACCTCTCTCCTCCAGGTCTTCAAGCTCCTCATATTGCACCCAGTCCGCCAATTCGTAACGCCAGTGCCGGGAATGTGCTCTCCCTGCCGAGTCCCGTTCTCTCCTGTTCTGCCTGAAGTGCTAGTCCAGGTAGTAACAAACAATGTGTTAGATATATTACCTCTCTCCTCCAGGTTTTCGACCTCCTCATATTGCACTCAGTCCGTCAAATCATCATGCCAGTGGCAGGAATGTGGTCTCCGAGCCGAATCCCATTCTCTCCTGTTCCGTCTGAAATGCTAGTCTAGGTAGTACCGGACAGTATAGACAGTACCTCTTTCCTCTAGGTCTTCAAGTTCTTCGTACTGCACCCAGTCCGCCAAATCATAATGCCAGTGCCTTGAATGTGCTCTCCGAGCCGAGTCCCGTTCTCTCCTGTTCTGCCTGAAGTGCCAGTCGAGATGCTGCGAGTAGCGGACGGTGTGCTCGGGAGGGAAGCGAGCGCCGCAGCCGCTGCATTGCATGCCGCCGTATAGTTTCGCTACGAGGGCTGGTTGCTTCCTATACGACAAAAAAAGATTTTAACCATTGGATGCATGACGTTCTCTTGAAATTAAGATTTTGTTATGACAATATAAATTCTTAATTGAAAGTGAATTTGGTTGTCATTCTGGTTGGTTTAGTATGAGAGTCGTGTAAAGATTCTCGGCAGACTAATCTGCCGAAAAGTGGGAATATGAAAAAGAGGCCGCAGATGCGAACTCTTTAATTATTATTGCGATTGAATTAAAAAAGTGGCTTTCAATATGAATAAGGATATACGTTATTTAAGATCATTTGGTAAAATACGCACAATTTTGGTGGCCATCTTACGGTCGTAAAGATGTTAATTTTAAATTGCATGACCGATTGAAAATGTTACTTCCGTAGCAATCGTAATAATTTTCTACAACAGCATGGCCACCAATTCAGCACGGCACGCAATGGAATCAGAGAACTACCATACAGTGTAAGCGTAATAAAATATAGACATGTATTAAAATAAAACTCACTGTCTCAGCGTCTCCGGTCTGCTCAAGTCCACCCGATGAATCACATTCCTATCTTCCCTAGGCTTAATTTTCTCTTCAATCCTCGGCTCTTCCCGTTCCTTCGTCTCCTCTTTAACTTCCTGTGTCTTGATAATACCCGTAGCCACTAGTTTAGCGAATAGATCTTCAATATTCCCAAGGACAGGGAAGGCGGGTTTCTGCTCGGTGGGTGCGGGTGTTTCCAGGCCGGGGATGTTGTTGGGGCGGTGCGGCGGGAAGAGAGGCTCGGCGGAGCTGTAGTCGGAGGCCGAGGCCGGCGCCATGCTGGACGGCATGAGGCTGGCTAGCATGTCGAGGCCACCTAGGAAAAATCCACGATTAGTAGGAGTTTCTGACAAAAAATATGGACTATTAAATGAATTTTATTATACTTCACGTAAGTTTCAATACGCATTTTGATAAATTAACGGTCAAATCCGCCTTGGCTAAATATATGTCTTAATAGGAAGCGTGCATGAACTGTGAAACTCAATATCTATGTTGGAGCTAATTATGAAGTTTTCAATTTAAGCCACAAGATGGTAGACTCTGCAACGCTCAAGGGAGTGTGTAAATTGTAGGGGTATCATCTGCTTAATGGCGTTAAGTGTCCATTTAAAGGTTAAGTTCTCGTATCGTGGCTATTTCACAAAAACCAAACAATCCTGTAAATATTTAATAATATCACAAAGGATGGAGACAAATGGAATGGAGATCTAAATAAAGATGACTCACCTTGGTTAGACATTTCATTCTCCGGACTCGGCGTCTTATTGGGCCTCGGTGGTTCCGGATCCGTCTCCATCTTCTCAACCCTGGTCGGCACAACTGCTTCACTGGGCGCCACCTCCACCCCCTGCATACCAGGAGGAGGATTATGCCCCGGCCTTACATGTCGAGGCAATACTGAGAATCTGATGAAATGCTTCTCGTTCCCTATGAATATAGGCCTCGGTAGCCCTCCGAATTCTACTTGGAAAGGCTGCTCATTGATCAGAACTGTTCTGAAAGCGTCGACGAAGCGTATAGTGAAGAATTGGTTGTTAATACTGAACGTTTGCACTTTAGCGTCCAAGAATATGGGGCACATCTGCGTAGCGTCTACTATTAGGTTAATTTTTCCACCTACAAGGTCAGTGCGCTTCAATTTTCCTATATCTACTTGAGGTAGTGGGCCTTCGAGATGGATTAATCTAGGTTTTCCATCGATTATGACTCCAAGAGGCGCGCCTCCAAAGAAACACTCATGCCATCTTCCATTTATGAATAGCTCCCGTGTCGGAGCTCCAAATCTGATGTCAAACACTTGATCATCGATCTCAACCTGCTTGTAATCTTCATTAAAGTTTAGGACTATAGAATCCTTGTTATCGAACGTGACCCGCCTGCTGCCAGGAAGGAACTTGATTTCTCGCGGATCGTCCCAATCCATCATGATAATAGCAGTCTCTCCATAGAACCTGATCTCTCTGGGGATTCCATCGATTTGAATAGTCTTTACTGGGTCTTGGTCGACGTATTCCAAAGCTTGAATGTTGGTCGGTGGGATGATGACGCCCGGAGCACCGAGGGGTGGTGGAGTGCCAGCACGCTCATAAGGTTCTAATGGACATTCGCCCTGGAAGTTGCCCATTTGAGGCGTTGGAAGTTGCATCTGAGGAGCAGGGAAAGGCAGGCGAGGCTCGAATGGAGCTCGCGGCGCCCGCTTATCGAACTTTCCTCTGAAAAACGGTGGGACTACGCCTCGAGGTCTTCTTGCGAACTCATCTCCTCTTGGTCTGAAAGGCCCGCGCCAGACGGGCTGAGGTCCAGGGCCCGCGAACATGGGCATCATGGGCGGCCGGGGGAGCAGACCCTTCGATGGTACTTCCATCATTCTCATATCAGAATCTTGCATGAAACTCATTTCCGGCGGTCCATCTGGTTCAGCGAATGGACCCGGTATTACTCTCTCATCTATATCCCCGAAGTTATTTCCTTTCGGAGACGATTTTGGACTTGCCACCTTATTGTTTTCTACATGGGCGTGTAGTTTTCTCTTAGATATCTCTAGGGATTCTCTCTGCTTCGCTTCTTTAAGCTTCAGCTTCTCATTTAGCTGTAGAACTTGGAACATGAGGGTATTATACTGATTCTTGTCTAGTTTGCCATCGCTGAACTGTTCCTTGGCTTGGTTCATGATGATGGAAATGGTTTTCTTGTGGTCTTCACAGTCAAACTCCTCGGGGTTCTCGAGCCGTAAGTCTACGTCTTCTGAGCTGATGGTTCGCCGCCTTTCTTTTTCCACACCTAGAATTAAGAAACCAAATAAATATAGCAAAATGTGGTTTTAACCAGTGGCGGATCCAGAATTTTGGTTTGAGAAGGGCTTGAACCCTATGAGGGTAAGTTTACGTAAGGACCCTACATTTTATCATGTACTCAGGTGCTTTTTTGGCTTGAACCGCTTAGCACCGTCAGCCCCCCTAAATCCGCTACTGGGTGAAACTATCACAGCGCCAACATTACGCAATAGGAATGGACTAGTGTGCCGAGAAATGTAAAAAAAAATGTAGACAGCTACTTGTAGTATCTAAGCACTTACTTGGAGATTTGCTGAACAGGAACGGTCTTCCCAGCCTATCTTTTCCTTTAGTCGCTTCGGCCAACTTCGCCCTGACTAGATCCAGCTTAGAAGGAGTTTTCTTCGTCTCCTCTCTCTCCTTAACCTCGTTCCAGTCTTTCTTAGGAGACACGTGTGGGGAGTCTTGGGTGAATACCCCGCTGTCCGCTTTGGGGGAAGCGGCGGTTTCCTCCACTTGGGGCAGTTGGCGGAGGTCCACGTCTTCGTTGCCGAATAGTCTTAAAGAAAGAAGATCAGGGGTGTTATTCTAAGTTATCAATTACATGTTTAAGTTGTATTGTACGTATCTAAAAGCATCCCGTACCTATTGTAACTAACATAAGCAAAAAATAGTGCTATTTTTTTTTAATATTACTTGAATATCTTTTAATACTTTTTGAGCTGCTGGACGGCTCTGAAATAACTGATAGCTACTTTTATTTTGGCCCCGCCCTATAAGCTTATAGTGGAGACAATGCACTGAGAATAAAATAGCCATACGTCAAGCGCTATCAGTAGGTACAGTGGGTCTGTGAAATATCACTCTAAAGAAGGACACTACACAAGCATTCCTGTAACACGGGAAAATGAAAAATCTTTTCGCGCACGCGAGACCCTAACTCGCTTCATTTAGAATCATTTATTTATATACTTTATATACTTCTGCGGGGCAGCCCGACTGCTCACTTTTCTCCCCACAAAACAAACAAAGCTTAGACTCTGATTCAGAAAGGAGTAAGCTCTTATAGTGACAAAGAGGAAAATCTGCAATAAGAGTAAGCTATTCGCTACAAGACTTCCAAGTACAAATGAATGTATACCTGTCAAACTTATCAATCTTGTTCTTCTTCGGTTTGCCCTCCAGCAGCTCCGTGGACGACCGCTTCTGGGCCACAGGCGCTGCCTTCTCGGCCTGGACTGTCGGTAACACTCGCAGATCCACGTCTTTGCTCTCCGGCGCCTCATCTGCAAAGTGGACTGTATTGTTACGCAATTTTAAGGTCGAGTTTTGAATGCCATTATGTTGCCTGCTTACCGGTGCCGCGGTGGTTTGCTCCCGGCAGTTGTCACATAACTTTGTGTTTACGCATTCATTTTTGTGGCCCGTTTAAGTTTTTTTTTTTAATATAATGTATAGGCAGTTTCTAAAGGTATTTCGACTGACATAACAGAGATTTAGGGCCAGTTGCACCAACTGCACTGGACAGACTAATCTACATCACTCAACAGAGAACTATTTAAATTGCCATACAATAAAATTTTGCAAACGCTGAGTGACAGACGTGGTGCAACCGACCCTAAGTATTCCATCCCTGGATTGTTTCCAGGTAATAAAAATGTTATTGCTAAATAATTTACAATAACTATCTGATTACATAAGTTCTGCAAATTTCAAGGTATTTAAGATTTAGATAAGACACTTTTATTTACTATGATATTCTATTAGACTAATTAATGAATAAAAGGTATGGATAAAACTACAAGTACCTATAAGTATTGTTTCCTACTTTTGAAAAGAATGTTAGAACACAACTAGAAATTACTATAAAACTAAATTAAACAGAAATTATTTAGAACTCGGATCTGGTCGTTAATTTAAGGTGGAAATTGATTGCCATAAGAGTAGTTTCTCACTTTAGTGTTAACAGAAAAACCATTATTGTGACAATCATTTATCAAGCGTACCTAATCTAATTTCGTTCGTCGTAAGTATATCGTTATCTGAGAAAATTTACTTTATCACACCTGAGATAAGGTCTCTTTTCCCAGAAACGTTTTTTACCATGGAATTTCCTATAAGTGACAGTCCTATCAAAAGGGACCTTATGGCGTCGGCGCTTAAGGTATTTCGTAAGTCTAAACCCTGACTTTAGAGTCCGCAGCTCGGCCAAATTTCACCTTCCCATACAAACGGAGTATAATTCTTATTTTAAAACAACGGGTCGGATTGCAATGAAATTTGCACATACAATGACACTTATACCTTAGTATATGTCTTTAATAAGTTTATATAGCTCCAGCTTATAAAACAAACGAAATAGAGCAGAAACTCTTGTATGAAAAACTTAATTTCGCTGTATTTTTGAACTATGGTATTTGAAGCTACATAAACTAATTGGATGAATCAACTTTTTAGCGTCACTCGTTGCCTTGGTTACGATTAGTTGTCCAGGGGACAAAAGTTCATTTAAATACTGATTTTATGGTACTAAAATGTATCAAACTTGCGTTTTTGTGGTCGTTATAACCAATGTTCATAATGGGCTCCTTACTAAGCATGTTAATAGAACCGCATACACCGTCTCTTCAAACAAACTGTGCCACTGTTGTCCCTTGGACAACGGGACAGGATAACAAAACAAAAAAGTTGATTCACCCAATTACAGGCATAGATATACCTGATCCTATTGTAAGTACAAAGTTTCAGAGCAATCTAGCTAGAGGTGTTAAAATGAGACCGTAACTACGTTTGCATGGCAAACAAAAATAAATACATACATTTAATTTTTCTTAAAAAAATTGTTTCGTGTTATTAAAAGTGTAACATTTGTTCTAGTTACTTGCAACCTCTCAGAAAAATAAAACTAGGCTTAAATAAAAGTACATTGAATGAAACAGAAAACCTGAGCTTTCATGGATGCAGGTACAAATTTTAAGTGTAAAATCATCAAATATCTAACAATGATATTTCCCAAAGCAAACTCTCCATATACGAGCACTTTATTAAAATACACGACTTTTCAAAATAATAAATATAACATTGCCAACAAAATATTATTAATTTAGCTTAGTGATCCAAACGCAAAGCGTATCTTTGTCCCCGCTAAACGTATCTTCTAAAAATTATCCATTTAGTCTGACCAACCTAACTCTGCAGCGATTTTGATAGCACATACTGCAAGTGTAGTTTTAAACGTCATAATTTCATAGAAGTTTGACGTTTAAAATAATACCAGCACGGCCTCTGCTTTCAAAATCACTGCAGAGTTAGCTTGGTCAGACTCTAACATGCAAAATCAACCTTTCGTAGAATGTCTCCACTGCGTTTCCACCAGAGATGTGCAAGGATGCGTTGCGATGTGTAGATACCCATTATAATCACTGCACACTGAGCGATGAAAACAAATCAAGTGATTCTATTGGTTCTTAACAAACACATCCCTCGCACATCTCTGGTAGAAACGCAGCTTTATTACAGCTCTTCTTCCCCCTCTCCCAGGCCTAGGCCTCCCAGCCTAGGTAGTACAGTTATGCTAATTGCGAAAAGTTTCAAAAAACCCGGAAAAGTTTTTTGGATATTTCAGACAAAATCCACAAGAAAAAACCGGTCAAGTGCGAGTTCGATTAACTCGACCGAGGGTTCCGTACAAACTTAGAAATATCTCATATAAGCACGAAAGACTTGATCAGAAGTATACTAAGCATAATTGTGTACAGCGCCATCTATCGGCGAATTGGCTGACTAATTTGCGAGACCTGTATGTATATTTGTTTTTCAGGGAAATTCTTCATCATCTGAACCGATTATAATATAAGAATAATTGTTTAATTATTTTTTTATGTAAAAGGTGTTTTAGTATAATCTCATATAAATTTCAAGAATAAAAAAACACTTGCAAAGGGGGTTAAATTGCAAATTATAATTGGAAATGTTTTTTGATAATTAAAGAAAAAGTTATCAGATAGAGATGTGATGTGAAAATGAGAAGATTCCATGAACATTTCCAAAAGCCATTTCGCAATTTTGGAAACACATCTGTCTACGAAGACAAAGATCTTTTCGAAATAAGATTAGTTAATACTAAACGGACATCTAGCGGAATTGACTTGGTTTTGCAAAGGGAGAAAGGGCCATTTTGCGGGTGGATTACTTATTGTGCGCCCTAGCCGAAATTTGCGCAGTTTTAACTTTAGAGAGGATTTTGAACATAAGCCTCTGAACCTTATTTGCCTTCAAATAAGGTTCACAGTGCCAATTGTTGGGATACAGGCAATTAGCTTCACTGCATTTTTTTTTTTAAAGTTGACAATCGAATATATTTCCCGTGAGATTCAAATGTGTCTAATAAACCTGATAGCTATTGTACCCCAGAAACTCACGAATTACAAGAGTAAATGTGGCGGTGAAAACGCTCCATACACAAAGCGAGCGTGATGTGACGTCATCTCACTCAGGTCTGCGCCGAAATGTTTACATAAGAAACACAGTTGTGATACATTTTTTTCTCCTGATAACAAAAAGAATCCGTTAAAAGTGTAATCTGTTAAAAAGGCAATAAAAAAAAAGTAGAAATATTGCATTTTTAAACGAGTTTCTTTATATAAAATTGCGGAATTCACGTTTCTAGATTACTTTAGTGTTGTTGAACGTGATTATTGAAAAATAATCATTATTATTATTCAGAGCCCACTGTGTCCCACTGCTTGGAAAAGGCCTCATCCCTCTTTTTTCCATTCGTCTCTGTTTAGTGCTATATCTGGCCGGCCTCTCAAAAAGGAGTCCAAGTTATCACGCCATCGCCAACCAGGTCTACCGGCTCTTCGGTTAGACTCATAGGGAGCCCCACTCAGTGGTTATCTTGGCTTGGCCTACAAGTCGTCCGGCATTCGGCAGACATGACCCGCCCAGTCCCATTTTAACTTGACCGCTTTCCGAGCTACGTCTATTATTTGAGTCTTAGAGCGCAGCGCAGTGTTTCGGACTCGATCCCTTAATGACACCTAATATGCTGCGCTCCATCTCTGGTAAACCCCGAGTTTAGACTTCTGAGCTTCCGTCAAAGACCAGGTCTGAGCACCGTAGTTAAGAACTGGAAGTACGCACATATCCATGAGCCTACGCTTCAGGGACAGAGGTAGGTCTCCGTTCATCGGGTTTCAAAATAATTGCAAAATATTTTTTATGCACGAAGTCAATTGGCAAGTTTACCCTGCATTTCGAGAAAAATCGATCTAGCCAGGAAACATGCGCATAACTGGGCAAATAATTTACCTATTCGTTACCTACACCGCTACATAAATGTCAACAAAAAAATATCTTACGTATAGGTACAAATCAAAATGTAGATTTAGTAGCAAAGAGAGAGTAATTAAATTTGTAATCGTCTACTCATCATCATCTCCTAGCCGTTTTCGACCACAGCGACTGCGTTCTACCGCTGAGAGCGTCGCTGGTGCGCTCTCAGGTGACTGATATAGCCAATTTTTGCAGCAAATGTACGACCACACTCGTTGCAAGTCAGCACCCCTCCGACATAATTGTAAAGTATAGCCCGCAGGTGGTCTGGCCTTCAGCTCGTCGCGCTTAGCGTCGAGTTCTGTGAGCCGCCTGGCTTCAAACTGACGCACCTGAGTCTGCACAATATGCCTCCAACGTAGACGGTCACTGGCTAGACTCTCCCACTTCGTTGGCTCTATATAAGCTCTCTTCATATGCCGTTTCAACACATCTTTGAACCGCAAGAATTGGCCGCCTTGTTTGCGCTTTCCATCTTGCAGTTCGCAGTAGAAGATGCGTTTCGCGACTCGGTCTTGGGACATGCGGGAGACATGACCGCACCATCGCAGCTGTCGTCTCATTAGGTAGGCCTCTATTCCAGCGACATCGGCACGCCTAAGGATCTCCGTGTTTCTAACACGGTCAGACCAATGGACGCCCATAATTTCGCGAAGGCATCTCAGATGGAAGCTGTCTAATGAGCGTCTACTATCGTCTACTATTCCAACACTCGATATGAGCTACACGGAAATGCTACAAAAACTACTGAAAGAAAAAGACGAACAAAAACAGGTTGCTGTTCCTGTTCGATAATGCCGCTTTAAACTTTTCGCATTTTTACTTTCCAGAAGCGTATCGTAAATAATCAGGTTTATATTTTTACCCGAAAGCATGACGCTAAGGAGGGTAAAGTATTTAATCCTAATATACAACTAAACGACCATATATTATTGTGATAGTAAATGTTTTCATATGGGACATTTTAAGAAAACGCGCCTATAGTTTGTTTTTCGAGAAAGCAGACATCACCGCTAACTAGCCGTCATGTGAAAGTATGCTTTCCAAAAAAGTCGAGCACGCAAGTATTCTGCTTTTTAATACTTAGTGGACCAAAGGCGAAAACGATGTTCAAAATTGCTATGAAAAAAAAAGGAAATTATGAAAAATCCGTGATTTCTTCAATGACGCCACTTGCTTCGTCGATACTTCCATCATATACTTACCACACTTTGCGTATCCCAGCCCATGAGATTCAATTGCTTAGCTCTTTATTCATAACATAATACTTAATTTAAATAGTTCAAATCGGACCCGGAGGTTATTGCTTGCATAGCTTTCTTGTATAACTCAAAATATTTGTGACTTTTTCGTAAAATTAATTAGACAGTGAAGTATAAGAAAATATAAGATGAACTTATCTTTGGTATGTGTGCGTGAAGATAATAATTGCTTGCATAGCTTTCTTGTATAATTCAAAATATTTGTGACTTTTTTTTCGTAAAATTTATTAGACAGTGAAGTATAAGAAAATATTATTGGATGAACTTATCTTTGGTATACGTGCGTGAAGATAATAATATTTACATTCAGATAGATGCAGTAAACTGTTTATTCAATTAAATGCTTTGTCATTCATGCACTTAATCTCACTTCAAGTCAAATAAGTTTGGAAGTACACGTCTTCAATTAATAACAACGCTAGATTCTATGTACCTAAATTTTCAAATTCACTGAAAACAAATATGACTATATATCATTAAACTAGTCTAAATTTCAGTAATACCTAAATATTTGTATGCCTTCATCCAAACGCCATGCGCAATTTAGAAGTTTAACTAGTACTAATTCCCAAATTTATTATCGATTAATTTTCGCCTCTTTCTTAGGTTCTTCTTGTAATTATGTGACTATGCAGTGTGTTGATATTAAACGCACATGAGTGCATACCCAACATAATAGATTAGAGATTTTTTCCCTAACCATTGATAATTATCTTGTTTTGATAAGGTTTAAAACCTGTGAAAGATCTAATAATTCCATGTCCGTTAATGGGTTAAAATTCAAATGTCATACTAACTAAAACATTAGGTATCTGTGCAATATTGCTAGTTTGAATTCTAATCAAATAAAAATATCATGACGCCCAGTTTGAGAACCATGAACATTACTACAGTATTACGATGAATTTTTGATGTTTTCTTTCAAGTAAAGAATTTTCCATAAAATTCTCAAGTGTGAGCAATCAAATGCCAATAAGGTGCAACGTAGCCTCTACTTATCCAATGGTTTTAGCCCAAAAGCGAAGAGATTGTCCAAGTCAGTCGAATTTCCACGTCACGCTGGTTCGCCCGTCTTCGAAGTATCGTCCACCTGGTTCGTCACACTCCAAAAGATCTTCACACAAGCGCATTGGTCACTAACTCTCCAATCCCATATTATTTTTTACGTTTACTTAGAGAGGTTGCAAGAACAGAACGCCCCATTTTGTTAGTTACGATAGCGTAAAATCCATTAGTTTCCCCGTGTCAAATGTGCATTTGAAACCGTAGTCATGTGAATTCAAGTGTGAACAGTGCATTATAAAAACATGTCAACGTTACACCTAAAGCTGATTTTTAAAACAAATTATAAACCACTTAAAACTATGATGCTTAAAGTAAAGGGTACACGATCCGTAAAACACGTAATATGAATACTCCAAGAGTTGAAAAATCTTTTATTTCCACACTTCTCCCGCTTAAAACTAGTATCACAGTGTCCACTCGCAATCGGTTAACATGGAATATCTTACTTGTGTCGCGGGGCTCGCTTGGGGCAGGAGCGGGAGCGGGGGCGGAGGCGGCGGCGGCGGCGGAGGCGGAGGCGGGAGCGGGCGCGGGCGCGGGCGCCGGCTCGGCGCTCGGCGAGCGCGCCCGGTTGCGGTACCGCTCCGGATGATAGTTCTTCAGTTCCTTGAACGCGACAACTTCTTCCTGCTCCTCGGGTACCGGTTTCTCTTTTTTCTCCTTCTTATGTTTAGCTTTCTTTTCCGGCGAAGAGCTGGCCGAGCTCTCCTTGCTGCTTCCGCTATTTTCCCGCTTTTTCTTTTTCTCGAGGCGCGCCGCGTTTCGCTCTCGCTTCTCATCTTTACCGTCCCTTTTGATTTTGGGGATCGGCGGTAGTTTGCTGATCTTTTTCGCGTCGGCGATCTGGAGTTTGTCTATGTCCATTTCTGGGTATTTTTCCTCATTTTTCTCTTCCTCGACGGGTTTGACTTCGTTTTTGCGTTCGCGACGAGCTTCACGAGCCGCTCGACGTCTAAGTTCCTCCTCGCGCCGCGCCTCGAGCCTCTGCTGTTTCTCGCGTCTCTCTGATCTTTTATCGAGGCGCGGGTCGCGGGGCGCCGCATCGGGACGCACATCTATAGTGATGACGTTCTTGCGTTTAGTGACAGCGCGCTCGAGGGGTTTGATGTCGAACACGTTTGGTGCTATGGGAGCGGGGGCGGACACCGGCGGCTTGGGCAGTATGAGCGGGGCGGGCGGGGGGGGGGGCGCGGCCGCGGACGGCGCCGGCGGCTGGCGGCGCGCCAGGCGGGGGTCGCGGCGCGCGGCGGCGAGCGCGGCGCTGACGGGCGCGATGCGCGCGCCGGAGGGCGGCTTGCTGACGGGCTGCAACAGAACATCGTGGTCACCCATCTGTCCGGCTAACGACGCCGTTCGACTGATAAATCATACACTAATCGACTAAACGCAAAGACCGGTAAATGTAACGCTCCTATATCATTCATAATAATATAATATCTAGTTTTTATAACTACCACGCGTAAAACCAGTGTCTTCACAATTCGCGGCTTACACATTTCGTATGATGCGTTGTGAATTTATTCAGTCGAAACATCGTCGATCGACAAAGCTGTGTTCAAAATGAACAACAGTCGATGCTTAAAAACACAAAACGTAACGCAGTTCGTCGGACGGATAGGTGATCTGGAACGTACGAATATAATTAACACTTTGATATTTAAAATAAATAGACATTTTTCAACTCACCGGGCCCAAGCGCTGCTTGATGGAGACCGGCGGAGCCTCAGGAACGGGCGCCATCACTGGGTTCACGAGCGCCACGGGCATGTTGGGTACCACCGCCGGGATCGCTGGCATCTGTGTAGATGAGAAAACATGCTGTTAACATGATGGAATAATAAACTACATATTTGGATTGGAAATGTGCGGAACTGGCATAACGCTGGTTTTAGTTAATTCTTAACAAAAAATAACAGAAGTGTATTTGAAATAGAGGTGTATTGTCAAAGAAAACTTTGTAGCGACGTAAATTTACTGCCATCTTTCAACACATAATCAAAACTTTTAAAACGCCACACCGCTTTTACTGATATGAGTAAAAATTATTAAATATCAAAAAGTGGTGCCATTCAAAGTTTACTGTGTCTTGGTATAAATCTTATAATTTTAATATTTATGGTTCCCCTTCATAATTTAATAAAAATATATCTGAATAAAAAAATATAAGTAACTGAAATTGAAAATGTTTTTATGAATTATCTATGGAATACCTCAGTAGGTATACATTTTATACGTGTGACACTTTCACTTTCTGTGAATGTCCAGAGGGCTACTATCAAACTCCAACCTATTGAAAGGCTAGTGTTAGCGAAATCCTCCGAAATAATGTTGCACATCTTGGCAGTAACACACCTCATTGAATGAGGTGTGCACGTAGGAGTTTATGTGCACTAGTAAGACCCAATAACGTTAGGTTTAATAAAATATAATTATCTCGGAAAAAACATAAAAACTCATCAATGCGCGTTTTCCCAGAGATAAGACTTAGCTAGATCGATATTTCGTCCGCGAAAACCCCCATATAGCAATCGTTAGAGCAGTTTCCGAGATCCCTGAATATATATATACAACAATTGCTCGTTTAAAAGTACAAGATTCATTTAGGTGACTATTCAATGTTTAGTCAATATGCTTACTTAACCTTGTACGGCCGCCCATACTAGAATCAAATCAAAGTCAAATTTAAATAATTTGTTAAAAAAAAAATAACCGAATGAAACTAAACAATAGCAACTTTCATCGATTAAATAATGATTTAAATTTGCTTGGAGGTAATTACTTCTAGTATTAGGACCATAGGACGGTATAGGATAACTTAAAGTGCCAATCAATGAAAAGTGGTTTGGTATTATTACCAGTGCCTATTCTAACTTAACATTAATTAAATCCTTTCAATTAACAGGAATAGCATACGCCCCGGAATCATCTAAACCTGGGGAAATAGTTTTTTTTTTGCTTCCATTAAATACGCACATAGCAAGAGCGTAGTATTTCTGGATTATTTGCTTATTGGAAAAGGG
This sequence comes from Cydia pomonella, assembly GCF_033807575.1. Lineage (NCBI taxonomy): Eukaryota > Metazoa > Arthropoda > Insecta > Lepidoptera > Tortricidae > Cydia > Cydia pomonella. Next base: position 1,627,413 of record NC_084716.1, read on the forward strand.
AAAGTAGAGGCAAATTTTGTTTTTCAAGAAAGTAATAAAGTAATCCCACATTGCAAGAAAGTTGGCTAGAGTTGACAAAGGAAAAAGATTGAGAGAGGCTTTGCTTTCCGGTAAAGTAGACATCGCGAATGTTTGCTTTCCGGAAATGTCGTCAACGTGAGAAAATGGGCTATGTCACTTTTTTAGTATACACGGTTTTACAAACATAATGGCGATCCGTTTAAGGACATATTAGTTATGGTGTCCTCATTAGGAAAATGTAGATCTTTTTTCTTGCATTTACAAGTTGTATAGTCAGCGTCAAATACTCTGTAGCAGTCAAAGTGGCCAAATAGTTCGGTACACCATACTAAATATATGGTGTACCGAACTATTTGGCTACTTTGGTTGCTACAAAGTATTTGACGCCGACTGTAAATTACAACATGAGAAAGTTCTAAAGCTTGCTCCTCCAGCAAGTACATATTTTAATAGCGTTAAACCCGATTTAGATATTAAATGCGATAATTGTTTCTACTGAGTGTTTACACAATGAGTCGTACAGTCGTCGGGTCGTCCGGTAGTAATGCTTATATATATATTATTTTTCAAAAGTGTTTCTTAATATAAAACACGTCAAGATAGCTTACCTTCTTTCTAATGCTAATAAAACGAACTTATAGTATCAAATCAGCATTATATTTAATCAATATTAATACGCCCTCAGTTTTGCATAACGACATATTTCATTTCAACATACACAACATGTTTTTTTCCGATAACTTTAAATTAATTACTTACATTCTTAATATTCATTTAGGAACTAGAAATTTAAGCGCGAAGATAAATTTAAATTTAAAAGCATGTTTCACTAAGACTTTAAACATTGTAATTTAATAAATAGGTATATATAGGGCAAGTAAAACGTCCATTTGTCGTTATCGTAAAAAATGTGGATACAAATAACGATAATGTAATGGAAGCCTTGGAACAGTGACCGGCCGATCATTATTGTCATTAACTCTCAAGGTGACGCCAGTATAATTACCAAACACGAGTACAATATCGTGTCATGTTAACATGAACATTTTGTATGGATGTTTTGTATTTATTCTTGTATATTATACTAACCGCAGACAGGGAAAACTAGACTGTGTGTTTTCAAAACATGTAAGGATAATCCATTTTTATATTAAAACAGTAGACTTTATAAAATAAATAAATATTAGAGGTCAATCTTACACAGATCGACACTACCCCAAGCAAAGCTATGGGTACTAGGCGACGATACACATACTTATATAGATAAATACATACTTAAATACATAGAAAAAACCCATGACTCAGGAACAAATATTCGTGCTCATCACACAAATGCTCTTACCAGGATTTGAACCCAGAACCATCAACTTCATGGGAAGGGTCACTCTACCCACTATAAATAAATAAATAAATAAATATTATAGGACATTATTACACAAATTGACTAAGTCCCACAGTAAGCTCAATAAGGCTTGTGTTGAGGGTACTTAGGCAACGATATATATAATATATAGATATTTATAAATACTTAATACATAGAAAACACCCATGACTCAGGAACAAATATCCATGCTCATCACACGAATAAATGCCCTTACCAGGATATGAACCCGGGACCATCAGCTTCGTAGGCAGGGTCACTACCCACTAGGCCAAACCGGTCGTCAAAACCCAAACCCCACTAGGCCAGACAGCCTTCATAAAGACTCGATTCTAATGATAAAATTCCATAGTTATTTGTTCTAGCCTGTTTCTTTTCAAACCAGAAATAGTATGGGACGCCGATTTGTTTCTTGCATAGAAAATGTATGGCGCGTACTTATAATTTACCCCTTTTCCAAACCGCAAAAATCTAGGCAAATCGGAAAAATCCAAAATTTATTCCAAATATCCAGTTTATATGAATCATTTGAAGATAAGTTTTCTGAAATTCCAATCTAACTTGAACCTTAAATCGGATTGTTAAGGTTGAAATTCTAATGGCGCGTATGTGGTCGATAAATCATACTATGCCTGGAAAAGGGGTAAAGAAAACAGACAATAGCAAACATTGTCCAGGAAGAATCATTTTCAAATCATATTTACGAACGTTAATTAAGATTAATGTTAAAGTTTTAAGAATTGTTCTCATAAACTTTGGCGGTTAAAGCTTGTTTTTACTAAGTACCTTGACATTGTTATTTAAAAAATTGTTAACATAAAGGCATATGGTCCACAGATGGTCAACTGATTGATTGAGTGTTTTTTTTTACGACTAGTAACAGTCCACATCAGAAGAGCGCCTTTTTATATGGACTGTCACATTTATTAAATAGAATAGTACATTACGATACAAGTGCGAAAAATAGGAAATTCGAAACGAGTGGCGATAAATTAAAACACGACCGAAGGGAGTGTTTTAAATCGACACGAGTTGCGAATTACCTATTCGCACATGTATCGTACAACGTTTTACAGTACATATGGCCCTTTAAATGTTCTACATAGTAACGTAATATGCTCATTTTCGCACTAGTGCGCTAAAGTAGCACCATATGTACTGTAAACAATATATATAGTACAATCTGGGTCTCTTCAAGGCTAGGGTAAATAGGTATCTCATAGGTAAGCGTGCTCCACCGTAGACCGCATCATCACTTACCATCAGGTGAGATAGTGGTCAAACGCTTGCCTATCGTTATAAAAAAAAAGTGACCAAAAACTACTGCGGCTTGTATTTTTTTTTTTTTGTCTTTTTTCATGAAAGATTAATAATAATTAATTTAAAATATGTACAGCATCCCTATTGTAAGCATCTTATGTCAAGTAGTACATATATTATAAAAGTTCCCAAGAGCTCTGGTAGGTACAAACCCGGCGATGATAACAGGAAAACAACAACTTAAGTGTTTGAGTAACCGGGTATTCCGAATTGATAAAACAACGGGTAAAAACCTGTTATATATCTTTAATTTTATTCAAGATGTTTATTGTTTTGTTGAACATGGTATTTTAAGCGTTTTAGAAATACAAAACTATTGTCTTGTCTTATCTTGTCTTTGGAGTACACAAGGATAAATGTATTCACACTTCTTTTGTCCGTTAACTTTTGTTTTAAATACCATAGTAAAAAAAATCGGACAAGTGCGAATCGGACTCGCCCACCGAGGGTTCCGTACTTTTTAATATTTGTTGTTGTAGCGGCAACAGATATACATCATCTGTGAAAATTTGAACTGTCTAGCTAGCTATCACGGACGGACGGACAGCGGAGTCATAGTAATAGGGTCCCGTTTTACCCTTTGGGTACTAAATAAGCTTATTTAAGTTTCTCATACAAAACTGGTTTATGCTCTATTTCGTATGTTATATAAGCTACATAAACTAATTACAGGCATAGATATATACCTCATGTTATTGTATGTGAGGTTTCATTACAATCCAACACGTAGTTCTAAAATGAGAACGAAACTCCGTTTGTATGGGAAGGTGAAATTCGGCCGAGCTTACTGTGACTCTTAAAACAACTCCTATTATATTTCCCACCCTTTTCAATCATCAATAGCAGCATTTTTCACTCCGATTGTCCGTCTAGTTTTAACATCTATGTTTACTAAACAACTTGCTCTAATAATAGATGTCATTATATAATAGTTGATTGTTTGATAACTTCTTTAACAAAAGACCAAGCGTTCAGCTGATATAATTAGGTAATTAATATCTAAATTAGTTAAAAAAAGCTAGTGTTCCTTTCTGTGAATCTCATTATTCTAATTAAATAATTAAAAATAAAGTTCAAATTAGTTAATGAATGAACTTACGTTCATTTGGACTATCAAAGTATGGATATTTGTAGCAGCTTAGAAAATCTAAAATAAACCATGATTGCTAACTTTACTAATCAAGGAAGGCCTTCCTTGATCAGCAAAATTAATCAGTAAAAAAATCAGTTCTTGGTTGGTTGGTTGATGACAATCCCAATATATAACAAAAATCTTGTAAGCTTACGAAACAGACTTACACGATTCTTTCTGTGCCACAGTGACACAGTTGAAAAATATTATCATACATTTATAAGCCTATTACAGTACGTTTACATAACCATGCCCGCTCTGTGGACCCGGCTATTTATGTATATTGAAACATCACAATTTCACATTAATATTAGACATACCTTAGTATTCGTAGCCGCGGCGATCTCGAGCGCCCTCCTGGTCTTCTCCAGCTCCATCTCAATCTTCTTGCGCTGCAGCATGAGCAGCTCCTGCTCCTTCTTGGCGAGGATCATTTTCATTTTTTCCTCCTCTTCGGCTGAGGGGGTGCTCGTTGTAGCAGAAGCAACCGGCTGTGGAGAGAAATGAGGTTTAGGAACATGGTTATTTAAACAAATATATTATTTATTGAAAGATAAGCCTTGGGTGAATGTTTATGTAAATGGGACTGCATGTTTAATGTTACAGAAATCCTTTTGTCGTAGACAATGTGGTTTAATATTTTTACTTGACTGTGTAGTGAATAAAATAAATTATTGTCCTTTTAACGCATTTTTCATAAACAAAATGTTAAACACATGTAGACCCTAAGACCAATAAATATTAAACCATGTTAAAAAGCTTGTTGCTCAAGTTTTTAATTTATATAAAAAAAAATACGGAGTTTCCTTCATTAGTGAATGTAAAATGAATGTGAAATCAATAAACATGTATGTAGGTAGATGTTACTACTTCTCTGCATATACTTAAACTGAACTTAAATTGTATTAAAAAGCTTAATACTATACATACATACTTTACAAGAGCTATTCATAAGACTTAATGTAACTATATCTAAATCAAAACAGAAACAACTAAAAAACACCTTTTTCAGAAAATTGGGATTTACATGGATGGTAGACTGCTGCGGCTGTGCTTGTATCGGCCAAGCCGGATCGATCAGATTCACTTTTACATCCAGCTGGTATAGTTTGGTGGCCGGGAACACATCATGCCACGTCTCACGCAGCTTGAACATCTGTGATCTGACTTTCTCATCCACCTGCCGAAGTAAAATGTGTTAATATTTCGAATAGTTTGAAGTGTATGAATATAATAAGCACAGAAACCCAGTTCTCAATGTTAAATTGTGTGGCAATTTTTTTATTTTTATATAATACTTTAAAATACATGTTTTGCTAAATTTAGCAACTAATTCCTAAGAATTGTTTAAAACATTACATTTTAAGGATGATGAATGTGGTTTTTAGAACAGTTTGTTTTGGCAACATGGTATTTTTTACAAGATGTTTAGACAATACAATATCTACTCTTTATTGCACACCTGACACAGTTTACAAGTACAGAAACAAATAAAGACAATTGGAAAGAGGTAAGAACAGGTGGTGTTATTGCTTAGGAACAATCTCTTCCAGACAACCTTTGGGTAGCAGAGACAATGTGGTAATTTGGAATGGCATTTTATGACTGAAGTATTTTGAGTTTGCTAAAATTAGGATAGACAAATAAGACCAATGAAATAAAGACATTGAGAACGGGGTTTTAATATAAAGGAACAGTTCAATTACCTGCTTGAAAGTCCTAGTGAACATGTTAACAATGATCTGAGAGAACTTCTGCACGTAGGCGCCGCCAACATTCTTGATGATGGAATCTACTAAATAGAGCACGGGCAGCTTGATGTCCGCTTGGACCTGTACGGAGGAAACAAATTCTAGACTACTAGGCCCGGCCCCACCTGGCAAACCACCCGTGGTTCGTCCGAGGCCGCCTCCACTTGTCCTCAATCGTAGATTTAACTATCAGATTACAGTATGGGTAGGAATAATACAAAACATTTGCTTCAAAAACCCTTTTAATATCCGGCGCTTAGTAAAATAAATAAGGACGAACTCAGTTTTAAAAAACTTTATTTTAACATTTTACATAACTGAAATAAAATCAGTTCATGAAATTGCCAAGCTAATTGTAAGTGGCACAAAAATCAGATGGTAATATTACTATGTAACAGGTATCTCCGTTGTAATGTTGAGCAATCAACTTTCAAAATTAATTTAAACAGGTTTTTTACTTACAAAACATTGCAAAATATAACTATTTGTTTCATCATTCTCATGTTAAAACTATTCCAAAGGATTTTAAGCATGTTAAGGTAATCTTATCTCATTTTAAACAAATTCTGACTATAGGTAGTGATGTTATCTGGCTATTAGCAACATGTTTAAGTACTATGCGGGTTTGTGTTATCACGATAAACGATAATTGTACGCGATACTCAAAAACAAAGGTTAAATGACTTGTATTTAACGCTAGTTAGTTCTGATAGTACTAATTGCAGTTGGAGATACCTGTTTTCGAGCCAGACCAGTACAAACGAGGTCGGCTGTCACATCAACACGTAAAGCACGCCACAGAGGCGTGCGTCAACGCAAGACACTTTCCCCGTCACGTGACATTTCCGCGAATGCCCATCGCCTAACTTTAAAAATGCAAATTCACCTTCTCCAAGTGCTTCTCCACAGTATCAACGATAACCCCCGCGTGGTCGATGTTCTCTTCGGCCAGGATAGTCAGCATGTTGATCAGCGGCTTGCTGTTCACAGTCAAATCCGCAAGACTGGACGCGTACTCGTCCGCGATTTCCTTCGACATCTTGCTGCACGACACTTGTCGCTTCTCTCAGCATACCACTATCTTCAACCGCACATCACTGCAAAGCACAGAATACTGATTTTTAGCTCGCTATTACGTCGGTCGCGAGATTTCAATATGGCGAGATAGTACAAGGCAACACGTAGCAAACTTACATTAACACCGATAACACGCAACTGTTGATGATAATCCGAAGTTTGAAGGCAATCACCTCACGTACGAGACCGAGCACATATTTATGAAAAACTTTGGTCACGTAGCACTATCAGTGCTTTATAAAAATAGCTGCTAACGGGACGTCCGATTCTCAAGCTTGCTCGATGTACAAATACAAAATGGCGACGACAGCACGATTCCTCTCTTCACCCCACTCCACCTCGCACGGCCCACGCACATGCGTCACTTCTAGTGTTTACCAAACCGACATTATCGTTATCGATATTATAATACGCAACAAATATTTCGAAATAGAATAACCTTATTAATAATTACATAATTTTAAAGGGTGCATTACATTTTTTATAATTACTTTTCATATATTATAGTTTCATATATCGTTATTTTGAATAACGTAATAAATGGCATACTACCGTAATAACTAATGCCTAATTAACGGCATACTTAATGTTATTATTGGTATAATGATTATAAGGTATATTTACACTTCGTCTAATATACATTGCCATAATTATTACATAGGTACTGTAAAGCATATCATTTGTTCTAACAAGTGACATCACATAATTATTTGTGTGGCATAATTAGTTGCATGACATAAATGGGTTAGGTTAGGTTGGAACTGCGACCCACCCGCGAGTTGCCCACATTGTCGTGGTGGAGGGGCTTAGTAGCCGTGGCTTGGTCACCCACGGTGAAGCGAAGAGGCAACCAGGGCCGGCCTGATTGAGGTGCGGGCTGGCCCGAGGAGGACGCTCCAAGTGGGCTTGGTAAGCCCGCTTGTGACGCGTTGGAGGTGGACCGTCGAGGAAGAGGAGTGTCGGTGCTGCGGTTAAAACGTTCTCCCTATCCTCGACGGCCGAGGCGAGATCGCAGGGGAAGAGGCGTGATGGTATTACGGTGCGCCACTCTCCCTATTCCCTGCGACCTTGGCGGGGCCGTTCCGCTGTAAAAGGAGGGCTAGGTTTTTTTGTGTTGGGAGTTAGGTAAGGTAAAACGTTGACCCCCCGTAGAATAAAATACCTAGCAAAAATGTGGTTTAGTTTGGTTTTGAACTGAAAAAATAGGTTAAGTTTCGTATTAGTTTTCGAAATAAAGTGACGTATATGGATGCATCATTTTATATACTCAAACATTGTATACTGAGGCAAGTCACTGGCACCATAGTACGCTGGACAGTTAACCCAGACGAGGGTAAATAAAGTGTGGCATACTGATTCAATTCACTGGGTCAACGTGGTAAAGAAACTCGTCATCATGTTCCTCGCGTTGTCTAGGCATTTTTGCCACAACTCATGGGCGCCTGGGCTGTGCTTGGCAACTAATCCCAAGAATTGGCGTAGGAACTGTCACCTTGTTCTCACGATGTTTTCCTTCACCGAAAAGCGGCTGGTAATTATCAAATGATATTTCGTACATAAGTTCCGAAAACTCATTGATACGAGCCAGGGTTTGAACCCGCAACCTCCGGATTAAAAGTCGCACGCTCTTATCGCTAGGCCACCAGCGCTTCTAAAAAATGGTAAAGAATCTGATAATAACATTTCAAATTGCAATTATTCGATAAATTACAAATGTTTTGATAATTATTAGGTAACATACAATTTTACTTTGAATCATATTGTATCATATTAATTGTCAAATTTTGACGTATACTGGATGAAGTGCTTGTTGGCTTCGCTAAAATACGTGTATACTGGAGTATATACTCTTACATATCATAAACTGCGATACATTTTTGAATTCTATTAATGGAGACATAATCTAAGAGATTTCGCCACCAACTTTATTAAGCATGCGCAGGGCTCTCGTCCACAATGCCTCACACAGCAGGTCGGTGCGCGTGCGCGGTTCTGCTTGCAGCGGCGGTCAGCATCGGCGCTACACATACCGCGGGGGCGCGCACATGCTCACTGTGGCCAGTAACCCTGAGTTACTGATCATACTACACAATAGTTTAAATAGGAAGCTAGGGCAAAATCTCCTAACCCTAACCTCCAACTGGTTATAGAGTCTGACCAGCGAGTTGTGTCATAAAAAAACGCGGGAATTCCTTTACAAGCTGTACCTGACAATAAAATGAATATATAATTAAATGATAGTTTGAAATGGACAACTTATTTGATAGGATAAAAATTGCCATATAAAGATTTTTTTAAATAGCTTGTGACACGATTCGCTGGTCAGACTTTACCCTACCATTCCCAACACAAACAAAGTTGGGTACATAAGGGGGTAAAACGGGTAAATACCATAACATTTCAGGTAAAAAAACCACACAAACTCATTTAGTATGCGCTCCAGTGTAAATTTGGATTAATGCGGGAAACAAATACTAGCGTTCATTTCTATGTGGCTTTTTACGAGAGCTTCGTACAATGCATGTATAGCGGCTATATTCGTAAAACCCTGGGCCTGCCGCAAGATAAATCCTAAATTTCTGTATACCCCATTACAAATCATAATTACGTGATCACTAAAGGATAGGTCAGCGGTGAAGTGTACGTCTAGATCAGGCACCTCCGTAAAGCCCCCTCCAGACTATGCGCGTGAATCGCGGCGCGACTTCGCGGAGCGAACATGCCGCGACGTTGACGTAGACTCCACACTCGCACAACTTCACGGCGATTTCGCAGTTTGGTTCGCGGCAAGATGGCGCCGAAGCGTCAGCTGATCGGATTTAGTTTGCGGCAAGGCACTGATTCAAACTGGGAACTGTCAAATTGATTTTTGGTTGATCAAGTTCGCACCCAATATAACCAAGTAGCCGCCATAGACGGTTATGACAGTTCAGATTAACACTCCCTCCACACTAGAGGGCCCTCCACACTCGCGTTCGCGGATTCGCGCCTCGATTCGCGCACGAGTGTGGGGGGGGGGGGGGCTTAACGCGTTCCTTTGGCGGCCCTCCATCGTGTATCTGTATCGTATCGATAATGTATCGGAGTTTGGGACTGGCTAATAAATATTGAAGGTCATTTAGTTAAGGAACTTCTGCAACGCAAACGAAAAAAAAATCTAAGTCTTAGAGACTGTTGTGTTGAGTACCTAACTGTCCTAACTTAATTTAACGATTATAAACGTATTGTAATAAATATGCCTACATGAAAAATAAAGTATCTTTATCAAAGAATATAATACTCACTAGGAGATCTTTTAATGATAGCTGATAAGAAATATCGATATCGATAAGTTATCGTATAGAATTAACCATACAGTACATCTAAACTTAAGGCTGATATACACGCGGCGGTTTTGATTGAAAACAAACTATTCTAGCGTTTTCCACACTGACTGAAATGTAATCAATGGTAATGACATGCGCGTTATGACGTTTTTTCCTCAAGTCTGTGTTTTACTTTATTTACGAAAACTGTGATTAATATTTTAAAAAATGTCCTCAATAAAGACTGGCGAATTACTAAACTTTCAAGATTATTCGCCAGAGCACAATGATAGGAGTGCACGATTAGAAGTGGAGGCAGTGCAATCACATCAATATACTAGCTCGATGTCCAACCCAAATTACACGTATGATGAACCTAAACTAAACAATGACGAGCCTGAAACACTGCCACAAAGTAAGGAATATTTATATTTTATCGGTTAGCTTAATCAATATAAACTGAGCATATAGGTACCTAAGTTGATAACAACCTTGTTCTCTCAATTTTTTTTCTCTACACTTCTAATGATATACATGGTATATAGCCATCGATAATCTAAATTTGAGTTAGTAATTAGTGTAATAACATCTATGCCATTGACTGTGACTAATTTAGTTTAATTAAATAGGCATACAATCCTTTTTTTAAATTATTCATGCCTTTATAAGCACAAGTTGGGCTGAGAACATGTTACGGATTCATGTAAAGTAATATTTATTGTTTCCTCTTTCCATCCAGAAGTCTTATAAAATGTCTTCAATTCCTATTTTGGGTTTTGATCAAATTAAAATAGCATTATCGGTAGGTACTCAATTCATACATACCACTAAGTTTATTGTGGTTTTACTATGCATATTCTCATCTTTTATACAATATTCCTTTTTTACAAAGCAAATCACAACTTCTGGACCATAGAGTATTACCAGAAATACTTTGACGTCCACACTAACGAGGTGGTGGAGCGGATCATATCCTCCGTGGTGCCGCAGAAGGTGTCCCGCAACTACTTTGATGAGAGGATCAAGGGAAAACCGGACTTGTATGGACCAATATGGATATCTGTTACTTTGGTAAGTGCAACTCATGTTAGAGGGGGATGACATTGCTTTTGTTAGACAGTGATGAATGAATGAATGAATGAAATAGCCTTTATTTCAGACAAGTATTTTGTAAGTACATTTTGTTGTTAACATATATATATATATATGTATATCTATTATCCATCTGTATGCCTTTTGTAGGCAAAGGCCTCCCCTAACTCTTTCCATTTATCCCTATCCCTTGCTATTGTAGTCCAGCAGCCTCCTGCTGCACTCTTAATCTCATCTTCCCATCTTCTTGTTGGCCTGCCACGCTTCCTCTTTTTGTCTCTAGTAAACCAGTACATTATTGCTTTAGTCCACTTTTCTCTCTCGACAGTGATACTTCTGTGTATATTCTATTATCTATCCAAGAATACCATATAATTATGGAGTTTATTCATCATTTGATTCTCTTAATGATTTCCTTCAGTTCCATTTTGTCTCAAGTGTGAACCTCAAACCAGATGTAAACAAGGTGAAATCCTTACATATGCAATAAATTATTTAGAGAGGCAGAGGCACAAAACACACTATAATATATTTAAAAAAACTGGACAAGTGCGAGTCGGACTCGCCCACTGAGGGTTCTGTACTTTTTAGTATTTGTTGATATAGCGGCAACAGAAATACATCACCTGTGAAAATTTCAACTGTCTAGCTATCACGGTTCATGGGATACAGCCTGATGACAGACGGGCGGGCGGACGGACGAAAGGATAGTGGTGTCTTACTGGTGGAACCTGGAAACTGATCAAAACTTGTTGAGCGATAATCAACTTAAATTACTTCAATAACCAGTTTGAAAATATTTTTAATTTTTTATTCACTAATGTTTTCAGATCTTTACAATAGCAGTAAGCGGCAACATAGCCAGCTACCTCCAATCCGCCAACAAGGCTGTTCACTGGCGCTACGACTTCCACCTCGTCTCCTACGCGGCCACCGCTATCTTCTGCTACGTATGGCTCGTGCCAATCGCGTTATGGGCCGCTCTCAAGTGGACCACAGTGACAGACGGGCAGGATGAGATCGAGACTCAGGTATGATACAATAGCAATAAATGCTCAACAACGCTCTGCAAATCGCTCAACAATTACAGTCATCGCCATCTACGAAATAACTTTTGGATATTGATTTTGATTTAAAAATACCTTTCTTTTCCAGACCTCAACAACCCCAACGATGATGTCCCTCTTCTGTCTGTACGGATACTCTCTCTCCATCTATATCCCCGTGGCCATCCTGTGGACCATCCAAGTCTCCTGGCTGCAATGGCTCTTCGTGCTCATGGCGGCTTTAGTCTCCGGGGCAGTCTTAATATTCTGGCTAATGCCCGCTTTAAAGAAATCTAAGTACTATCTCCTTCTAATAGGGTCGATTATCGGTTTTCATTTTTTATTGGCGACTGGGTTTATGCTGTATTTCTTCCATGTGCCGAGCGTGCATGTGCCGCCGGTCGCGGCGTCGACGGTTGCGCCGTGAATATGTGATATTTGCAGTAAGTTTTTGTGGTAAATCAGGTTGAGTACAATGATATATATAACTTTAGATAGGTTATACTCATGCATAAGGAGCACAAAAAATACTTCCACATTTATTTCTATACGTACTATCAACTCATTTACGCGCCAACTAAAGAAATGGCTCCTCTCCCATGCCTTTTACAGTCTAAATGGCTTTTATAATTTAAAATTCAATTGACATTTTATCACAACTATAAAGTCTATTTATATCACCCTAAACTGTAATAATAATGCAATTGTAACTTATTTATAATTATTGTAACTTAATTTAATTTCAATATATAATGATATTATTAATAAATTAGTACGAGTATACCTACGCAAAAATCTATTATTTATGATTTAATTTTCGCATTCTATTCTTCTTTGTCGTAATCATTACACATGAGCTTCTTTTTCTCTTTCGGTGAGCGGGAGCTCGTTACCACATGCACACTTCTCGCTTGCCCAAGTGCGACTAAAGGCAACCTGTACAATTTGTCACAAGGTAAGCGCTTTACGTTTGGAACGCCTATAACTATAACTTATCTTGAGTTATAATAAATCATTGGTTGAGTGGATATGGAATAAGATAGATTAAGTAAGTCAACCCATTTTTACCACAAAAGTTCCAATTACTGTGTATTAGATTGAATGCACTGAGTCAGTATGATAGGTAAAAGTAAAGTACACTGTAACTTACTTTATTGTTAGATTATTTTTCAACCATGGTTTTTTAAGAGACGACGCAAAAAGAGGGGTGTTATATGTCTGTCTGTAGCATCGCAGCTCTCAAACGGATGGACCGATTTTCTGTGAAAGCGAGTTTCCTTGCGTTGGTTCTTAACTGTTCGTTGGTTCTCTTGAAGAGTATTAGCTCTTTTGACCCTACGGGACCCTAAGGCATTTTTGGCATAAAATTCATTTATTCGGCATAATTAGGGAGGTTTTTTTTTTTAAATTTAATAGCTATTTAAGCGTTCACTTGTAAACCTTAAAGGGTAAATGCTACGTTAGTCTGCAGTCAAAGTAATAAATACAATAATTTATTTCCTTTACAAGTATTATTGAGAATATTAATGTTGTGCTGATATAAGCATTTATCTTATCGAATATGTTGTTAAAATTTATTTAGAAATCCTAATTTGTATTTATGATAATTTAAGTACAGATCTACAGACTTATTTATTCGCTTGCACAATCAAATGTCAAAAGCATTGCACGTATTTACAGTAAAATAGTTTATAAAATTTGATCTTTTGGGAGTTTAAACGTATTAAGATTGTTGGAGGTATTGAAGTATTTTCTAATTCTACTACATTCCTATTTATACATAAAATGATTCACTGTGTAAAAGAAACTTATTTATCATTGAAAATAAATTTAATTCTCGAAAATATTTTTATTTTTATTAATCAACAATTCAGTTCGCCATTTGTACTTTATTTGTTATATTGTGCAATAAAGTTTAAATAAAACAATGGACCCATGTCTAAACCCTATGTGTTCCTAATATATAATAATACCTACTTACTTAAATATTAACATTAATTCATTATTATCCGCCATACAGTTATCACACATTCAAATATGATTCCCCGTACCACTCGTACTTATTGCAAAGATAATTTGAAATAGAGGTGGATTGTCAAATAAAATTTTGTAGCCTCAGTAAATTTACTGCCGTCTTTCGACACATGATTAAAACTTTTAGAATGCCTTGACTTGATTTTTAGACTTATTTTTTCACTGATATGTGTTAAATATCAAAAAGTGGCGCCATCTTACCGGGCACAACCTAAAGGTTAGTGCGCCATGGCTCAAAAACGATCGAAAGCTTTGGCCTTTGATTTATTAGATTTTGATATTTAACTCAAAACTCAATTAAAGTCGTGGCGTTCTAAAAGATTTAATCATGTGTCGAAAGATAGCATTAAATCTACTGTGGCTATAAAGTTTTCTTTGACAATTCACCTCTATTTCAAATTCTCTTATTGCTTATAGAAACAGTGTTTAAATAGTAAAGCTATCAGGTAGGTATTAAAAACTTTAATCAACTACAATAGTTCAATGTACAATATTTACAAGATAAATTCATTATACCATTGGAGTACAAAGTAACACGTCCAGCAAAGTAACACGTACATTGCTATAGAGGTCGGGAAACGACGGGTTGTAGGCTAAGTATTAGATATAGACCGAGCGTAGCGAGGTCGATAGGGATACGCGGTCGGCAACCCCGTTTCTCGCCGAGATTTGTATAGTGCTTTCCTCAAACTTGCAATGAAATAAAAACAAATTATACTTAGTCAATTTGTTGTAATCATAGGTTTACACAACTAAAAACTAATTACTAATCTACTACTATTTGATGGTTGAATGCCAAGACGTTGTCACAATTTGACGTTTAAAAACAAAAGAAGGTTGCTTTTACAGGCCTAGGTGTGTAAGGCTGTATGAAATTCCTTTACATATATCATCTTCACTCATCGCACTGGATACGTAGTATTTCCGGGCCTAATTTGAAGTACGTCATGTAACATTTCATTGCAAGTTTGAGTAAAAAATCATTTCGTACATTGAATGCTCGAGCAGTCAAACTTTAATGATCCTAAAGCTCGCAGATTTTTAGAGGTCTATACCTCAAAAGGAAAAAACGGAACCCTTATAGGGCAACCTCCGAATTCTTCCGAACCGCTCGGAAACACATTCGCATCGTCTCACTCGTTCGTCACGCTCGGCCGGCTCATTCGAATCATGAGTGGGAAGGAGCGAGCAAGTGTCACTGAGATAGATGACTTACTGGGTGAGTTAAATCATCAATTAAAAATATAGTTCATTTAAATCACTCACTCGTGAACGACACATGTCTACCGCAAAAAGCTGAAGGTGATACATTTTTGGCCGGTACTGCAAATCAGATAGCTGCGACATATGCATGTTTAATGCCAAGTTAGCTTGGTCAGAGTAGATATCAGTTTTAATCCAGGTATCTACGGAAATATGATGTGTTGATCAATCAGTCGGCCAGAGAGAAGGCGTCGAAGCTCTTGATCCACGCTTGTCTGTGATAAGATGGCGGGGGATCTTCTGTCGCGCATTGGAATGTCCCCGCTAACTCTATCAACATGTTTTCTGTAACAATAAAGTTAATTGAGTTAACTAAGGGATGAAAGGCACCCATTCGTGCTGAGGTAGTTTAGCGCTCGAACGCAGTGAGAACGCCAATAGCCCGAGGCTGAAATGATCCCTTTCATCCGAGTTAAACACTCTACGAGGTGAGTGTGCATGTGTATTAAAAAAAAACATGACTAAGTATATCTATAGGTCATAAATACGTACACAGACAGAGACTTCAACTAAAATCGTAACTCATAGAATTACCACGAGTTTGACAATGACATATTCGCTAGCGTGTGCATAATTTACTTTCTATGCATGTCGCTCATACAGGCATATTAGTGCGAGCGAGATGTATAGAAAGTAAGTTACGGAGACGTTAGCGAAAATATCAGTGTCAAACCCGTGGGAAGGCTACTACCATCGTAAAGTGAAGAGAAAAGCTTACCGAACAGCTCGGGCTGGGGGCCGCTCCTCGCGGAGTGGAGGAAGTCGAGCGCGGGCCCCTCCGCGCCGCCCCACTCCGCCGAGCGCGACCCCCGCTGCTGCAGCACCAGCACGCCCGCGCGGCATGTGGATACTTACCGAACAGCTCGGGCTGGGGGCCGCTCCTCGCGGAGTGGAGGAAGTCGAGCGCGGGCCCCTCCGCGCCGCCCCACTCCGCCGAGCGCGACCCCCGCTGCTGCAGCACCAGCACGCCCGCGCGGCATGTGGATACTTACCGAACAGCTCGGGCTGGGGGCCGCTCCTCGCGGAGTGGAGGAAGTCGAGCGCGGGCCCCTCCGCGCCGCCCCACTCCGCCGAGCGCGACCCCCGCTGCTGCAGCACCAGCACGCCCGCGCGGCATGTGGATACTTACCGAACAGCTCGGGCTGGGGGCCGCTCCTCGCGGAGTGGAGGAAGTCGAGCGCGGGCCCCTCCGCGCCGCCCCACTCCGCCGAGCGCGACCCCCGCTGCTGCAGCACCAGCACGCCCGCGCGGCATGTGGATACTTACCGAACAGCTCGGGCTGGGGGCCGCTCCTCGCGGAGTGGAGGAAGTCGAGCGCGGGCCCCTCCGCGCCGCCCCACTCCGCCGAGCGCGAGCCCCGCTGCTGCAGCACCAGCACGCCCGCGCGGCATGTGGATACTTACCGAACAGCTCGGGCTGGGGGCCGCTCCTCGCGGAGTGGAGGAAGTCGAGCGCGGGCCCCTCCGCGCCGCCCCACTCCGCCGAGCGCGAGCCCCGCTGCTGCAGCACCAGCACGCCCGCGCGGCATGTGGATACTTACCGAACAGCTCGGGCTGGGGGCCGCTCCTCGCGGAGTGGAGGAAGTCGAGCGCGGGCCCCTCCGCGCCGCCCCACTCCGCCGAGCGCGAGCCCCGCTGCTGCAGCACCAGCACGCCCGCGCGGCATGTGGATACTTACCGAACAGCTCGGGCTGGGGGCCGCTCCTCGCGGAGTGGAGGAAGTCGAGCGCGGGCCCCTCCGCGCCGCCCCACTCCGCCGAGCGCGAGCCCCGCTGCTGCAGCACCAGCACGCCCGCGCGGCATGTGGATACTAACTCCGGTGACAAATTCTTATCTGGGGACAATGCCATTTTCTAATTTTATAAAATCAACGTCTAAAGCAAAGCATACAAAAATAAGTATACTTTAATCGCCCGTTCGCTCTCTAACTCACTCACTTTAAACTTAAATAAACAGTGTCCTGTCACTCAAATCTCTCAAAAGTCAAAATTGTACGGTCAATTCAAAAAAAATATAGCACGCGCGTCGCGTCGAGCGACACGGTCCCCGTCCGACGGCCGCGCGGCGCCGCCCGCGCCGCCCGCGCGCCGGGCAACGCACGAATTTGAATAGTATCAATCAGGGATCGGAAACCGGTATTTTTTGTATGGGAACGAAAGCGGTATTTTTTCGTTCTTTGTTAATTACTTCATTTCTAATTAGGCAATCTAATAATACGAAGTCGTTATCTGAAAAAACAACTGAGTCCTACATTTAGAGTATAAAATAAACCGGTTTGCAAAAAACCGGTTCCGATCCCTGGTATCAATTTCTCAAAATCTATCTATATATTAGCAACTTTTTTCATTTTCAGGGTTCCGTAGCCAGATGGCAAAAACCGGTCAAGTGCGAGTTCGTTTTACTCGCACACCGAGGGTTCCGTACTGAATTATCTTGTGTTACTATAAAGGCGAAAGAATTTTGATCAGAAGTACCTATCTTAAGTATAATTGCGTACAGCGCCATCTATCGGCAAATTGTCTAACTAATTTGCGCGATGCACGTATATTGGTTTTTCGAGGATAATTCTCTATCGTGTGAACCGATTCAAAATTATTATTTTATTTAAAAAAAGGTGTCTTTAATGTAATCTCAATATTCAAGATAGAAATTACCAAGTTAGAGGTCTGATTATATTTTTCCTGTAAAATTTATAGTAATGCTAATAGTATGTAAAAATTTCGTAATTTTGCATTGGTAAACTTCGAAGATAGGGGGGCGTTCGGAGAATGGTATTATTTTTTCACAATTTCCTCCATAAATCAATTTTTTTCCACTACTAAAAAATAATAAAAAAATGTTTTGGAATGGGCAGTTTGAGCTCTTTCAAATGATACCCCAGTTGACCTAGTCACTAGACTTTGAAATTTTGCCCCCTCTTCATATTGGCATTTCCATTTCTCATCCAATCACCGAAGTTAAGCAACGTCGGGCGGGGTCAGTACTTGGATGGGTGACCGTTTTTATAAGATAATGGTACGGAACCCTTCCTGTGCGAGTCCGACTCGCACTTGGCTGGTTTTTATTTTATTATCTCAATATCTCTTTTTAAATTCCACTTTTTTTTAAAATGGATGGCTCATTTTCTATCCATTTAGCCTAATGTTATAATATTCAACATGTGTCAAGTACCCAATTCTAAACGCCATCGCCAACTCTAGTTACGAGGTATGCGACTTTAGTCGTCGTTATAATACTACAAACACCGGTTCATTTAGTTTTCGCTCCGAATTTAAACGTGAGTTAACCGGTAACGAGAACGGACGGCAAGTGGGTCTCCAAATAAAAACGAACTACTACGAGCTTTTAAGTGGTACCACAGAATAAATAACTACTACGTACAGAAGGTTCACTCCCTAACAAAACGCGTCTATTACGACAGATATTTTTTTTTTTTTTTTATACTACGTCGGTGGCAAACGAGCATACGGCCCGCCTGATGGTAAGCAGCCTCTGTAGCCTATGTACGCCTGCAACTCCAGAGGAGTTACATGCGCGTTGCCGACCCTAAACCCCCCCCCCCCCCCCCCCCCCCTCGTTGAGCTCTGGCAACCTTACTCACCGGCAGGAACACAACACTATGAGTAGGGTCTAGTGTTATTTGGCTGCTGTTTTCTGTAAGGTGGAGGTACTTCTCCAGTTGGGCTCTGCTCTAGATCTGGAATGACATCCACTGGCTGTGCCCTACCACACAAAGCGAGATGACATTCACAATGCCCATACCTCTCTTTTGGACGTAGTTTAAGGACGTACCCGGGTCCAAATATGACCGCGCGACAACCACTACTGCCAGACACCGGACCTGGTGCGGGCCGCGGGTACTTGTAGCGGCGCTGAGCCGCGCCTGCTCGTACTAAACCGGTTAACCGACAATAGAAACTTTATATAAAGCTCTTCAGAAACCGGTTTCTGGAATTGTACTGACCTTTGGATGATTGACAGGCCTTCAACATGAGAGAACATATCCTCAGGGCGTATACTAGGACTTGCACCAGCACAAGTTGACAATCGCACCTGAAATAATACATACATAGAGCTGAAGTATTAAATATGTGTACAGAACGCGAGAGTTTAATAGTACATTACGATACAAGTGCGAAAAATAGGAAATTCGAAACGAGTGGCGATAAATTAAAACACGACCGAAGGGAGTGTTTTAAATCGACACGAGTTGCGAATTACCTATTCGCACATGTATCGTACAACGTTTTACAGTACATATGGCCCTTTAAATGTTCGACACAGTAACATAATATGCTACTTCTCGCACTAGTGCTATAAAGTAGCCCCATATGTACTGTAAAGTGTTAAAAGTTCTGTTTCTCAACACTTCAACGCCACTTCGATTTGACAAAAATGTTTATTCTTCGTCAAAATGCTTTATGTCAAGTGAATGCAGTGGAAATGAGAGCGTTGAGAAGTGTGTGTGGTGTAAAATTACAATATAGAATTAGGAACAGTGTGATAAATAAATAAATAAATAAAATAATCTTTATTTAGTACCATAAAAGTAACAACTGCTTACATTTAAAAGCAAAAAAAAATAAAAAAAAATAAGGGAAAAGTGTGGACTTAACGAAGATGTGACAAAAATTGAGATATGTTGAGATGGTTCGGACACGTGGAAAAAATGAATGAAAGAAGGTTAACAAAGAGAGTGTATAAGGGAGAAGTAGAAGAGGGAGCTGGAAGGGACCTCGGCGGACTTTCTCTGATCAAATCGGGGAAATCCTGAAGAAAGGCCAGGTCAAGAGCACCCTAAACCGACGCGTGTATGAGGAATGTCATGAAAGTGAAGGAAGCGAAAGAGGTATGTCAGGATCGTAGCAAGTGGAAATCCGTGGTCTCTGCCTACCCCTCCGGGAAATAGGCTTGATTATATGTATGTATGTATGTGTAAAATGTTTATGTAATCACCTGTTTTCCTGTGGATTATGTCTAGCGTAGTTGGTGTAGAACCCAAGCAGGTCCTGCGCTGTACTGAGCGCTTCTGAGACTAAGTTCTGTTTCTCTATACACTTCAGCGCCACTTCGATTTGCTTCAAGAGGACGTGGAGATGGCACGAATCTGAAAGGGTTGGAAAATATTCATTTCGAAATAGATCAACTAAATAAGAGTTTTGAATGATTCACGGTTAGGCTATATAGACTTAAATCGCAGCCGAATTAGGGTAGACCGAGCTATATCCAGTTACTCGTGAACAAGATGCATGTAACTGCGTCGAAATATCGGGAGCTCGAAAACAATAAAATGCAAACAAACAGTGCAAGCAAATGGTTGTAAAAATATAAATAATAAGTGTGACATAATATACAAAATTAAGACTAGATATGTGATTATATAAATATATGCATGCATAATAAGTACCAAATAAGTAGATTCACGAATAACGATTGAGATAATTGTAAATTAAAATATGTATGACATTGCAATGCCCTGCCAGGGCCCATATGACTCTGAATGTACTTAGTTATTAAGATCTGTACTAAACTATGGTTGCAATAAATAAATGACTAAATACAAAAGGTAATCACGGTTTATATCCCGATCGATTTAAGTCAAGTAAATGAGTCTTGAATGAAATCGTTGACGGCATACAAAAAAAAATAAACGATAAGTCTTGGAGTTGTCAATAACGGTTGAATAGGCTAATCGGGTTTTTGCATTTTATTCAGCTGACTTGTTAATTCCTTGGCCTACTTTTCCTTACCTAAATAGGCCAATTGTTTTTCCTTGTTGTTTATTTTGTTAGATTTGGATGAATTTGACTGGTTCCGAGAGCTCCCAATAAACTAAAGTACGTTACGTTACGTACGTAGTCCCCGCCAAAAAAACCGTTATTTAAAATACCTTACGTTTTTGTAACCCAAAGGGAGGTTTTTTAGGATACACAGAAAAATTGCGCTTATATTGTTCAGAATAGAGAACTCTACACACATAGTGAAACTGACTGATCTGTAACATCATATGTACAGTCAGCGTCAAATATTTTGTAGCAGTCAAAGTGGCCAAATAGTTCGGTACACCATACTAAATATATGGTGTACCGAACTATTTGGCTACTTTGGTTGCTACAAAGTATTTGACGCTGACTGTACACCTACGTTGGCCAAATAAATAATTTTGTATTTTCTATCTATCAACCAAATTTCATTGACATATGACGATAAAACTTGACAATAAAACAAAAAGAGTTCTGGAGTAAAAGGCTAAAGAATGGAATGCGCGCCATCTGTATTCCCTGATAAATATGACTTCGGGTGAATAGGCTACTACTGAACCGGCGAGCTCCATCCTAGGCCCTGTCTTCACTTTCCATCAGGTGTGACTAGAGCCAATCGCCGATCAGTTTTTAATAAAATAAAAAAAAAGTTGCGAGCGTGGCGGGCCGTATGCTTGTTTGCCACCGAAGTAGTATAAAACAAATCGGCCCAAATACTATCACATCATACTATATACTACATACTACCATAGAATATGAAAGAAAATTGCAAATGCAGGTCGTCATTTTTAATGTTAGTTATACCTAACGATCTCTAGTATATATTTTTTTAATACCACGACGGTGGCAAACAAGCATACGGCCCGCCTGATGGTAAGCAGTCACCGCAGCCTATGGACGCCTGCAACTCTAGTATCAATATGATATGATTTATTTATCTCACAATATACAATTTCACTTAACACTACGCGTGGTAAATTCTTAGGAATTTATAGTCAATAGTTTACCTTTCTTATAAAGCAACACTCCCTGCTCCAAGTCCATCCTCATACTCCCACTCCCGCCACACACCCCCTCCTGAGTTCTCCTCAGCACCCTCAATATCCGGCAGGAGACGGAAGGCATGGGGCGGCACGCGATGAGGGGCTTCAGGAGGGCGCGGAGGGGCAGGAGGGCGGTGGAGTAGAGGAGGCCGTTGTAGAGGGTGGCGCAACTCTGAAACAAAAAAAACAATTTTATGAGAATAGTGATTATTATCAGTACTTGGACTTTAAAATACGATTCCCACCGAACGGACGGAGTCGGAGCGCATTTCAAATTTGTACGGCTGCGAGCCGGTCGGCTCCTCGCGGACGCGGCCGGCTCCGGGCGGACTCCATCGCGTCTGCCATACATAATGTATAGGCACATTGAAAATGCGGCCCGACTGCGCCAGTTCGGTGAGAAACGTACTTAAGATTTTTTGTACTCTGTTCTGTACTGTTTCTGTCTCGGTCGATCATACTACCGTTGATACACTTTGTCCTCGTATAACAAAATATAGACACATCGCTAAAATTTCGGTATCTACCTCTCTATCATTCTTGCACATTCGAGTGATAAAGAGGCAGATGACGAAATTAGATTTTTGAGTTTCGTGGTAGGTCTCTGTAAACAAACCACCTTGATACATCAATATCACAGTGAAAACTTTTTCAAAAACAGGCCAAGTGCGAATCGGACTCGCGCACGAAGGGTTCCGTACCATTCTTTATAAAAAACGACAAAAAAATTATGTTTGTTGTATGGGAGCCAGCCTTAAATATTTATTTTATCCTGTTTTTAGTATTTGTTGTTATAGCGGCAACAGAAATACATAATCTGTAGAAATTTCAACTGGCTAACTATCACGGTTCATGAGATACAGCCTGGTGACAGACGGTCGGACGGATGGACAGCGAAGTCTCAGTAATAGGGTCCCGTTTGACCCTTTGGGTACGGAACCTTAAAAACGGTTTACAATATATGATAGTGCTACTCTCTGGCGGCAGAACATTGCAGTAATACTCCCTATTCTTCGAAAAAGTTAAACTAAAAATTATTACTATGTTCTATTTACGTCGTGTCACTAATCATCAAGGTCGTTCTTCTGCGTTTAAATTCAAAATATCATCTTTATTATGTGTGAGTTACCGACTGTCTGTATAGTATCTACACTATCTACAGTTGAAATTAACACCATGTAGGTATAATAACAAATACTTACCGTGGAGTCAAGTAAAGAGCAGACATCACTTAAAACATGTAGGATTCCGTCGGTCACACTTTGAGTCATCTTCTTGGCTTGTTCCTTTGGCACTATGTTGGTTGCGCGGTCGAGTAGGAACGCTATAGTGGCCACCATTCGTCGCGCGAGAATGCCCTGCTCTTCTTTATATAGTGCTCTGAAAAAGTATAATTACAGGTCAGATACGAAAAGATATATTTTTTTTTTTTTATACTACGTCGGTGGCAAACAAGCATACGGCCCGCCTGATGGTAAGCAGTCTCCGTAGCCTATGTACACCTGCAACTCCAGAGGAGTTACATGCGCGTTGCCGACCCTAACCCCACCCCCCTCGTTGAGCTCTGGCAACCTTACTCACCGGCAGGAACACAACACTATGAGTAGGGTCAAGTGTTATTTGGCTGCGGTTTTCTGTAAGGTGGAGGTACTTCCCCAGTTGGGCTCTGCTCTAGATCTGGAATGACATCTGCTGTGCTGTGCCCTACCACACAAGGCGAGATGACATTCACATTGCCCATACCTCTCTTACCACTACACCTTATAAAGCAAAGTCCCTGCCGCGTCTGTCTGTATGTATGCATGTTCGCGATAAACTCAAAAACTAGCGAATGGATTTTCATGCGGTTTTCAGCTGTGAATAGTGATTCTTGAGGAAGGTTTAGGTGTATAATTCGTTAAGGTTTTGTGTAACCCGTGCGAAGATGAGGCGGGTCGCTAGTATTTTAAATGTCTGAGATTATTAAACCTTTTGAACGCCACGCCTATCGTACGCGGCGCGTAATCGTGAACCTTGTCGGTACGCATGAAGGTTGATATTGGGCTGTAGCCGCGCGCGTCATATGACGTCTTTGGCGGTCAAATGGTTAAAAATAAAATAATGTTAAGTTTCAATATTATACAAATGTACCAAGTGTCAGTGTCAGCCCTAGCATATTCGCTAGTTTTCTAAACAGTCAAATTGTTACTATGACATAAGTAGAGTAACTTGTGACGTCGCAATGCATAGATTGATCTTTGCTGATTTTTAAATCAATTAATGCGCTCAATCGAACAGATTTAACTCACAGGCGGGTCTTCATCATTTTTTAACTTAAAAATTGTTTTATCTAACCTAAGTTCCTGCCTCATGGAATCAATCTAACATTTGGAAAATACTTTTATCATAAAAGTATACCCTTAAACTTAAGATCTCCCTTCGCTCAGTTAGTCTTGCCTTGCCCGTAAGTGAGCAGATGTCGCCTATACGGTCCTGGTACTGGTCCATGTCCCGTTGAAACGCAGTCATCGCTCGCGACTGCAGCACAACTGCGCTAACCTGCCAGAGAATAAGCTCCGCCTCGTTACCGGTACAAATGTACCGGAAACGTCGGTGCACCGCTGGTCCATGTCCCTCAGAAACTCAGTCGTCGTTCGCATATGCACTAAGCTGCCAGAGAGTGAGCTCCGCCTCTGTACCGGTACAAATGTATCAGAAACGTCGATTTACCGCCGGTCCATGTCCCGTTGATCGACTGCATTAACCTGCCAGAGAGTAGGTAAGTTCCGCTCCGGTTCCGGTCCAAATGTACCGGAAACGTCGATGTACCGCTGGTCCATGGCCCGACTGCACTGCGTTGATCGACTGCACTAACCTGCCAGAGAGTAAGTTCCGCCCCGGTGCCGGTATAAATGTATCGGAAACGTCGATGTACTGCAGGTCCATGTCCCGTTGATCGACTGCACTAACCTGCCAGAGAGTAACGTCCGCTTCGTTACCGGTACAAATGTACCGGAAACGTCGATGTACCGCTGGTCCATATCCCGTTGATCGACTGCACTAATCTGCCAGAGAGTAACGTTCGCTTTGTTACCGGTACAAACAAATGTACCGGAAACGTCGATGTACCGCTGGTCCATGCCCCGCAGAAATTCAGTCGTCGTTCGCGACTGCACTAAGCTGCCAGAGAGTGAGCTCCGCCTCTGTACCGGTACAAATGTATCAGAAACGGCGATATACCGCCGGTCCATGTCCCGTTGATCGACTGCATTAACCTGCCAGAGAGTAGGTAAGTTCTGCTCCGGTTCCGGTCCAAATGTACCGGAAACGTCGATGTACCGCTGGTCCATGGCCCGACTGCACTGCGTTGATCGACTGCACTAACCTGCCAGAGAGTAAGTTCCGCTCCGGTGCCGGTATAAATGTATCGGAAACGTCGATGTACTGCAGGTCCATGTCCCGTTGATCGACTGCACTAACCTGCCAGAGAGTAACATCCGCTTCGTTACCGGTACAAATGTACCGGAAACGTCGATGTACCGCTGGTCCATGTCCCGTTGGAATGCAGTCGTCATTCGTGATTGCACTTCCTTTAATTGCTGTTGCACTTGTGTTAACACGGCACATGTTGCTTTTACGATCTGCAAGAGAATATCTTTTTGAAATTTGTATGGCACAAACATTTTTGCAAAACGGAAACAAGGACTATACTGATGGCTCGTCATTGATATTTGCTCTAAAACGAAATGTGACAACTTTGCTTTGCAACCATCATACTCATATTACACATACCTAGTAACAGGCAGAAGTCGAAACCGGTTTCTACTACCTATTATGGAATGTTTTTTACAGTACATATGGTGCTACTTTACCGCACTAGTGCGAAAATTAGCATATTACGTTACTGTGTCGAACATTTAAAGGGCCATATGTACTGTAAAACGTTGTACATGTGCGAATAGGTAATCCGCAACTCGTGTCGATTTAAAACACTCCCTTCGGTCGTGTTTTAATTTATCGCCACTCGTTTCGAATTTCCTATTTTTCGCACTTGTATCGTAATGTACATACTATTTAAACACATTCTCTTTTTATTTTTAGTTTTTTTTGCCTTAATCTAAAATACATTATTAAATATTTATTATTTTAGATTAAGCCCAAAAAAGGTCTAAAATCTAATTTAACACGAATTATAAAACCGGTTTATCAATTTACCGGTTTCCGATTTCAACCCTTGCTAACCTGAGATTGGACCAGGTCGGTTTGTATCATTTTTTTTGTACTGAATACATTAATTACCTTGTCAAATTTCTCAGAAACACTTTTCGCATTAGTTAAACTAGTTAAATCCTCATGTATGCACCCTATAGCCATCTTCCCCTCCCTCTGCCTTGACACAGTAGTGGCAGGCACCCGATGCAAGATGCTAAAGACCTGACATGGACGTTGTGATTGGTCCAGGCTAGTTTAAAGCTTTCATTGGTACTCAGTAGGGTCCCAAAGACCCGAAATCAGCGATGTCGCGAATGGTCCAGGATTATTAAAAGCTATTTTAAATACATAAATTAATTAGTCTTAAATCGACCGTGATATGGACCGTGAATACCTTTTGTATTATTTCGATTTAAGTCTAGTGAAACTAACCGTGAATCATTCAAAATAGTAATTAATTAAAGATAAAGATAGTTTATTATTCAAGTAGGCATATTACAATGAGCTTATGAACGTCAAATAAAGCTACACCGGCTCTAACCCTACACCTCTGACCCGAGAAGATTTAAATCCCCCCTCAATTGGAGGAGGGTATCCCAATATGGACCGGCAAGAAACTCAGCGGGACACATATTTTCAAAACATTACATCTTATAATTAACATGCATTAAATAAGGAAAAATACAATTTAGCTTACTATAGAAATCATGCAATTACCTTGTCAAGTTTCTCTGCTACATTTTCACCATTAGCTATACTAGTTAAATCCTCATGTATACACCCAACAGACATATTTCCACCTCTCTGTCTTAACACCCTATTGGCAGGTACTCGATGGAAGGTGCTAAACACCCGACACGGGCGTTGGGTCTGGTCCAGATCTGTTTGTAGCTTCTCATTACAATCTAGGAGTGAGGGCTGCTCAGTAGTGGGCTCGAGGATTGCGGGGAGCAAGCTGGTGAGGTTTGGTGTTGCTGAAAATAATATAAAATAAAAATTAGAGATGCACTGAATATTCGGTTACCGGTATCCGGCCTATCCGGCCCTTATTTTAATATCCGGCCGGATAGGGGATAGTGAGCTATTATCCAGCCGGATAGGGGATAGTGAGCTACTATCCAGCCGGATAGGGGATAGTGATCTAATATCCGGCCGGGTACCGAATATTCGGCCGATGGTCAGTCCGAATATCCAGTATCCGTCCAAATAACTATCCGTTGCATCTCTAATAAAAATAGTTTTAAAGTGCATTCACAATGAGTAAGAAAGCGAGCCCTTACTTGAATTTCGCTAATTAATCTGTTCCGATGAAATGAGACTGACATTGACAGGGCGTTAAGGTCGGGGCGCTACTTTGTGGTTGGAAATTTATCTGGGAAATAGTGTCATTAGATGATGATAACTTTATAACGCCATTCATTTTCGATGAACCTATGTTTGTACATTAAGGGGTAATTTGGTACCTCTTGCGGTATCCTTTCATTGGCCTTAGTTGCAATGTCGAGAGACCTGTTCTTATTTATGACACTCTTCTCAGTCGTGTGTCTGCCTGTTTCCACAATTTTCCATCATTTGTCGTCAATAATAGGACCTAGCTATATCTACAGGATCACCCAAAAATATATCACCTTCAGGTTTTTGCGGCAAACTTTTTTAGAATTCCTTAGTGACTACTGAACCCTAAAAAGTTTTGCGGTGAGGATCTGCAGGTAATATTTGCCTGAAGGCCAGTACTGTATATTAAAATACAAAATTACATGCCAGAATAGTTTGTAAACAAATGGTGTCATCTCAAGGAATATGAGGGAGACCTTTACCCAGCAGTAGTACAGTCAGCGTCAAATACTTTGTTGCATCCAAAGTAGCCAAATAGTACGGTACACCATATATTTAGTATGGTGTACCGAACTATTTGGCCACTTTGACTGCTACAAAGTATTTGACGCTGACTGTACCTTACCCCTGAGTAGAAGGCTGCTTAGCAAAGATCTCGCTCTTATTTTTCCAGGTATCCCACCAGCCTTTGTCAAAAACCTGTACTTCATCTTGCTATCTGGCGACACTGCAATTTCTGGAACCTCTGGCAGTTTTTGATTTGACATACCAGATTTGTGCGATTTGTGGAGCTTCAAGAAATGGGCCTTGCTGTCAGTCTGGGCAGCAGCAGAAGATGTTTTTACCCTCCTCTGAGACAGGTTGTGATTGAAGCTCATATTGTTGTGTCGGTGGCTGAAAAAAATTTTGTTTTATGAAAAACATTGTTTTATGTAAATATTTGTGGCATTATCTATGAAAAGGGACCTTATTGTCAATGGCGTTTACGCCGCGCTGCGTTGCACGGCATTGTATTTGTATCGGAGTATCGTTAATAATGGCGTAAGCGCCATCGACAATAAGGTCCCCTTTCATAGATAACGTCACACTTTACTGTCAAGAAACCTTGAAAAGAAATGTATAAAACGCCAGTCAATGTTCTGCCAGGACCAAATACTTATATAGTTTCTTCACCTTTGACATCACTAAGACCTCAGGGACCTCCTCCTGCACAGATTACTGCACCTATGCAATTAAAACTGCACAGAGAGACCATGAGCTTGGCGAGGAATAGAAGCACCACCCCTCCCCCGCCAGGTTTGCAGTTCTGAGTTGATGAGACAAATTTTCAGCTTGCCTCAAATACCTACTTTCAAGTCTCTACCAGCTCTCCTACCATTAGTCATGAGGAAACAAAAAGCAGGACGAATTGTTGTAAAGAAGCAATCAGTTACCTTGAGGATATTTCATTACTTGGAACAGTGACTTGAGTTAATTTCACTTTGGTGGATTCTAGCATCCTGCATCTCTCCTTAATGCTGATTATTTCCAAATTCTGTAAATTAAATTTACTTGATTATTTTTCATTTTATTCTTTTTTCAGCTTATTTTGTATATACAAATGTTAACCACAATGAAAAAATCAATAACAATCAAACTACTAACAACAAAAAAAAAATGTGATTAACATCTGTATATAATTAAAGGATTGTATTTTATAAAAACTACTGTTCTACAAGAATTAAAGTACTTATTATTTAGTATTTTAGGGTTGATGGCGCTTGTGGATGCTTTTCTTTAAAAGATTGTTCAACTAGTTATGGTATTAAAACCAAAATAGTAGCAGTCATACAACACATAACTAAACATTCTTACCTTAAAATCCAATTGTGTCCTCAAATCATGCATTTGTCCATTAACAGCCCCTAATTTTTCAGTCCATTCCATTTGCACCTTCTCTTGAGCTTTTATCTTCTCCATTCTAGCGTTATCCACGGCCACCTGACAAGACTTGAGCTGCGTTCGAAGAATAGAGGCTTCACCTTCCTTTGTCACACACTTATCCATTAATTTACCATTCTCAGACTTCAATTTTGCATTCTCTTCTTGTAACTGGAGAAGTTGTCGGTAAACATGGTCTGGGTCTTGCCCTTTATACACTTTGTCATTATAGATTAAATCATCATTGTATTTCATTGTCTCACCATTTGATATTACTTTTGATGACATACCGGGTAGTGGAGAGGAGATTCTAGTACACTTATCTTTTAAATGGGTAGATGTTAGGTGTGGGGAGTTTGCGGTGGGTTTTTTGAACGTGAATTCTTTACTAGGGCCAGGTTCTGGAAACATTTGGGTGCTGGTAGCACCTGGCTGCATACAGAGGCTGAAGTCTGGGAGGGTGGTGTTGTTGCCGTAGGCCTGCTCGCACGCCTGGCTCGCCATGAGCAGCATTTCGTCGTCATTGTCGTCGCCCCAGTTATCGAAATCTTAAAAACAAAAATATGCTGGTTATAACCTATAGTGTTTGAGGAAACCAAATCTGTTTGATAAAAAGCTTTCATTATTGAAGAAGCTGTGAAACAGAAGCTCAATCATGATGTTAAGTACATGTGTGTGGTAAATATTTATCTAACATACCATTATTTGCAGCTGCATTTTGACTGAGAGGAAAATTGTGATCTGATATAGTAATATCTAACTTAGCCTTCTTTCTTTCACCAGGCTGCTGAGGAAAAAATCTTTTTGACATTGTTATTTCAAATAAACTATTTAATTCATCGTTTATATTTGAATTAAACAATAAATAATATGGTTTTCGTTCAACTTTGGCGGCACAAGAAATTGTCAAAACAGCTGAAAATGACTTACTTGTTAATGTAAAAGCTAAAAACGCTTGAATTTAATTGTTCAAATAGAAGAATCGTTGAATGAAATAACGATTAAAAGAAATACTTAAATAGCTTTCCGAAACCATAAACAATTTTTCCCAATTTTATAATCTTATGCTGAGTTTACACTTGTAGATCTAGTCCGGTCGTGTAAACTTGTTTTCAAAAGTCGTGTATACAGCGCGTAACTCAAGCGTGACATTACCGGTTTTTGGACAGCAACCATAGATACAGGAGACGCGCAAAACGACAAAACTTGCCCCTTTCCTTCAATTTTTTAATTTAGTTCGTCGTGGAAATTGAGTTTGAGCAGTCGTGTACCATGTCTATCGAATATAAACTTGGTGATTTAGTGTGGTATGTACCAAAATAATAGACTGAAATCGAGTATTAAAGTTAACTTAAAGTCTACAGTTTAATATAACCGGTTATGTGT
This sequence comes from Cydia pomonella, assembly GCF_033807575.1. Classification (NCBI taxonomy): domain Eukaryota; kingdom Metazoa; phylum Arthropoda; class Insecta; order Lepidoptera; family Tortricidae; genus Cydia; species Cydia pomonella. Next base: position 1,658,471 of record NC_084716.1, read on the forward strand.
TTGTTTCAGGGCAAAAATGAAGGGTTTCAGCCCATGGCCCGGCCGGGTAAGTTATCCTGATATTTCTGAAGACCTATATAGTATAACGTTTCCCATTAAAAACATTTGGTACTTGTTGATTGTAAACAGCATATTCAATGTTTGTTGATCACTCGAGCCGGAATTTTTTTGTAAGAGTAATAGGCGGGAAATCTATTATTACGTGTAAGCTTGGCCATTCAGATTGGCGTTGGCGTCCCCTAGACTCTGTTTTGATAACGTCGTGGAGTATAAACGAGGGAACTGTAAATCGGCGTGTTATGATGCTTTGGTTGTGAGCATAACCTCTGTCAGAACTAACAGGAAATGATGGTGGTTTCAGGTAGCCATCCCAACCCCTGAGCTGTCCAAGCCTCCGAAAAAGTCGGCTGTGCAATGCATCTACTTCTTCGGGACCAATAACTAGTAAGTATCTTATATATTTCCACTAGACAAGCCATGTAAACTATGTTGTTGTTATACATATTGATATTTATATCAGGTGTTTTGGGACATACCTGTTGTCATGTAAGTATATGTCAACACAAGTCAAATCATATATAGTTGGTCAAACCAATTTGTCAGTAAATAAGAACAATAATAACTATACTCATCCTTTTCTTTTGGATGCTAGTACTAGTGTAAGACAAAGATAGTATGACTCCCTCTGTCTATGTTTGAAATGAGATAGCCCTTTGACAGACTTTAGGTCCTAAACTAGCTCATCAACACACAATTTTGAATTTAATAATCTTACCAAACCTAATAAAAAAATTTTTTTTCTAAAAATCTGGCAACACTGGCAAGCTGTATCATAATAAAATTATTTCCTTAACATACACCATTTAAATAAAGCTAATTTACAAGTTTGAAGTCCAATTAATACTTTGCATATATTTTCTTTTTAAAATCAGTTTATCTGACAAGATAGAACTATTCAATAAATATAATATTTGAAATGTTACCAGTACATGCAGGTCTTAATATTAAATCTTGTTGACATATATGAATATTTAATTTGTCGCTATGTTATTTAGATAGGACCTGGCTAGGTTCAACAACCCTTCTACATTTATTGTAGACGGTGCTAGTATGCTGTAGTGCACTTAGCTCTTACTTGACCACTTTCTGTTCTGTAAGTTAAAAATCAGATAAAATATGTAGTATTAAAGTACATAGGTAAACTGTTTCCTATATCATGAAGAGTGAAAGACAGATAATGTCACTCGAGCTTGTTCAAGTCTCATAAAGTCTTCAGGAATCTTAGCTGGGAAGGCTAGTCTCATATAATAGATAGCTAAACCATGTAATATTTGAATACCTGGTTCTGATGGAGTAAGACCAAAAAATGTATATATATATACAACATGGAAAGTAATGGCATTGACATCAGCAGAAATGTGCATCTAGATTGCAACTTTGATGGTGATACCACCAACCAATAAGATCTAATATGTATATCTAAGGAATGAGAAAGAAAATACTTCACAAGTTCACAGTGTCAATGCTGGCTGGCAAAAATGGAGAGCTTTGGTGTCCTTCTGTATTCTACCAATCAAAGTTTAAAAAAATATCAAGGGTTGCTGGAAAAACCTGGTTTGAAGATGAGTTAATCAGAAAATGGAAGGTTGATTCATTTAGAAGACCAGGAAACCCTTGTGTTGCTAACAAGGGTTTCCTGGTCTTCTGTGCCAAGAGGGACTTGAGTTAGAAGTTGAGTTTAAAATGGCTTCCGCTTCTAGGAGGAGAGTTAGGTATCATGTATGGTACATGGCATGGCACAGACAAGATCTACATGGGAAAACTCAGTCACCTTTTGACCACAAAAATACTGTAAAGCATTTGAAACATGGGATATTTTCATTGTATGCAATATAATCTGTTTCCATAGTTTTATTTCATGAGTAACTATTATGGTAATCGAAGATAATAGATATTATACTTGGGAAAAGCTAAGAAAAAGTCAGCATCTTGAGGTGGGCAATAGGCGTAACAAGCCCTGATAAAATGAAAATGAATACATCAGATGTAGATTGGAAGTTATCCCTATTACCCATCACAGAAGGCTTTGCTGGTATGGCCACACGCCAAGATGCCTCAACCTCAACCACGTTGTTTGACAAGATTTGGCTTCAGAAAATAGGGTAGCAAGCAGGCAAACATGGAAGAAACATGACAGGCAGGCAGTTCTCAACTGTGCGTTTTTCCAGCCAAACTGTGGAATGAACTGTTGCATGTTTTTGAACCAATACAGCCTTCATACCTTCAAAAAAAGAGTGTAGTCCCATCGTAATCTTAAACACCGGCAGCGCACATACAACCCCTCTTGTGTTGCAAATTAGTCTACAAAAAAAATGGAAGAAGCCAAAACCACATGGTGGTCTACAGTGACCACAACCTGTAATGACCCCAACTTACCTTAGAGACAAGACAACTCAGGACTAAACATCCTGACGCATGAAAACAAGGGGAGCAAACCCCAAAATAATGGGATTATAGCTAGGAAGAGATTATTTCCCTTAAAGCATGTGATCGAATCGGAAGAAAGGTTTATCACATGCATAACAATTAGGTATATGCACATAGAAAGTTTCAAGGCATTATGTCATCCGCGGGGCTCTGCTGTCGGCCAACATTCCGTCGTTTTGGAAACCCCAAGGTTGTGCCGCACAGATGGCAAGAGGATGAGGTCTGATGGTTTGACATTGATTCCATGGAATGCAACGTGCGTCGTCAGTACATTTGCGCCGTGCCACTTGAGTCTCACAGTCAGTTCCATTGGGTCTGTCGCGTAATATGCGGGCAAAATGAAGCATGCTCAAGGGTACTCTGCCCTGGAGCCAATATACGATTTTATGCCAGTTGCTGTAGCGACTACGGGACCTTGGGCTTTGGAGGGCAAGGAACTCATGAGGGATTTAGACCGGCGGTTGAGGGACAGGGGGTCTCTCGCTCCGGATCGTACCTGGTCCAATACATATCATTGGCCATTCAGCGCGGTAACGCTACTCAATGTCATGGCAGCGTGTCCCCGATGTTTCCCCGTCATCCCCGTGTATGATGATGAGCCAGGTAGCCTTAAGGGCCAGTACATTTGTGACGAATATATTACTTAACTAAAATTATTATTTAAAAATAACGAAGCCTATTACAAAGATATGAACATTATTCCTTGCATAATATATGCTATGGGTTTTATTTAACAGCATAACCAATCAGCGAACGAGCTATAGAAATATTAGAAATTTATTTAAACTCATTTTGCATAATAAGTTTTTGGCAAAAATTTCATTTTTGGTACAAGCTTTTATCGCTGATTGTACTTTTCTTTCCACAGGCAACTAATACTCATCGAGTAAATTCTAAAAACCCCAAACACAATTAGGTTGCGTTGTTTTATCACAGAGTTTTTATGTCCACCTCTTGTCTCCATCATCAGATCAGCTCGATGGTACCATAATATTGCATGTCACCCGACTTACATATGTATGCAAATTTTCAGCTCAACCCGAAACCGGGAAGTGGATCAAATTTAACTTGCAAGATTTGATTACAAAAAGATAACGGTCAGGTGAAAGTAAATAAAATCTTGTAAAAACCGGTCAAAAGAAGTCTTAGACGTTTATGATAAAAACTAGTAACTTAAAATAGTTACAAGGTGCCTACTTTGCTCCCCACCGGGTAGTTATGCTCCAACAGTCTTTAAGTTAAACTTTATCATAACCTCATATAATTTTCAGTGTTACGACATGGTAGTATTGAATGCCTATTGTAAATCGGCGTATATACCTACATAGCCACATACTTGTGAATCATTTTAAATTTCGAATTTTCGAGCGAAGTATGCAAATAATATAGGGCACAAAAGTTTCAAATTCACAAACCTATTTTTTTGCGTCATCGTCGTCAGTTGAGAAGTGCGAATACTATACATACCTACTGGGGCAAGTACCTAAGTGCAGTGAGTATGCACTTTTGTCTCAGGCGATGCAGCTTAGCTCGACTGTTCCTTAGGTCTAACAGAGCTGATTTAGCCCGGTAGCCACGAGATCGTGCCGTGACTACCCCCCAAAAAGAGGTAGAGAAAGGGTCGGCTCCCCAAGTTCCATCTGTGCTAAAATTCTGCCTGTTCTTTCACTTGCCCCAGTATGTAGAGAAGCATTTTTATCCAATCTGAAACCAAATTTTATATCGGTGTGACCTCAATTGTTACAAAACTCTACCAGATCAACCCGAAACCGAGTTAACCAGTGTATGAAAACCCCGTGTACGTACACGTACCCCTTTCAAGTTTCCTAAACACCGACCAAGAGAACGTCGGGTGGTTTTTTATGTGCATAAACTCAAAAACGGCATATGTTTATCAATATCAAACATTTATTCAGTAAACAAGCCGCAGGGGCACTTATAATACCATCCTATGTACAAATGAACATGGACGCAATAAAATATATGAATATGAATACATGTAAAACTTTTACAATCAACAAAAATAACAAAATACAATTACAAATATTGAATCAATGAAATATTAGATACTTTAGGTGTATACATTCTCTAAATGTCCATTACACAAATAATCTATGATAAAAAAATAAAACATACAAATACCAAAAGTTTCTAAGTGTCAGAAATAAAATATAGTAAAAAAAAACATTAAATTATCTTAGAGACGTAAAGGGCCTCCAAGACTTGAATTCTTATATAAATAATTTAATAGTTTAAGGGCCGATTTTTCAATCCCCAGTTAAACAGTCAGATAGGTTTTATTCTACAGATAGCGGCAACTTCAGTTTTTCAACAGTCAGATAGCAGTTAACTGAGGAATAAATCCGTTAACGGAGGAATAAAGTTATCTGTTCGTTCAAGAGCCAGTTAGTACCTATCGCTCTGTTAAGTTGGACGTTTTTAGGTTATGTTACAACTTTGAACTGGCTACTAGAATAAAATTTAGAATGTTAATAGAAAAATATTAACAACAATAATAGTACTAATGTGTTAAAAAGTAAATATCTAAAGAAAACTATATTCTTGATCTCCTTTTATTAATATATGTAGCATAAAAATATATAAAAAAATATTTAATATATGTATCTATTTATTTACTTATTATTAAAAATTCGGTAAATAAATGCACTTACGATTTCTCAAAGTTCACGTTTTTTCATATCTCTCATTTTTCAATGAAATGATCACAAAACCACTCGGATTTAAATAATAAGTACCTGGGCGACCGAGCTTTGCTCGGTTATAACTATTTAATGTAATATGGTGGTGTATAGGTGATAATCTTAACTACATTTTTTACTAAATTAAACTTGTCTAAAACAATTTAAAAAAAATATATATATATATATATATATATATATATACAAGAATTGCTCGTTTAAAGGTATAAGATTAAATAACACGATACTGTTGTACGTATATTACGCGGGTAATAATAGTAATGTAATGTAATAGGTTATGTTTTGTTTGGCAACAAACATCAAATGTCAACTAAGCGTTGTGTTTCTGTTTCACTCTAACATGTTGAATTCTGTATCTTTGCATCCTGCTTACACTTGTTTAAAACGAAGTTAGCTGGTTAAAACCACAGATAACTATTCTCTGGATAAAAAAGGAATGAAAAATTGAAAATCTTTAACCAACAAATAAACAGTCAGTTATTTTTATCGGTGGGATAACTATTCGGCGATTTATCTGGGAATTGAAAAATCGGCCCTAAAATAGTTTTCATTGCAAGTCCTTATTAACCCTTTACTTTCATGTTCTTTTCAACTCCCGACGCAAAAAGAGGGGTGATAACACCCCTAAAACCCTAACCCGCGGTGTGGTTGCACCTTTAAACATATAAATGTTTAAAGGTGCAACAACACCGCACACCGCTGCAGAAAACCGTCCATCCGTCTTTGACGTACCGTCAACGTACGGAATCGCAGTTACGCATAGGAAGCGTACTGATTTTTTTGCGTGCCATCACACTTCCACACCGCTGCTCAAAATACGGTGACGCTGCGGAATCTCAGTTACGTCCGAATCTCCGCGTCCATGGGTTGCGGTGACTGCTTACCATCAGGCGGGCCGTATGCTTGTTTGCCACCGTCTTGGTATAACAAAGAAAACGTGCCGTAAACTTTACGATTTTACTAGGAGGGCATGCGATAAAATTGTGACATTTACGACGCGTCACTGCGATTCTGCACCGTCGGCTTGCTTTAAGCAGCGGTGTGGATAGCATGCGATAAAAACGGTACGCTTACAGTGCGTCATTGCGATTCCGTACCGTCACCGTTTTTAAGCAGCAGTGTGGTCGCACCTTAACGTCAATGTCTGTGGCATAGTAGCTGTCAAACGGATGGACCGATTGCGATGCGGTTTTTAGTGTTCCGCACAAAACTTTTTCCACGGAACACTTATGGAATCACTTCGGTCTCGCAAATTGGTTAAATTCGGTTTTCTCAGATTTAATGTGAAACCGAGTTTCCTTGCGATGGTTCTTAACTATGTTTGATAGAAATCCATCCAGCAGTTTGAAGAGTATCAGCTCTTTTCCAAAATAGTGTAAGTTTTTTAATTCAATAAGTAGTTATTATATTTTTTTTTCCCACGGTCCGAAAGTTAGTGGGAGGAAGCATTTTTAGAAGCTTTTATTTAAGTTTAAATGAGTTTCATAAACTCACACTCGTATTTTAATGCCTTTCATTATGTAGCAGTCACATAAACAATATTTCTTTGTTAATTGACGTGAAATAAAGTAAGGATGAACCTACTTATTTCGTCTTAACATATCGAATCGCGTGCATATATTCTGCTATGTATGTAACTAAGTTGCTCTGTGAGTATGTATGTTATTTTGTTAGTGTGGGTCAACTACTACTGTACTTCTTATAGCATGTCATTTCACATTAATATTTATTTTAGGAGACAAAAGTTTATTTTGCATGCCATTTTGTGGCTAAACATGTATTGCTACTCAACAATAATGTACTTAACATCTTATGTATATGTATAAAAAAAAAAATCGCAATAAAGTATTTCATTCATTCATTCAAATCTAAGTGAGGTATGGGCATTGTGAATGTCAGCTCGCGTTGTGTGGTAGGGCACAGCACAGCGGATGTCATTCCAGATCTAGAGCAGAGCCCAACTGGGGAAGTACCACCACCTTACAGAATACCGCAGCTAAATAACTCTAGTCCCTACTCATAGTGTTGTGTTCCTGCCGGTGAGTAAGGTTGCCAGAACTCAACAAGGGTGCGGAGTATTAGGGTCGGCAACGCGCATGTGGCTCCTCTGGAGTTGTAGGCGTACACAGGGTGCGGAGACTGCTTACCATCAGGCAGGCCGTATGCTTGTTTGCCACCAACGTAGTATTAAAAAAAAAGTCTTGGAAGCTAAATTTGACCCACCTCCCGATTTCCGATTGAGCTGAAATTTTACATACATATGTAAATCGGATGGCAATGCAATAATGTAATGACATGGCGCTGATCTGGTGACTGGTGATGGAGACAGGAGGTGGCCATGGGAACTCTTTGATAAAACAACGCAAACTGTGTTTGGGGTTGTTAGAATTGTCTCAATGAGTATTAGTTGCCTGTGGAAAGAAAATTACAGTCAGCGATAAAAGCTTGTACCAAAAATGATTTTTTTTTTTCAAAAAATTATTTTCTATTTCGGAGCCACTATATTCTAAGATACCTACACTTTATCAAAAAGGCGATCTTCAAGCAAAAGACAAGCTTCAGAAGAGCTGAGCTAGAACAAAAACAAATGGCTGTATTTTAAAAACAAGGCCGAAAACCAAGCTCTGCATAGAGCTGATGACCCGGAGCGTCGGATTCGAGCTTCCGTTCGAGGCTAAAAGCAAGGTTTGCGAGAGAATAGCAAATTGCATCCATGGCCAAGTTGAAGTGATACCGAAGGGCCGAGCTTCTATGCAAGGCCAAAGATAGAGCTGCAGGAGAGCAGAACTTCGATTGATTTTAGCTCTCATGCTGCCTGGTCTTTTGGCCTCGCTTGGAAGCGGAACTTGCTGGTATACTTCGGGTCTTCAGCCTTCACGGGGCGTCGAACCCGACCGTCAGGCCTTTTATTTTGCCATCAATGTATTTTATAACATTAAGAAGAACATATAGAACTGAGCCTTCTGCCTCAGGATGCGCATTTCGGTATTTTTACTACGTGTATTTCCTTCGGTTTCCTAGAGCTTCGAAACTGGCTCATCATCACGCTTGCATTCCTTTGGCTCATTCCTTTGGCTCATACCTCGCTGAGACGCTCTGTGCCTTCGGTTTTATGAGGAACCCGGCTTTAGTTTTTTGTATACCATAACGCACAAATTCCGTCAGGTCTTTGCCCCGTCGGATAGACACCGACATCGATCCTTTGGTCGCTCGACCTTCGGCCTCGCAACGAGGACAATGTGGTTTGTCGAGGGCTAGAATATCCTCTTCATGGTTCATCTTTCTTTCTTTTCTTCATCTTTGACACAACTAAACCTGTCGTATCACTCTTATCTCCTACAAGTCAGTTCTGCTTGCGCCGTGGTTTATATGGATTTTTGTTAGCTCAAATCACACCCACCCCGCCATTTCGCGCGTATATGCGCGCCCGCGCCACTTAAGGCGAAGGGTAGGGCAAGCTCTGTCCATACAAACTTTGTGCGCGTTTTTCTTCGTTTGTGTTTGCGCTACAGTTATTATTTTTGGTAAATATGCTTATTTTTCTATTAGCTAGGGCTTGAAGTATTTTTTTTTTTTTACTTTTTTGTATTAATTTTTTTTTTATAAAGAAAAAATTCTACATCAAGTTTAGCGTATATCCAATATGTACAAACAAAAAATGAAATTAAATGCTATAGTGCCAAATTAACGAATAAAACGTGCACAAGGTTTGTATGAAGAATGCCTTGCCCTACCCTGCGCCTTAAAACTTTTTTTTTTTAGATGTTTTCCCCCTTTTCCATTTTGGCGCCCCCCTACTATTTGGCGCCTAGAGCGGTCGCTCCACTCGCTGTACCCTAAATCCGGCCCTGCAACATTACATGCTAGGCTTTTAGCTGTTACCACACATGGTGCTCATATGTTACCTCTTTAATAGCTGGGATTTTGTCTTCTCGCCTTCTACCACTGGAAAAAAACCGAGAATTAAAATAAAACAAAATTATTTCTTTAGGTATTTTTATTTTTTTATGGTGTTCCAACATTAATGTTAGAAAGTGTTATTTAACGTTATGAAACATTTGTTGTATAACATATGTATAACATATTATCACAAATTGTAACAAAAGTTACGCATTGTTATCATTTTATGTAATGTTGCATAACTTTTAAATCTTTTAATGTTATACAACAAATTGGAACACTGAACAAATTAAAACTTTTGTTGTAATTGTTTTATAATATTATGTAACATGTTAGATGTTACAAGCGCTCCCACATTTAACACTTGCGAAAGCTTGTTGCAAATTGTTATATAACATGGTAACTACTTATAACTTTTGTTACAATTTGTGATAAAGTAGTGCCATCAAAAACATAACTTGTAAAAAGAACCAAGTCTCGCAACTCAGTTCTTCTACCGTAAAAAGTGGTGAGATCCATGTAATACCAAGTCGGTTAATTTATTCAGTCCCTACTTACGTTTTCTTTTTGTAGATAGTCCTACTTTTTTTTTTCCTTTCCGGTACCTTCTACTTCTTGACTTCCATTATATTATACATATACATGTACCCTGATTCATTCACTGCAAATGTAACTTTGTAATCCTATACATTTATACGGGATTATTGGGTTGTTGCATAATTTTTTTCCCACTTCTAAATTTTCTTGATATTTTAGTAGTCTCGGGAATATTCTAGAATAAATCTAGTATGTAATAGAATGTTCTCGAATCTTTCACGTAGGGTATATAAGAGCGGGCTTGTTACAGAGATTTAGTTAATTCAAAAAAATGGACCAACAACATCTTCCAGGCCCACTACCGCAAAATGTACACAACGCGCAAAATGTAACAACAGGTAAAATGGATGAATGGAACGTACAAAAGCACATTGTACAATCGCATAATGTACAAATCTGAAAATGCGCATTACTAGCAAAACGTACAATACGCAAAACGCCTTATTTTTTGCCTTTAATGTGTCCCACACCACTGCTGGGTTTATCGACTCCAAGAATCCCAGTAGTTCCAGATGTGGTTAGGGATGTGCCCTAAAAGTTCGTGTCCGCAAACTTATGTTTCGGTAGGGTTGAATCGGACTAGATTGTTAATAAGTTACCTATAACTGTTTTTTTAATCGTCGGAAAACAAAATATGTGCTGTACACGGTAAATGTTTGTTTCCAGGAACGCCAAAGACCAGCATCACCAGTAGGGAATGCAAAACCGGTTATTTTTACCATACAAAACTAACCGGTTTTGTATTCCCTAATTCCACCAGCATGTACATTTTTTTATTAAGGTCTGGTATTTGAAAAGGAATTAAGTCAATACATCAATTTCTACTTTCCCATACTTTAGGATTTAAGGATGAGGTTAAGGGGTAAAGGAGTAAACCCAGCAGTGGTGTGGGACACATAAAAGGCAAAAAAAAAGAGTACATTTTGCTTACAACTCTATCTGCATATTGCACGTTTTGCGTATTGTACGTTTTGCTAGTAGTGCGCATTTTCAGATTTGTACATTGTGCGATTGTATTACAATGTGTTTTTGTACGTTTTATCTTGTGCACATTTTGCGTATTTAGCATTTTACCTGTTGTTACATTTTGCAGCAGAGGGCTTCGAGCGATTTACTTATATGAACACAAATTGGGGACCCGTTCGAGGGAAACTGCAAATAAGATTAACACTGCTTTTGGCCAAAACACTACTACCGATCGCACACTACGAAATTTGTTCCAGCGCTTTAATACAATATAATAATACAATACAATACAAATAATTTTATTGAAAACGGTATAAGTACAGTGTTAGCACTTAAAGACTAAGGATAAGGAAAAGTTTACAAATGCCTGAACTAGGAGTTCCTGTGTTTCAGGCAGAATAGGACCATATTAATTAATTTGTAATTATTCACTTAATTATAATTATAAATAGTGATAACCTTAACAAAATAACTTATTTAAGTATTCTATATCAAAGTACAGTAAGAAATCACTTCATCACTTCACTTCATCACTTTTACGACTATTAGTAAGTTCTCTGTATCATCGTATGTAATTTTTTGAAGGGCGCGTCGTAGAATATTCTTACAACCAGCATAGCTAAGTGGGTATAAGTCTAGTTTTGAATTTAACCTGTTGTACAAATAAGGGCCCAAAAAGACAAAAAATCTAGATGAAAATACGTGTTTTCTTTGTACGGTTTGAATACATATAATATCTTTGCGCCTTTTGTTACTATATGCAGTGTTGAAAGGAATTTTGGTGTGCTGCTTAAGTGTTGTGCTTAATATAAATAGTTGACGAACAGTTAGTACTTCACATGCTTTATAAAGGAGTTCAGTGGGGTATAAGAATGGGCGGTAATGAATGAAACACAAGTCTAAAAGACATTCCTCATACTGGTCGCCCCGTCACTTTTGACGAAGAAGCATTAATTGCGGCGCGAGCTTGAGTTGCATCCGGATTCCACCACCAGGGATTTAGAGAAAACTCTGAACTATCACTACAGTACCATAGATCGCCATCTGCAGTCGATGGGTTACCGTAAAGTTTTGTCAAGATGGACGCCTCATGCTTTGACCGATGCTCAACGTGCATTACGTGTCAACATTTGTGAAAGTCTGCTGCTACGCCCCCAAAGAAAGAGCTTCCTGGAGTCAATCATCACTGGAGACGAGTCCTGGGATTTGTACGAGAACGTTACACGAAAAGCCTTTTGGATGCCTTCCGATAAACGGCCACCAACACAGCCAAAAAGCAGTCCGCATGGCCAGAAACTTCTCCTGTCAGTTTTCTGGGATTCGCAAGGAATGTTGCTGTGGACTCCCACAGCAACATAATTACTGGAGGACCATCAGACTATCAATGCCGAAGCCTACGTGAATCAACTACAAAAGTTGGCGAACGCTGTTAGAGAAAAAAGGCCAAAACGTCTTGAAGTATCATTACTTCATGATAATGCACGACCACATACGGCGAAAATAACCTGTAAATTTCTAGAGGAGCTCGGTTGGACAACATACCTTACCCACCTTATAGGCCTGATCTAGCACCTTGATCTAGACTATCATCTTTTTCGGGCTTTGAAACAGCATCTTCGTAAAAAAAAATCGAAAATTCTGACGACCTAAAACATTACCTTGCCAACTTCTTTGCCTCTCAGCCACTTTCATTCTGGGCCAAGGGTATTGAAATTTTGCCTAGCAGATGGTTACATATTCTAGATAATGATGGTGATTATATTGTCGACTGATTGTTTCAATAAATAAATATTACAAAAAAAAACTCTTTTTCACATTTCACAAAATAACTCTTCTGCCAAACTGCAGGACAGTTTTTTGGCAGAGCGAATCCCTTAAAACATAGACGGGTAGACTTAGCTAAATGGCTAATTACTTGTTAACTACATCTTATTGCTTATGATGGTAACTTCAGTTTGATTTTGCTTAGAGAATTTTTGCCCGTTATTATAACTCGGGGAGCGATGTGAGAGGCGTCAGAACTATATAAGTATTCCCCCTTCCTTTTTCCATGCCAAAAATTGGGGTTACATGTACGACTTGAGTGGACTGTCTGTGACGTGGAGCGTGCGGGGTCCATGTTAAACAAATGCGAAAAGCCTAAATGTACTCTCTACGCTGCCCGCGCCGTTGGACGCTCGCCACTCGGGCCGTATGACAGAGGTCTCCAAATTTTTTGACCTGCAGGCGAACGCCCTTTTCGTGCCCCGGATTGTATAGAATTTATCTGTTTTCGCGCGCGTATTTATAAGAAGCCCGTAGAACTGACCAGATTCTTAGTAGTAGTAAGTCTGTACATGCGCGAATTTATTCCTTTAATCTCTTCCATCTAGCCCTTTGAACAACTGAGAGAGATAAATAGGAAACAATGGTATTCAAAATCAAACCAACATTTGTATTGTACACACATGACGGCAAGACTTAAAGAAGTGACTAACCTAGAAACCAGTGGCGGATTTGCAGTGTTGGCCGCCCTAGGCCCCAGGCCCTGTAGTAACTATACTAGCCGCCCCTTTCTCAGCATCCATCATATAGACTGCCGCCACTAATGTCTTGCCGCCCTAGGCCCGGGCCTACTGGGCCTTAGGGCAAATCCGCCACTGCTAGAAACATAACTAAATGTTATGCATTAAGTGGAAGAGCATATATAAATATAAAAATAATTTCAAATCCATAAATATTATAGTACACACTTATAAATATTATACATATAAAACATACATACAAATACATATATTCTTTTACCTTTTTCTAATCTAAACCATTGTCACCAGTGCTTGGATCGAGGACAACAACATCAAGCCGTACCAAGATTTCAAGGAGCAGCTCATCAAGTCCTGCAAGACTGCTGCCTTCAAGGATGCCGTCAGCCAGATCGAGGAGTACATCGTTAACCCTGAGGTGAGTCCATAATCACCAGGTTACAGTCATCCAATGACAAGAGTTCAAGGAGCAGTTCATCAAGTCCTACAAGACTGCTGCCTTCAAGGATGCCGTCAGCCAGATTGAGGAGTACATCGTTAACCCCGAAGTAAGTCAACCGTCAACAGGTTACAGCAATCCAATGACAATAGTACCAAGAGTTCAATGAGCAGCTCATCAAGTCCTGCAAGACTGCTACCTTAAAGGATGCCGTCAGCCAGATCGAGGAGTACATCGTCAACCCCGAGGTAAGTCAACCATCACCAGGTTACAGTCATCCAATGACAAGAGTTCAAGGAGCAGTTCATCAAGTCCTGCAAGACTGCTGCCTTCTTGGATGTCGTCAGCCAGATTGAGGAGTACATCGTTAACCCCGAAGGAAGTCAACCGTCACCAGGTTACAGCAATCCAATGACAATCAATAGTACCAAGAGTTCAATGAGCAGCTCATTAAGTCCTGCAAGACTACTGCTTTGAAGGATGCCGTCAGCCAGATCCAGGAGTACATCGTTAACCCCGAGGTAAGCCAATAATCACCAGGTTACAACAATCCAATGACAAGAGCTAAAACAGCAGCTCATCAGGTCCTGCAAGTATGCTGCATTCAAGGATGCCGTCAGCCAGATCGAGGAGTACATCGGTAACCCTGAGGTTAGTCCATGATCACCAGGTTACAGCAATCCAATGACAATAGTAACAAGGCTTTAAGCAGCAGCTCATCAAGTGCTGCAAGACTGCTGCCTTCAAGGAGGCCGTCAGCCAGATCGCGGAGTACATCGTTTATCCTGAGGAAATTATTAATAATTATTGATTATCAGTTACGAATGTGTGCGACGGCCGGCAGCATCTGGAAATAGTAGCGATGAGCGAGTTTTCTTCACGGCCGAGTGTTTTGATTAGGAAAACTGAACCGAAAACACAATATCTATGACTTTCGGAGAGATTATTTCCAAAAGTATTCACTGAATCAAGAAACGTTTTTAGCAACCTCAATTTTACTCGTATTTTTGAAGGCCTATTAATTGGTGTGCCACATGTCGATTTGACTTGAATTTTTTTTTACTTGTAGTTTCATCTATGGAGAGAACCGAAGAATATTTTTATAAATTTTAACAAATAAACGGATTATCTAAATAAACTTCTAAACTATGTAGCGGCTCACGAAATTTTGTTAAAACTCATCTTATACTTTTCGAGTAAGATGGTTGTGACCAGTGATCGGAACTATGGGAGTAAAACTTTAACAAAACTTGTTAAGCGGACATAAAATAGTGCATACAGCCCTAAAAATATTCATGTCCATAGGGATAGGAATAGTATAGTACTTACAGCCATAAAAATATTTACATTCATAGATATTCGAATATTTTTAAGACTATAAGCACTCTTTTTACGTCCGCTTGATAAGTTTTGTTAAAGTTTTACTCCCATAGTTCCGATCACTGGTTGTGACACACGAACGGATATGGCGAAACTATATAACATAAGGGTTCCGTTTTTGCCATTTCGGCTACGGAACCTTAAAAATTACTATAACTTATTTATAGGTATATACCGACTGGCTGACTCATCAACGCACAACTTCGTGTTCCTTCATCACACAACATTTCCTTATTCGAAAATATTCCCAAAAGCCTTCCCCCCTTACTTAGTATGACGTGATTAATGGACAGCCCTCTAGGCTTAAAACTGTCAAAGTAACACCTGTCTCTATTATCCAGAAATTCGGTGACATCGATGGGCACCAACGCAACCCCGAAGAAGAGTTCGACAAGCTCAAAGAAGATGTCGAGAGCGAAGAGCTAGACTCGCAGACAGAAGAACCCGAGCCGGAGGTCAAGAAGAAGACCACCACACCTAAGGTATGTAGTATGGAGGAAACGTTACAAGATTCATATAATGTATATTTTCATTTCTTTATTTATTTTATTTTCCTTTTGTAACAATTCGATATATTTTCTGAAAGAGCTACGTATTTGTTTGATTTGATGAACATATATATTTTTTAGTCAAATTTCTATAAAGAAAAGTAGCTACTGTATGTAATTGCATGATTTCTATAGTAATATAAATTGTATTTGTGCATTATTTAATGCATGTTACTTATAAGATGTAATGTTTTGAAAAGATGTGTCCCACCGAGTTTCTTGCCGGTCCATATTGGGATACCCTCCAATTGAGGGGGGACTTAAATCTTCTTGGGTCAGGTGTAGGGTAAGAGCCGGTGTAGCTTTATTTGACATTTATAAGCGCATTGTAATATGTCTACTTAAATAATAGTAGTTTATGTGACTGCTACATAATAAAAGGCATTAAAATACACGAGTGTTTTAATGCCTTATTATGTATAGTTACATACACTATTTTATCTACACACATATTATAAACTTGCTATGATATATTCACTAACCCAAATTACACGGCATCGTTGCTCTCTTGGCGGAACACGCGGATATGTGGTGGCGTCTCCGAAATATTTTTATCGCTCATTTTACACGAAACTTTTGCTAGAATTACTTTAAAAACAACAAAACATATTCATTGTATACTTAAAACTAATTAAAAGATAGACTGTACGTTAAATGGCGGCAATGAAAACTTTTTTCACGCATTTCACGCATTCGTAGTTTTTTTTTAATTCAGAGACAAACTAGAGTCGGGGGCCTATTTCCGTATCAATCGATACAAACTAACATGCGAGATATGTCAAAATTGTATGCAATTGACATTTCATTTCCAACAAAAAGGCACCTCGACTGATATTAGATAGATAGATAGATAAACCATTTATTCGCTTGCCACAATACACACAACTAAACAAAAAAATAATACAAACAATAGCAACACCAAAATAAAAATTAAATAAAGAGCAAAAAGCATCAAGAAAAGGTAATGTGTGCTGTGTGCGTTGCAGCAAAACAAAAGGGTTCTGGCTCAGTAATACGCTCCACTCTTTCGGGTGAAGCACTGATAATTCTGCTAGAACCCAGATCACGAACGATTCACGATGTAACAAAAGAAAACATATATATACATAAATATTTAGTAGCATGCCTATAAAATAATAATACGTGTCGTAGTATGGATTATGTAAAAGTGTGGTGCGTGTTGGTGTATAGTACCTTATTATATCAGATGTCGAGTATAAAACGGCCTACAATAATATAAAGAGTTTGTACACATACAGAATACATACATACATACATACATTTATTATATACATATATATATATATATATATATATATATATATATATAATATGTATTTTAATATATGTATGTATATGTATTTATTATTTATATATCTTTTTTATTTATATTTGTATATGATAATTATATTGCTTAGTTTTGTGTTTATTCTGTGCTAGACTTCTTTTATTGCATCTGGAACACCTACTGACATAACATTTTTTTTTTTTTTAATTCCGCTACCTAAAGGTTGTCTGGAAGAGATCGCTTTTTAGCGATAAGACCGCCTGTTGTTTACCTCTTCTTTATGTGTTGTATTATTTGTACTGTTTCTGTATTGAGGTGTGCAATAAAGTATATTTGTATTGTATTGTATTGTACAGACTAGATTCGGTAATCTGCAACCAAGTACCCGTGCGGTATTCCTGCAATTTGTTTATTTAAAAGATACATTTTAAAATGAGATTTAAACGATTGCGATATTAGAATAGAGGCCAAATGGAATTGCTTTTTTTTTCAGAGATGTTCCAAATTTGAAGTCATAACCAAATCGATTTTGATGTAGTTATGAAGCAATTACAACATCATCACAGATAAGAAATTTGTTGTAACAAAACAGTTTATCGTAATGTTGGCCATTATTTACGGATTTTGAAGGCATCATAGAGGGTTTATGATATGTGTGTAGATAAACTATCTTTATCTTCACTCAGGAACAAATATCTGCGCTCATCACACCAATAAATGCCCTTACCGGGATTCGAACCCAGGACCTACTAAGCCAGACCAGTCGTCAAATTAATTAACAAATATAATAGCCCGCTAGGTCCATAGGCTCGTCTTGTGTGGACCCGCCTAATAGCTGGTAGTTAGATTTGCATGATGCGATACCTCATGCCCACTAAACCACTCACCCTATTTATAGATACGTTTGGGTTCCAAGGTGAAGCCAATCAAGCGAGCCTCCTCCGCCGGCATCAAGGCTCCCGCTAAAAAGAAGAGCAAGAGCAGTCTGTCTCGCTCCTACACGGACCCAGATGTAGACGAGAAACCCTCCATGCTGAACCACTCGTTCTCGAAAAAGTCGAGCTTGTTGCATCGCCCGTCGAATATATTGAGACCTGTAAGTATACCTTTTGACTTTTTTTTACTAGCCTGTATTCTGTAAGAATGTATGTCCCCAGTAATGACCTACGCATGCGAGACATGGCAGACAGAATTCGGAATAAGGACATTCGCCAGCGCACGAAAGTTACCGACATCGCCAAAAGAATTGCGCAGCTGAAGTGGGAATTGGCCGGCCATATCTTTCGCAGGGATGACGACCGATGGGGCCAGCGAGTACTGTCCTGAACCTGACCTGACCTGGAGACCTCGACTGGGAAGCCGAAGAGATGGAAAAACCCGAGCCAGATGTTCAGACGACATTAAAAAGACTGCAGGGCTGACCTGGCATAGAATTGCCGCATATAGAACAACGTGGAAAACCATGAAAGAGGCATACGTTCAGCAGTGGACGCGAATATGCTAAAAAGAATGTCCCACTGCTCGGCAGAGGCCTCCTCTATTGCTCAATGCATATTCCCGCCACCCTTCACAATACGAGGGTCATGCCGAAAGAATTTAGATAGTCATAAAATATAATGTTTATTCTTTAACACAGGTATCTATTTTTCAAAGTATTCACCATGAACACGTATAGAGGTCAAAGAGAAGAGTCGTGAAACGCCCCCTTCGGCCGCGTACGCAACCAGAGCTTCGTAACCAGATGCGATCGAAAACTATTTCTGCCTTGTACGAAACCGGTTGCGATCAAAAACTAATTCCGTCTTACTAGTTATCAGTTACGATCGAACACTTTTCTTTGTTGTACGAAACCTTTCGACCGTTGATAAAGTCAGCTAAGATTATATTTATACACCTTGCTATACAGTATAAGTACTGTACACGTTATATATCTAGTCAAAAATCAGAACACAAAAATTGTACCAGTTGATAATATTCAAATACTTTGTTGGCAAATACAATGTAACCTTGTTCCTTAAAAGACACTAGCTTAAGAGACGTGGAGCACTGACATTCAGGATAAGAAATTATCATGAGTATCATGACAAAATATTTGAAAAAAAAACCTATAGCTAGATGGCCCAGACATTGGTTTCGTATAAGAACGAGAAGTGTTCGATCGTAACTGGTTACGGGTAAGACGAAATTAGTTTTTGATCGCAACCGGTTTCGTACAAGGCAGAAATAGTTTTCGATCGCATCTGGTTACGAAGCTCTGGTTGCGTACGCGGCCGAAGGGGAAACGCCCTCTTTTGAATTCAGCAAACTAATAAGAAGTCCCTTTTTGAACCAGTACAGCTAGGTTTTGGCACGAAAGGTGGGTGCGAGGCAGCCGTCCATGCCCTAAGGACCTACCTTTCATTCGATGATTGTGAAATTGTAGTCAAAATTGACGTTAAAAATGCAAATAATAGGGACACTTTGCTGACAGAAGTTAAGGACAAAATTCCGGAACTGTACAATTACCTTTTCTTTTGTTATTCAGACTCGTCTAAATTAATGTACAAATCACATGAATTATCTTCTGAGGTTGGTTGTCAGCAGGGTGACCCTCTCGGGCCAGCAATTTTTAGTTTGGCTATAAATCCAATTATTAAAAATTTAAAATCAAAATTCAACGTCTGGTACTTAGACGACGGAACCCTAGGAGGCGACGTGAATACTGTGCTCTCTGATTTGTCTTTTGTTAGGAGCAGTTTCGAAAATATTGGTTTAGATTTGAATTTCAGCAAATGCGAACTCTTTATTCACAAATCTTCTTGTACTTTGACCGACTTAAAACCCAAATTTGACGATCTGGCTCCTAATATAAAATTGGTAGACAAGGATTCTCTTTGCCTCCTGGGTTCTCCTATATTTGAAGAATCTTTTCCTGATTATGTTTCTAACTCTATATCTAAATTCAAAAGTCACACGAATAGTTTACTCGAAATTAGCCCTCATTATGCTCTTGTGATTCTGAAATTCTGTCTTTTTGTCCCTAAATTTACATATGTGCTCCGCTGCTGTCCTTTTTGGAAACATCCAAATTTATTGTCGCCTATAGACGATTTGATCAAAATTAGTATAGAGACGATTCTAAACATTCAGCTGAGTGAGCCTTCCTGGTCTCAAGCGTCCCTCCCTATTCGGTTCGGAGGTTTAGGAATTCGCAAAATTTCCAGTGTGGCTTCCCCAGCCTTTTTGGCATCCATTAATAGCACGTCTGGTCTCATAGGAAATATCTTATGGGCTTTGCCCACAAACTATGAGATTACGGGCTTTGAGGATGCTAAAAATGCTTTTAAAATTGCTTGCCCGGGCAAACAATTTCCAGACAACCCAAAATCACAAAGGAGCTGGGATAATATTTACTGTGATTTAACTTACAATACTCTTCTAAACAACTGTACGGGTCCAGATCACGCGAGACTTTTGGCGGTCGGAGCCCGGGAAGCCGGCTACTGGCTACATGCCCATCCTTCACCTAATACTGGTACTTTCTTGGATCCGACCTCCCTAAGACTGGCGACTGGTTTGCGACTCGGGGTTTCGGTATGTACGCCACATATATGCTCTTGTGGCACGGACGTGGACCGACTGGGACACCACGGATTATCTTGTCAAAAAAGTGCTGGTCGTTTTTCAAGACATGCGTCGCTTAATGACATAATCCGTCGATCTCTTGCCACCATCAATGTGCCTGCTCTTCTTGAGCCAACTGGCATTATCAGGGATGATGGCAAGAGGCCTGATGGGGTGTCCTTGGTTCCTTGGAGCTTGGGACGGATGTTAGTGTGGGATGCTACCTGCGTAGACACACTGGCACCGTCCCACCTCCAACGGACTAATGTAAAAGCGGGCGCAGCGGCGGAAAGCGCCGAAATTTTGAAACGTAATAAATATAAGAGCCTCGGTAGAGAGTACCATTTTGTACCTTTTGGCGTTGAAACTCTAGGTCCATGGGGTCCCAGCGCGCACAAGTTTTTTGGAGAAATCGCGAAACGTCTGGTTGACGTAACTGGTGACCGAAGAGCTGGCGGCTTCCTCGCACAACGTATCAGTATTGCGATACAACGAGGAAATGCCGCCAGCATCCTTGGTACAATGCCTCAAGGGCCTATTTTAGATATAAGCTAGTTATAGTATTCATCTGTATATATCCATTATGTATATTGTTATTGTCAATAAATAGATTTATAAGAAACTGTTGCACGCGAACACGTTAAACATTTTTTGAAGTCATAATAAATAATAATCCGAAAATCATGTCGAGATGTCTGAGCTCCATCGTCGTGGCGAATTCCCGCCGGATTTATTTAGGAAAAAAATATGACTCGGGTTAACCAGGTTTTCCATTTTTTAATTTATCACTGAATACCGATGGTGCATGCCCTCAACTGAGTCTAGGTGGTCTCGCCATCAGTGTTTTGGTCTTCCGCTGTCTACATAGAGATCCTTTAACTATATCATTGACAATTTGGAGTCGTCATCAGTTTTGTCCTGGCATTTTGCCATAGCTCAATTGGTGAACCTAATACAAAAAATTGGCACAGGTACTAGTTTTTACGAAAACGACTGCCATCAGAGATTCCAAGCCAAATGGTTAATATTCATGGGTAATTGTGTGAGATTTTATAATAAACTTCCAAACCATATTACTGAGTTACCAATTAATAAATTTAAGAATCATGTAAAGCGTAAACTTATTTCTAAAGCTTATTATACCACACAAGACTACATGAATGATAAAACAACGTGGGATTAATTGTGATTCGAAATGATTAATTATTTATTATATTTGAATAATGATGATGAAATGGATATTCCAATGCATGTATTTCCTTTGTTGTTTTTATTATATTTGTTTGACATTTAGAATTTATTCTAGAAACAATCTAGACTAGTATTTTTTTTACATTTTTTTTTGTATGACTGTATTTTGTGAAAGTTTTAGTATTAAATTTGATCTATGAATTATATTCATTAGTATTATATATGGAATAATATTTACAACATCAATAAATTGCTCTGATAATTAGATTAAGATAATTATATGTAATACTGTCTTACTATTAATAAGTGCTTGTTGCTAGGCCTACATGAATAAAGTATATTTGAATTGAATTGAATTGAGTTAACGAGGCCTTATTGGGATAAGTCCAGTTTCCTCACGATGTTTTTCTTCACCTAAGAATATATATATGGCTGTCTAGTGTATGTTTTTTGTCAATGTGAAATAGCCTCCTGGTCTTATCTTATAGAAAACGAATAACTTATACAATGAATTTCAAAATAAAATTATTTTTGTACCATCGCCCACGCTTAACTGGCAATTACAAAAGGCATTAGGTCAACCGATGGACAGTTAAGATTGCATATTGTCATTGTTTTCGATAGATTTGCTGGATAGATAGTTCCCTATTCTGAAAATATAAGCTCAATTTCACCGCATGTTCTAAAAAATCTTCATTTGAATTACGAAATCGTATGGAGTTTTCATACCTCGACGGAAACATTGGTTTGTCCAATTGACGTCAAAGATATGTTTATATTTATCGCCTTATTACAACAAAGGAGTGAAGTGCAAAAGCGTAAACATGTTTTTGACGTCGACTGTACCAAATTGGGATTTCGTGTTTATTACGCCCAGAATGAGAAGCTTTTCAAGATCTTATTATTTTTTATATTATCCTATTTGATTAAGTTATACTACCAACATATCAAACTAATTATCACGACCTCCACAGGAAACCCCACCCCTCGACCTCGAGAACGTTTCCGACACCCTCCTGGAGAAGAACATCAAAGCCAGCCAGATGAAGTTCGGGTTCCTGGGGCTCGGCATCATGGGCAGCGGCATCGTCAAGAACCTGCTCAACTCCGGCCACAAGGTCGTCGTGTGGAACAGGACTGCGGCCAAGGTAGGTGCACTGTTCTAACAGCCGAGGTGTTCTTGAGAGAACATACTATGATTCTTCAAAAAAAAGGGCTCCCCAGTATAGTAATCACGTGTGCGTCGCCAGTTCCTTGCGCGCGAAATAGAGTTTCTAGTCGTCGACTGTAAAGGTTGAATTAGGATTTCGTATACCAAACTATAATTGGGTACTTTTAATGTACTCAACTATAAGATTAATTTCGATACGTTGTAGTCAACTGAAAAAAAATTGACCAATCACGTGCCGCCGCGTTCTCATAGAAAATACTAAACGGGCGCGGGGCGAGAGTCGCAGTTTGTCTACAATTTTGTCTACTGAGATACTTACCGATTTTCATTAATTGTTTAGGTTTTATAGTTAAGAAAAAGTATTATTGTAGATGACTCGTGGAAAATGTATTGTATACAATAGTGATATAATTAAGCTTTTCAATCTCGTACCTTACTTAGGCAACTCAGCAAGCTTCGTTGCCAAAACACGGTACTCGACTGAAAAGCTCTCTATTATACCACGATTGTATAAAATACTATTTCATTTCTCATGCTCTGAAAGTGGGTAGTTGTTCTAAAGTGTGCAGAAAATGATACGTTTCTGCCCTAGAGCAATTAAAATTCGATATAAAATGATTTTTTTGTACAATTTCCAGTCTACTATTTAACTCCACATTCAATAAATCACGATACTTTTACCTAAATTGTTAATTAAAAATACTTTAAAAGTTTACTTAGTCATGTTCTTTTTGAAAAGTAGAGGACTTAACTCGGTTAAACGGCAACGTATCAGTCTCGGACTATTGGCATTCTCACTGCGTTCGAGTTCTAAACTACCTCGACAAGAATGGGTGCCTTTCATCCCTTGGTTAACAATCTACTATTCCTTCCCTTCCAATTAATACCTACAGTTATTTTTAATACCACGACCTTATGCTGCCACCGCAGCCCATGGGCGCTTGCAATTCTAGTGGATAAACGCGCGTTGCCGACCCTACAAGCTCAAATAAATAAATATTATAGGACATTATTACACAAATTGACTAAGTCCCACAGTAAGCTCAATAAGGCTTGTACTTAGACAACGATATATATAATATATAAATATTTAAAAATACTTAAATAAATAGAAAACACCAATGACTCAGGAACAAATATCCATGCTCATCACACGAATAAATGCCCTTACCAGGATTTGAACCTGGGACCATCAGCTTCGTAGGCAGGGTCACTACCCACTAGGCCAGACCGGTCGTCAAGCTTAAGGTTGCAAGATAGAGAAAGACGGGTAGGCTATCTCCCGCGCGAGTAACTGCCGCGGTGCACTCCTGCAAATCCTACCGGGCTGGGTAGAGATGCAAAGATAATGTATTAATACTAGATGCTGAAGAATTATTCTGCTCTATCTTTTACAGTGTTTATATTACATCAGTGTTAAAGCACGCAGCTCGTCCTAAAACCGGGAACCGTTGGACGATTGCGTTGCTATTCTACTGTATTATTTAGAGCAAACCTTGGTGAACCAAGTAAATAGCAGATGTGGGTAAAGTCCCACTGCGGCGCACGGCTATGTACGTGTATACCTCTTACTCAGTCTTCATTGCGGAAGGTCGGTTGTGTAAGGTTTCTGCTTTGTTCTCGAGTCTGGACTTCCATGCGGTTCTGTCTTCAGCTATGTCAGGTGCAGGAAATTTTACAGGCAGGTTGATATTGGGCTGTAGCCGCGCGCGTCATATGACGTCTTTGGCAGTCAAAAGGTTAAGATGCATTCCAAATATAGTTTCTATAGCATATCCTTGAAGAAAAAGGTAAGTCTAATTTTATAATCATTGTCGGGACTAGTGCCCACTTAAAACCTAGCTAGAGATTCACACCTAAGATTTTTTGTGGCTATCAGAAAATGGTCATGCTCAATGTGGATAAAGACCCTTTTCTCATGGAAAGGTCCTGCATTTTTTTTTTTTTTTTTTTTTTTTCATAGGACATTATTACACAAATTGACTAAGTCCCACAGTAAGCTCAAGAAGGCTTGTGTTGAGGGTACTTAGACAACGATATATATAATATATAAATATTTAATAAATACTTAAATACATAGAAAACACCCATGACTCAGGAACAAATATCCATGCTCATCACACGAATAAATGCCCGTACCAGGATTTGAACCCGGGACCATCAGCTTCGTAGGCAGGGTCACTACCCACTAGGCCAAACCGGTCGTCGAATGAAACATACGAACCCTTATCTGATGGGAAGCCATATTTTCCGACTCCGTATAGCGTGAAGCACATTCTACCACGCGATTCAAGTTATGTGCGATACTATTTACTTGTTCTGTTTGTCTGTTTGACATTCTGGAGATGTTATCTCGCGCGACTCGCAACTTCACACGTAATCATGTTTTAAGTATATCGGCAGTTAAGAGAACAGTACCTGGGCGACCGAGCTTTGCTCGGTTATAACTTGATGGTGGTGTATAGGTGATATCTACATAAACTTGAACATAAAAAAAAAAACAAAAGTTAGTCACCGGGCGAGATTCGAACCCGTAACACTCGTTTAGCAGTCCGCGTCTTAACCCGCTGGACCAGACGGACAGTGGCCAACAACACGAAATTAGCGACCATATTCTGCGTCGAAAGAAAAACGCATGAAAACTCGAAAACACGCGTTTTCCCAAACATAAGACTGATCTAGATAGATTGTATACCCCCAAAAACCCCCATATACCAAATTTCAGCGAAATCGTTAGAGCCGTTTCCGAGATCACAGAAATATATATATACAAGAATATAATATAAAAAGAAGTTTAAAGGTATAAGATAATATCAAATGCCGACCTAATTACTATAGACACTTTAGTCTTGCAAACCCTATTTATCAGTACTAGCGTAAGACAAAGACAGTATGATTATCTCTATCTATGTCTGAAATGGGACAGACTCTGGTCAAACTAAGCGACAAGATTAAAATGTTAACAGCTATTACATGTAGTTATTTCGGCAATCTTTGTTTTGTGTAGGATACCTTGATGTCTAGGTTGTTTACACCACTTGTTTGTCGTGTCAGTTATCTGACTAGCAATGTCACTTTTTTTTTTTTTTTTTTTTTTTTTTTTTTTTTTTTTTTTTTAATATTATAGGACATTATTACACAAATTGACTAAGTCCCACAGTAAGCTCAATAAGGCTTGTGTTGAGGGTACTTAGACAACGATATATATAATATATAAATACTTAAATACATAGAAAACACCCATGACTCAGGAACAAATATCCATGCTCATCACACGAATAAATGCCCTTACCAGGATTTGAACCCGGGACCATCAGCTTCGTAGGCAGGGTCACTACCCACTAGGCCAAACCGGTCGTCAACTTGCGTTTAGGTTTATGTGATCAAAATACTGTAAAACCCGCTTAATACCTTTACGATTAATACGCTTTCCAGCTTAAAAAGTTCTTGCCGTTGAATGCCGTTATTTTGAACTTAAACTCGTTTTAAATATTCTAGGATTCTAGATAGTTAAATGACAGTTAGATTGTTACTACAAAATAGTAAGGTAACTGTGTGGTCAACTGGGTGCGTAGCCAACATGCCAATCGTTTACGCTCCGTAGCGAACGAAACGCAACTTTCACTGTCGCACTAATATGCAGCATATTAGAGTGATAGTGAGACACAAAGCGTTTCGTTGTCGTAGCGCAAGTAATTGTCACTTTGGCTAGGCACCCTGGTCACTGGTGACCGCGATTCGTCTTATAAATATGCTCCCACCTTGCAGTTTAGGTGTGTCACTTTACATTAACATATATAATGTTATAAAACCCGCAATCCATACTAGTCGGTATAACATCAAGCTATACATGACATGTGTGCTAAGTATGCTGTGATCGGCGATTTGTGCAGATATCGAGTTTCGCCGCAACAGACCGCCGGGTCGGTTATTTGACCAATCGCTTAAGATGCTATTTCTAAGGATAACATTTGTCAAAATGATTTAAAAAATAATTTATCCTTTCTTTTTTTTTGTTACAAAGAGGCCTGTTAAGTTTTATGAATAAAGGAAATAGTCTCATATGAAGCCCTACTGGAGCTATTTTATGTGTACGAAAGATATAGTTTAGATTATTGCATCTGGAATACCTACTGACATGACATAAATTTATTTAATTCCGCTACCTAAAGGTTGTCTGGAAGAGATCGCTTTTTAGCGATAAGGCCGCCTGTTGTTTACCTCTTCTTTATGTGTTGTATTATTTGTATTGTTTCTGTATTGAGGTGTGCAATAAAAGAGTATTTGTATTGTATTGTATGGCCTGTACGCGTAGCCTCTATTTAGGGTTCTGTACCCAAAGGCCTGTCAGTCCGTCTGTCACCAGGCTGTATCTCATGAACCGTGAGAGCTAGACAGTTGATATTTTTACAGATGATGTATTTCTGTTGCCGCTATAACAACAAATACTAAAAAGTACGGAACCCTCGGTGGGCGAGTAAGTCTCGCACTTGTCCGGTTTTTTTCTGTTTCATCGAAACTGATGAAAAGTCTAGTCTAGCCATAAATTCTGGCACAAAGTTAATTGTACAGTCAGCGTCAAATACTTTGTAGCAGTCAAAGTGGCCAAATAGTTTGGTACACCATACTGAATATATGGTGTACCGAACTATTTGGCTACTTTGGTTGCTACAAAGTGTTTGACGCTGACTGTACCTAGATACTATGATTTTAAAGTTATTTAATTAAAAAGAACTAATAATGAATAAATAATGCCTATGATTATTCCATATTGTCATCCCTCAACTTGATTTTGACAACAAACAAACTTGACTTGACTTTAGGAACAACAACAACAACCAATAGGTGTCCAATAATTGTACGACTTGTCTGAATTCCTTGACATGTCTGCGGCTGATAGTAAGATCAGGCAGATTAAAGTTTTAAACCAATAGATAGGATAGGTTAGGTTGCTTCAGAAGCCCGAAGGGCAAACTGTCCAGTAATAGGAGCCCCGGGCTCCGTCGACTCGGGAAACGAGATTAATAGGAGCCCCGAGCTCCGTCGACTCGGGAAACGAGATTAATAGGAGCCCCGGGCTACGTCGACTCGGGAAACGAGATTAATAGGAGCCCCGAGCTCCGTCGACTCGGGAAACGAGATTAATAGGAGCCCCGGGTTCCGTCGACTCGGGAAACGAGATTAATAGGAGCCCCGGGCTCCGTCGACTCGGGAAACGAAATAAAGATTATCACGTTTAACCCTTTTCCAGGCATAGTACTGT
The DNA here is from genome assembly GCF_033807575.1 of Cydia pomonella. Lineage (NCBI taxonomy): Eukaryota > Metazoa > Arthropoda > Insecta > Lepidoptera > Tortricidae > Cydia > Cydia pomonella. The sequence continues at coordinate 1,686,546 of NC_084716.1, forward strand.
TAATCGACGTTAAGGCCCTGCATCGAAAAATAACGGGATCTTTGAAGCGTGGCAGTGGCTAGCCCCGGAAACAAACAGACGTGATTTTCGGATATATGTATCTTGACTATATGATAAGAGGTATGATACTAGTCGAAACAAAAAGGCTTAAAATTTTCTCGATAGAATATAAATCCAAAGTTACATCTACATTTTTAGTGTTTACCTCAGTGCAACTAGAAAACACATCTTCATCCAGCATAATCCACTTTAAAGTAAAGGTTTTCATCTCGTCTTAAACATCATTCAACTAAATATTAACTTATTATCTTATACAAACGGATTTATTCTCGATTTTGATTTTATGAATTCAACAGAAAACGCCCATTTTACGCAGTTCGGCTTCTCTTTCTGTCATGCGTCAAAGTCATAAATGCGTCCTTTATGCCAGTAATGTTAGATGGCCGTGGTGCCTCAAAGAGGTAAGACCTATGTCAAATCGCGCAGCGCTCCAAATTACGTAAAATCGACATATCCAATAAACGTTGAGTCGTAGCTCTATTAACTAGTAACGGAATCCGAGGTCTACTACGAATGGAGCTATCTTTACAGGTTTATACGTTACGCATGTGTGCGTGTTTGCTTAGCTACGTCAAAGTCTAATACTCTTTGAACAATTACAACGGGTAAGGAAATTTCGACAGCTTCTGTAATGTATCGGTAGCTGTGTGGTCGTGTAGACACCAAAGAAAAAATGCGAGTCATCTATAGACCCATCGAATCTAATCGTAACTTTTTGTTTTATTTTTTTGTTCCTATATAATATCTATATTGCTTATTTTCTATTTTATTGTAAAAGTAAATCTTGTCTGTCTTATACAGAAATCAAGTTATTCTTTTAAATATGTGTATTAAAAGCATATTTTAATGACACGAATAATTTTATTTTATTCATACCAATTTTTGTATAGCCTAGGTAATCTTTATGTAAAACAAATATACTTATTATATAAAAAAAAAACTAAAAAATTCAACACGTTTATTAGAAAAAAAAACTCGTTTGCACGGGCCGGGGTTTGAACCAGCGACCTCTGATTTGTAATCCGCATGCCTTAAGAACAATTCACATAATTTATTTAACAGGATACTGTCAAAACGTCAATGACTAATATGACTTTTCAGCAAAGAGTAAAGTAAGTATGCTTTTCAGTTTGATTTTACTTGACAAGGAGCAATAAGAAAAACGTACCGAATCGTCCCTTTCTTAAAATTGCCGTTCAAAGAGAGAGATGGGCATTGTGATAAGAGAGGTATGGGCATTGTGAATTTCATCTCGCTTTGTGTGGTAGGGCACAGTTAGTGGATGTCATTCCAGATCTAGAGCAGAGCCCAACTGGGGAAGTATTGTGTTCCTGCCGGTGAGTAAGGTTGCCAGAGCTCAACGAGGGGGGGGGGGGGGGGGAGTTTAGGGTCGGCAACGCGCATGTAACTCTTCAGCTCGTGTGTGGTGCTATCTATTTTTTTTTATATGGGTACGCTGACAGCTGTCGTTTCAATACGATTTTGCGAGATTTGGCCTTTTTCAGGTTAAAAATTATATAGAGATAACACCTGTCGCCCTACCCATCGAGTTTGAAAAATACTATAATGTTAACATATACAGGATGGTTTTTGATAATGTACATCTTAGAACTTAAACTGTTTTTAATTTCTTTTTTTTTTCAGATTTTAAAATTATACCGCTCTACTTTTATACCTTAATAATATATCTTAGTCTTGACAAAGACGATTAAAGTTTTATACTTAGCAAAATCGCTTACTAACAATGTCTTTACAAAATTGCTTTCCTGTAAGTTTAGGCAACTGCTATAGCCATTTAACAGCAGTATCAGTTCATTACACTTGGTTCGGTGCTTCAACCTCTTGTCTGTCTGATAATTAAAGTAGTTCCTAATAGAGCGCGTTGTGCAATTATGGATATCCCGATCAAACTTTTCATTTTAGAGGAACGCGATTCTGTGTTGATAATGTTAGTCTATACTTTATTTGTCCATGCTCTTGAAACCATTAGCCAACCAATTAGCTTATGGCGGGCATTGAAGGGTCGTTCTTTGAAATCAGATTATTAAATATAATTTCAATATAAGCCCATCAATCGAATAGGCATACATTTTGGTCAATTTATTACCTATCAGGGGAATAATAAAATCGATAAAAAGAATGTAAAAGCGACGAGGGAATGAAAAAAACCGATAAGGGAATGACAAGGAATGACATAATGACAATGAATTTCGGAACAATTCGTTCCAAAATAATACACTGAATCATAGAACACCCTTAGCAACTTAATGTTATTTTTAAGATCTATAGAACGAAGTACCACACGTTGATTTTAGTTGAAACCCCAGTCCAAAGGCATGGAATGAGAACCAGGGGAAAAGAAATAAGTATGTCTTTGATCAACTGTTATGATTACGATAATTTTTACTTAATCCATGAAAGTAAATAATCATTTACTTGACATATGATTTAACATTGTACATGCCCATGAAGAATACATTTTATATCAAAACACACGGGAATGAAAATCACAGTGAACCAAAGCCAGGGGAACGATATTATGAAATCGTTTATTTCAGGTGAAAGACCCATAATTACATCACAAACAATCGAAAATACAATACAAATTAACTTAAATTAAAAACAGTCAAAATAACAATTGTGTTACCTGTAAGAATAGCATATATTTTTAAGAAAATAAGTAAACTAAATATCAATATACTTAGTAATTTACCTCTAGTTTTATGTCAACCTAATATCCTAAGAGCATTTATTAGAAACATATTAAGAAGTTCTAAATGTCACGGAACGTGTAGTGTGACTTCCTCGGATTTTATGATATTTTATTTTTCTTTGAAAGTGTTTTTGGGAGAATTTTATATCAAATGTTAACATTTACACCTATTCCACAATACGGTTTAAAAATTGTATGGATATATAACGACTTTATAACAATTTTAATAACATACATCTTGTGATCAGTTTTCGTGTCACCGGCGCGCGTGGTAATATAAACATGCAGTACTCGGTAGAAAGTTACCTTTACGTCTGGCAGCCGTTTTAACGCTTTTTTTTAGAACAGCAATACTGTGTTGTTGTCAGATTTGCAAATGGCTGAAGGGAGAAGTGTTACCGAATTTTTTTTATTTGTGTTAATTAAAAAAAAGGTCAACCTTAACGCGTCACCGCCGTGTTTGAGTTTTAAAAGTCAGTACTCATTTCACGTTATTGTTTGTAACATAAGATATACCTAATACATTCGAGATTGAGCTAATTATTTAATATTTGCAAAGTCAAAGGTAATTTTTAGGTAATACCGAACATGTTTCAAATTGTCACGACAGTGGCCTCAAAATTCTGTCCCCGCCACGGACTATTGAATCCACGTTCGTGTCATATAGACACGTGGTCGTGACATTCTCAATTCGTTTGATTAATTTAGAGGCATATTCACTCTTTAGAAATGGATTTTATTAGCTACGTTCATTTGTTATTATTGCCCAACTGCTCAAAGCAGAAAATTGGTTTCCGCGTGTATGTGGATGTATGATGTGTATCCGATTCTTTGTCACGCTCTACAGCGCTAGTATGACGAATTTCAACGTATGAGCTGTCATTCGATGTGTCGTAGTCATGGGAGTAACTTAGGCTATATTAAAAATATTGTATAATTCAAAATAGTGGAGTTGGCCGCCAAAATGCCGAAACGTCACGACTGAGGGACACTTTGTGACAACCGTGATTATGTACTCATTTTATTTACCTTTCCTGAGGGTATTAAGCTTGACCATATGCATCAAAAAATGCTTTTTATACGTAACAATATGTGAAAAATAAAAATCTTTTATGAAAAAATATTTTTCTGGACACAATTTAAGAATCACCCTGATTGTTTGAGTAATTGTTTAAAAGTTATTAGTTGAATATTATTTATTTATTTATTTATTTAAACTTTATTGCACACATAAAGAAAAATGTACAAATGGCGAACTTAATGCCAAAAGGCATTCTCTACCAGTCAACCATTGGGTCAAACAGAGACATTTGTGTATGTTGGTGCAGGAAAAAATAATAACAAATAATAAGGAAAAAATTAAACGTGAAGTCAAATAATATTAAAAATATATAAATAGTTAAATACTACTACTTATATAACGTATAAAAGATAGACTATTACATATTTCAGCGTAATAAAAATACTTACTTCACTTTTTTTGGTAGTTTTCGTTGTTACCATATTACTTACTTTTTTCTTTTTTATATGTAGGTAGTTACCACTGACAACTGTGATTCACTATCATCCGTAAAATTGGTCGTCGGAAAACGGCACCCTGTATTTCCTGCCTCAACAATATATTACTAAATAAAATATGATAACTAACAATGTAAGATTACATTGTAAGTTATCACATCGAATTTAAAAAGATAGGTAGTGTTATACTTACAATTAACTGTACTATTAACATCTTCCAAAAATCAACAATAAAAATTGGCTATATTGTAGTCTCAGATTTATTACAATTTACAACAATATATTTTTTTATTTTCTAGTAGGAAGTAATAACGCCATCTTTTTTATTTTCTAAGAATTAAGTTTCTGACCGACCGCGTATAATCGTAGTTAACTTTTTTAACGCTAGATGGAGCTTTCACCTTCACGTGCGCCGCGGACTCCGCGGAGCGCTTCCATGTGTGCGTGCTAGCGGGGAGTGAGGAAGCTAGCGGGCGTGGCTTACGAACCGGTATTCACGGCTTTAGTAGGCCCTTAATATACATCAAATTATGCAAAAAAAAACATAATGTCAATATATAAATAAATAAAAATTATAGGGACAACACTCTTATACACAAATTAACTAAGTCCCACGGTAAGCTCAAGAAGGCTTGTGTTGTGGGTACTCAGACAACGATATATATAATATACAAATACTTAAATACATAGAAAACATCCATGACTCGGGAACAAATATCTGTGCTCATCACACAAATAAATGCCCTTACCGGGATTCGAACCCAGGACCATCGGCTTCATAGGCAGGGTCACTACCCGCTAGGCCAGACCGGTCGTCATTATATATTCATACCTAAAAGACGAATTCGAATAAGCCTGAATATGGGTTCATTTTCTAAGTTTTTTGAGGCTATTTAATGACTCTTGGCTAGGCAAAATTTGATCCCCTATGTAAAAAAAAAATGTATATATATACATATGTATTTATGAATACAAGGCCTGAAAACATTAATCGAAAAACATTAGCCATTTTAAATTCGAAATTACTTTAGTTTATCAATTTAATACGTAAAATTTGTAATAGTGCTTACGCCAATTCTCGGGATTAGTTGCCAAGCAGACCCCAGGCTCCCACGAGTCATGGCAATAAGTCGGGACAAACGCTACGAAGAATAAGAAGATTTATGTAATAATAAATTCAATAAGTTTTTTTTTTTTTTTTAAAGTATTGTTTCATTTATATTATTTAGTTTTTAGTATATTTACCAAATAAATTTTAGCCGAATTAGCCTTAAATATAATATATGTATAAGTTTTAATTGATGGTTGTTATATAAAATTAACGTAGTCACATAACTTATGGCTAGACTAGACAAAGAATGTAATAACTCAACAAGGGAAGGAATATCTCGTATTCTGCAGATGAAATTACAAAAAACCGGTAAGTGCGAGTCGGACTCGCCCATAAAGGGTTCCGTGCTTTTTAGTATTTGTTATAGTGTTTACAGAGATACATCATCTGTGAGAATTACAACTGTCTAGCTATCACGGTTCATGCGATACAGCCTGGTGACAGACGGCCAGACCCTGTGGGTACGGAACCCAAAAAACTGATATTTGTTTAGATTTTGCATGTATTAATACTTATTTGAAAAATGAAATATAATCTGATGTAGTAGTAGACGAGTAAATTCTGGAAGAATATGGCTTCATATTGCGACCCTCCCTACATTCGCGGCGGCTGTCGTTGGCCTCTCGACTTAATCCACTTACGGTCTCTTCACACTTATAGTGCTAGTTTGAACAATTCATTATGGAAAAATGCAAGGTAAAAGTATGGTTAAGGTGCAGTAAGTTCAGAAAACGGAGTTTTTAAAGTCTTAGCGCTTTTTTGGATCACAATATGGCTGCCATAAATTTAATTTTAAGGCCTTTCTCCAGGGACTGTATCGATTCGAACCCTGATTTTTTTTGACTTTTACTCAAAAGAAAAAAAAAATCACGAACGACCAATGTTCGCAAAACATGCACTCTAAAAATTTGTAATTTGTAACCAATTATGCACACAAGCTAACAATACACTTTTTTGGGCAGGCGTGTAAAAAGATGAAAATTGCCTCTAAAAATCGGAAATATCAATATCATGTTTGAGGGAACGTATCGATTACTATTTCTTACGATACGATTACTTATTACTTGTTATTTTATGCAAACGTACAAAAAATTAAAAAAATAACTGTTATCCGCGCTTCCGGGCACACACTGCCATCTCGCTCACACTTTCGTTCAATGAGAGTGAGAGAAGAACACGCACTTACTGGGCCTTATTAATATCGTCTACTAACCATATTTTTCCTTGCATTTTTTCGTATTTTTGTACACGTTTTTTCTTTGGCAATATTTTACGATAAGGGTTTTTGACGAAATAATAAATAAATAAAAAGCATAGTATATAATTGAGCAAACGATAGGTATTTGTTAAGCTAGAAAAAATAACTTTATAAAACAAGTTTTCAGCCCTCATACATTTTACTGCGCGACTTGCTTAAAATAATATGATTTGTTTTCTTTTCTGAAAATATTTGTTTTCGAAATGTCGATACAATCTACTCCTTTATTTCGACTGTTATTTACTAACTATTCATTGAGACGTTTGTAACAAGCCCAACTCATTAAAGTTGCTTTTTTTATCACATAGTTCTATGTTGTATGTATGTTGGAAGTGAGGTATCACATTGCAATGTCACAGCTCTTTCATAAGTATGTACAAATTGGAGCCCATTTTTTAGTACAGTCAGCGAAACTATTCGCTTAGCAGGAGTAGTAATATTTTGCCGACTGTATTTATCAGTCTATTTTTTTAAATCAGAACTATAATGTTTATAGAAAACGTCTAACATCTACTTTACGGATTGTTATCAATAATAAAAATAGGTCTTTCAAAGTTATAATTATAATAAACACCTACATTTTCACTACTAGTCGTCGCGACATACGACTTGTCATGAGCGGGTGCTGCTAAAATAGTTAAGTGACTAATATCGATCAACATATCTTCTCTTATCTATATGACTATCAACTTTTTAAGTTAGGTTTTACCAAATTGCAGCTACGGAGGATTAACATTACAAATATATTATGTTAATATGTGCATGGCTCGAATTATTTATGTTACTAATCGTGCCAATAAATTATTATTACTAACTTAGCGTTTTATTCACGCTGACATAGCATGACCCAGTGGAACGCCTTATAAGTACTATTACTAATAATCTAAGCCAAATATAGGAAGAAGTCGAATTACTAATAAAAGCTACGCATTTAATTATATCATTGCGAAGCTGTCTTAAATTGAGAGCTAAATTTAGGTATTATTCGTATTGCTTTATTTAATTGCAGAAAATTTACTTTAAATATATAATGAAGATTTAGTTTTCGAAAATCATCGTATCTTGGTAGGTTTATCGTAGAATAAAACCACAAAAATACATTGAAAAATATTTTTTATTCTTCACGATTAGCTGTTTACTCTTGTTTATATATTTAGAAAATGTTCAACAATATTTTGTATATTTTCTATTAAGAAACGTTATATAATATGAATCATCGCTGGATCGTAGTATTTGGCATATCACTGTAAGACTCACTGTATACTCTGTACGAAATGTCACAAAATATAACCATTATTACTTTAACTTTATCACTTACGAGAGATTTACTAGAGTCGATATGAACGTAACCCGGAGCCCGGCGCGACATAACACGCCGCGCAAAAAATTCACTAACTTCCCTAAAATACATCAAAACGGAAACAATAGAAACGGAGACTTATTTACACTAGAAACCTGAAGGCTAATTTCAAATCTAAGTCTATCACAGCTCACTTAGAAGTACTCGACACGGTTGTACGGACACGTCTAGCGCCGCGGCCGCAGCTCTAGGTCCCGGGGGCGCGGCGGCGGCGGCAGCAGGCGCGCCAGCAGCCTGTACTACAAGCGGCCCTCGCGCCCCGCCTCCACCGCCAGCAGCACCCGCGCGTGCACGTGCGCCTCCGCCGACAGCTCCGGCGAGCTCGCGCTCGTCGCCAGCCGCGCCGCCGCGCCGCCCCGCTGCCGGCCCAGCAGCGGCTCGCTCGCCGGCTTCGCGTCCCCGTCCCCGTCCCCTCTGCGCGCCGCGGTCCGCACCGGCAGCCCGCAGCGGGAGGTCGTCGCCTCCAAGCTCGCCAGGAAACTCGGCGGCGGCATCTCGATCATGTTGATGTGCACGTCGGGCACGGGCGAGCCCCGCCTCGACGTCACCGACCGCTCCGTCGGCGTGTAGTACACGGACATCTTGCTCTCCGAATCCGGCGCGAGCGGCGGCAGCCTCGCGAGCGCCTCTATCTTCGTCTTCAAATACATGTCCAGGTGTTCCACGTCGGGATCGAGCGCCGTCGAGTCGCTTCGCCCGCAGGACCCTGATCGGCAATTATCAAAGTACAGCGACGGAAGATTCTCGAGCACTTTGTTGAGCGTCTGCTGCTGGTACTTGTAGCTCTGCCGCAGCCGGAGGACTTGGTGCGCGCTGAACTTGCGGATCTTGTTGCGTTGAAACACGTAGTTCTCTCGCACCCAGTTGAGCTGCCCGGTCGAGTATTCGCGCACCCGTTTCACCTGCACACAAACGCGAACTAAACTTCCATCCGATTGCCTTTAGACAAGTACATGAGAGAAGTTATCTACTCCCGATAGATTTAAGTTACTGATAGATTCCTTACCTGATCATAGTACTGATCCCTCATAGATGACAGATGATTACTGCCAATGTCTCTGATATTGCGAAGATGTGTGGCTTGTGAAGAATAACTATTCTGTATCCAATCCATCTGCTGAGTGCAATTTTCTTTGATTCGATGCACCTGTCGACAAAATGGTCACTTTTAATAACTACTCGAAATTGAGGCAAATCATAATTTAATGATTGATTTATTTACCAAATTTACTAAGTGAACTCTTGACCTGATTATAAAGACAATATTAAGAGGGTGCAATGTACTTATAAGGCCACACGAAGTATATTTATTTATAGCCTGTTACAAGGACAGGATAGATAAGCGCGCTCCGTAAGACCGATAATAGTGTTCTCTAGGGACTGTGGACGTTAATAAGACTACAAACGTGAATGACTTGACCCGTGCTTCCATGGAATAGAAAACATCCAATGACCCAATAGGCTTTACTTGATATATTTTAGTACATTTCGATGATTTTAAGCTAACATAGTAATTTACATTAAATCTATTACTCTGGGAAGATGGCATGTACAACTGTTAAATATTGGTAACAAACAAATACATGGTAAATACCAAATTTTAATAATATCTATAATTACAAAGTATGTAGACTGCATTTCCATCCCAAAATCACTTCATTTACCCATCCTCGCTCAGTGTGAAGTGATTCTATTGGTTCTTAACAAACACATTCCTCGCTAAGCATTTCCCGCTGGTGAATCTTTACTCTGAAACCGACCCCTCAAACCAAAGTGGTAGGTTCCCTCCTCCATCACAAGGGAATATTATTTGTAATGAGGTATTTACCTGCACCGCATAATTCTCCCGTAATTTTTCGAGCTGCTGCCGCTTGTATTGCTCGATGTTGTCGAGCATGCTGTAGATCTGCCGCGAGCGCGGCGCGTCGGCGCGCACGCAGGTGCAGCAGCTGCAGCATGTCTCCATCAGCCGGAACCTGCAATCGAGAGGATCACTTGTTAACACCAAGGACGTGTGTAGGGACTGAGACGATATTGGGATAAATATGCCTAATGTCAAATACAAAATCAATGCAAACATTTTGCAGTACTGTAACATCCGCCTACTTTGCTCTAGAATTCGAAATTTAAAATTAGAAAGGGGTCTTATGCTTCATGTGCATATATTGTGTGTTTAAAGTAGACTATCACTACTATCATGTAAATACGTAATGTATTAATTAAATGGGGTTTTGATAAAGTTTTAATGTATAAAAACTGTTGGAGCATAATAATTGCAGTGGGGAGCAAAGTAGGCACATTTTATAGTACATATTAATGGGTTTTCAAATTGAAATAATGCTTCAACTGACAATATCATTATCCGTGCCGTGGGTGTAACTTTCATTTATCATATGGAGTGTATAACAACGTTTTGAGCAATAACTGTCGTAAGCCTTACAGCCTTAAAGGATATAGGTATATGTATTTACTATTTGTGTTATAAAGTTAGTAATCTCTTTCTACAAACAATTGATATGTAGGCGGATATCACACTGGATGCGATTCGCACGTCGCTCCGATGTTTGACACCGCTATGCGCATATTATAGCGACATCCCGCTCGCACATCGGAGCGACGTGCGAATCGCATCCAGTGTGATAACCGCCTTATATTTGCCATGTCGTTAAAAAACGAAAAGTAAAAAAAAAATGGCCAAACGCAACTTTGCGTTTGGCCATTTTTTTATTTTTACTGTCAGGCCAAATAAGTAAATATTTCATTCTAATTTTAAAGCGTGTAAAATAATTATGATGCTTAAGATTTTGTAGAAAATGGATATTGTATTCTCACCATGTTAACATTGATGTGGCGAGCTATGAGTAATACATTATGCATTAATATTTTAGTTTGTGTGTAATGTAAGTTCAAGTTTTCCCAATGGACAACAAAAACAGTCAAGAAAACTTAAAAACAAATCAAATAAGTTTCTTAATAGAAAATGTATGAAGTCATTGGTTTCGCTTGTTTGTCGAGTGATTTAAAATGTAATGCCACCTAATTTGAATAAATACGAGGGCCGCCGTCCCAAGCAAATACTGCTCCGCGGTTGCCCGAGTAAATAAACAAAACACAAAGTAAACGTAAAAATTTACTAAATTAATAGTTTACAAGAGCGAGTAAATTTATCCAAATCATGTATTACTAACCTGCGGAATATGTAACGCAGCGCCTGCACCAGCAGAGTGATCGCCAAAAACGCCGCCGCGCTAAAGGCACCCCACATCAAACTATAGATTTTAATTTCATACATCGTCACTGGATCTATGTTTAAAACCACTTCCACAGACACGTTCGCAGACGGGTTCGAAGCGAAGCAGAGGTACGTCCCACTGTCTTCTCTGTGAATGTCCCCTATCACTAGGGAACCGTTTTCGAGGATTCTCACTCGAGATTTCGTGTTGTCTATAGTTTTGTAGTGCTGGTCGTGCGCTATTCCATGCTTGTGGAATATGTCGGGGATCTGCGGTTCCGGGTTCCAATGGAAGACTGCTCGTGTGGGAGTCACCCAGGTTATAGACGGTTGGGGGTTCCCATGAAACTTGCATTCCAGCATCGCATCTGTTTGCAGCCTGTACAGCATCAGCGGCGAAGCCGAGATTAGCTGCGGCGGCTTGCAGTTTGTATTGTTCAATATAATCAACATCTCATTCTTATACGTATTTCTACAGCTCATGTCCGACTTGACGATCCCTTTCCTCTTGTCCGCCCAGTTCGCGAACCACGCCATCCGACAATCGCATGCCCACAAATTACCCCCTATTCTAAAATCTTCTAATTTATCTAACATCTTCAATGATAACGGCAAATTAGTTAAACTGTTGAAACTTATATCCAGATGTGTCAAAGACGGGGTGTCTTGAAACACGAATGGTTCTATTTCTCGTAAATAATAGTTATTTCTAATGTAAAGTCGCTGTAGTCCGCTTAAGCCTTCGAAGTTTGTGTTCTCTATGACCGACATTTCTGTGTGGTCGAGGTAGAGGGTTCTCAGGTTTTCGTTATTACGGAAGAGCTTCGGCGGCAGCATTCTCATCCTGCTGCCGCCTATATTTAGCCACTTTAGATTCCACAAATTCTTAAAAGCATCATGTGATATGTTTTGGAAGTGGTTGTAACTCAGATTGAGCCCTCTCAAGCTTACAAATTTATCGAAAAAGAATTTTGGGAAGTAGTCTAATTTGTTGCTAGAGATATCGAGCGTCTCCAATTCCTTGAGGTCGACTAGAGCGTTAGACGTAATTTTGACTAGGCTATTATTGTTTAGGAACAGTGATTTCAGTTGAAGATTAGGTCTAAAGTAAAAATCTATGAAAGTGGCTATCTTATTGTAAGAGAGGTCGAGGTATTGCAGGCGATGGCATGGCCCGAACACTTGGTAGGGGATGACGTGGAGTTCATTCCTCGACACGTCGAGCACTTCCAAGCTTTCTAGATCCGCGAACGTGAAGCGCGGGATGTCTTCGAGGCGGTTCCTCGATATATTGAGGTACCGCAACCGCGTCAGACCGGTGAAGAGGCCATGCTCGGTCCTCCTGAGTTCGTTGCCGCTCAAGTCGATCTGTTCTAGCTGTTTGAGTTGATGGAAGATCTCGCTGTTGACGCTCGTGAGCTGCGAGTCGGTCCAGGAGAGGTTCTGGAGGGTGTCCGGGCGGGCGGGCAGCGCCGAGGGCTCGAGGCGGTGGTCGGGCAGCGGTGCGGCGCGGCAGGCCAGGCGCGCGGGCTCGCACGAGCACCCCGCGCGGCAGGCCGCGGCCCCCACGGCGCAACTTATTGCGAGCGCCAATATTTTAAGCAGGCGCTGCATTATTTTATTACAACCTGCATAGTCTTATTTACTGAAACAAGAAAAATGTTTTGCTCTATTACGTGGTCATTAGGCTTATTTACGCTGATTAGTGACACGTGCAAGTTTATGCATTCCAACTTGTCCATATTCATTACTAATTAGTGTTAGTTTTCTTGTTTGAACTAAACTGTTGACGCTCACATTAATTGCCTTAAGATAAAGTGGTTTAGATATTGAAAAACAATGTCAGACCCAATCTTATCATTTTCTTCATTTATTGGACAACTAGGTAGGTACCTAGTTGTCCAATAAACAAGAAATTGCTGTAAACGCAAAACGTTCTAACAAATAGGCTCTAAAGTTGAATTACTCCTTAATATGTTATGCAACATTTGACTTTATAATTATTTTCCCATTTAGTTAATAATCGACTAAGTTATTATAATTATTACTTGTCGTTATCCTCTTATTTTACTATTTTTCCTGCCAAATCATGAAATAGGTGCACCTACGCGCCGCTGCGGAGAACCAATACTTATAAAAATCGAATATACCTACATAAACGCACATTGTTAACTTCCCTTTGTGTAATTACTAATTAGACATAGCGCTTAACGCAGGCCGTGGCCAACGGCAAAGTATTTGTCATTCATTATTGTACTGCATGTTTCGGAACGACTAGACTGGCCCATAGGCGCAGGTATCTTAGCTTCGCTTACTTGATCACCTTTCTATCAGAACCTTACTACCCCTTAGCACGCAAATATCACTGAATATGTGTACTATAGTTATAGAAATGTGTATAAAACACGACATTTACCTAAAAAGCGTCCACATTTTACTCCAACTTGCATAATCCTCTTTATTTTGTGTTGACAACGAACACTGTTAAACCAGACATACTTCACTGCGAATGAATCGCATTTACGCATTCAACACTCGCGTAATCATTGTAAATTCACACTCCTTATTTGCTCACTACACTTTTTATAACCGTTGCATACTATTTAATATATAAATTTCACAAGTAAAACGAATTTTAGCTCGCGCGATATTGAAGTACGCTGTCACTAGGACGGCTGCGGGCACTAGAAAGAAATTAATGGCGGCGTCGGGAGTTGCGCGGCGCGCAGTCCTTGTCTCGCGCGCGCGGCGCCACTATCGCGCGCTCGCTCTGGCATTGGCCCAGTCAGCTGTGGGGAGCGAAGACGGCCGACGCGGCCCGAGTGTAGGCGAAAGTGCTTTCGGAAGCGCTCTGTAATGTCCACCGCCGTTCATTCTTGCACTTAGAATTTTCTTGGATCGGCGCGACGATGCTCCAAATGATGTGATGTTTATGTGCTACTTTTTTAATTGTGAAATGCAGCATACGAATTGAATCGTGAAGATTTGAATAGACATTTTAGTTAACATAGAGATTTAAAACTTTACTACGATGTGAAATAAAAATATGATATAAAACTTATCAAAACTTTCCTCAAATAGGTCTACTAAACCAACCAACTACATAAATGTGAAAATAGCTACGGTTTGAAAAATAGTCGTAGTTAGTGGTTTGCAAGTCATCGTTCTACTTAGTATTTTTTACTTAAAATCAAATACCTCTCGTCCTGTCACATTTTATCTCGACGAATCAGAAAGCGACAGCCAGTTTCTCAATAAAACATTAGCGGTACGGTAATTAATATTACGTTACTAGCCTTGAAATAATAACGTTAATTCCTAAAGCGATTGCATCCTACTAATGTAACTTTAGACTTGATCTAGAAGCAACAGATATGTGATATGAGCGAGCCGTATGTACAGTCGCCATCAGATATATCGGAGCGGCCGAGATGATCGAAAATATCTAAACACGCACTATTATACCGTCTTGACAATAGAGGCCTGTTCAGATATTTGTGAACACCTTGGCCGGCCCGATATATTTGATAGCGACTGTAATGTAATGCAACGCTCGTAACGTCCTATCGGTGTCGTATTAATTACATTATCGCGTTTTCTAAACACAAACAGGTTTTACTCTAATAATGAACGAGTAAAACGCTTTGAAAACTTGAAGCCGACAGTGTTTGTAATGTATTAAATATAGTATCTTGGAATTTTTGGAAATCTGTTTATAACGTGGCCTGTTTCCCGGGCTCCAATTCCTTACCGAATGGATTAACACTTCATTGTTAATAAATTATTAATCAGATCTCAGTAGATGATTCGGGGGCCTAGACAATATGACCTCGACGTACGCCGACGAAAAGTAAAAATATTTTCCTTTTTACAAGCTATTATTTAACTTGCCCGATTAGTAGGTACCTACGAGTATGTTACCTTTGTTAATGAGGGTCAAATCTTGGAAGCTAAATTTGACCCACTTCCCGATTTCTGATTTAGCTGCAATTTTGCATACATGTGTAAATCGGATGACAATGCAATTATTAGCTGATCTGATGATGGAGACAGGAGGCAGCCGTGGGAACTTTGTTATCACATGTTGTGTCGATGATGGTTAGTTGCCTGTGGAAAGAAAAGTACAGTCAGCTCTAAAAACTTGTACCAAAACTCAATCACAGCTGTCTTTAAATACATGCCAATTTGATATTATATTATTTCATTTCATTTCATTTATTATTTAGTTATTAGTTATTAATAACCCAAGCACAACAAATCGCACGTTCTGCTTTATCGCGCCGATAGCCGTTATCGCGCGACAAACCACGAGCAGTCGTAGTCATTCGTATAATAAAATTAGCTACTTTTATTGTATTCATTAATCTCGCGCGAAATCAATAATTCGATATTGAAATCTCTGATTTTTGTGCGATAAAGTGAACTCGCAGTTTTAGACATTTAATATTTTTGGGTTGTCCTCAGCAGGAAATATTGTTACAAGGCATACAAGAGGTTAGACGGTTATAGGGTTGCCGCCTATACTATAATATATATTTTAGTCAATTATACTATACAAAGTGCCCGTGAGCATTGCGAGAGATTTTAACGGTGCATTCTTGATGGCAACAGAAGCAAAAAATGTTATATCACTTTTTGTGATATTCTATAATAAAAAATAAAAAAAAAAATTTTTTTTTTCCCCTTTTTTTGAACAACGCCTGTACATAATTTTTTTTATTGATAAACAAATAACCTAAAATTAACTAAAAAGTTTTTTTTTTTATTTGGGGGTAGCCTCTCGAATACATTTTTTTAATTTTTCGATGTCAATCAATAGGTATGTCCAGACTAGACCTCAAAGTGGAAATACTGGAAATACCGCAGTCAAAAATGTGTTTTGTACCGACTTATGGCGAAAGAATGATTTCGAAAAAAGTTTAATTATCTCTGAAACTAGGCATAATCCAAAAAAATTTTATATGACATTTTAGTTTCTAAATATTACCAGGAATGCTTAGTTAAAATGTCTCGCAATGCTCACGGGCACCTTGTATATTAACCAAAAACAATATAGTACGAAAAATACTATATTCTCATCACTAAAGAAAGTGATATATAAATGTCACCGATATCGCATCATAGAGTCAGACCAAGATAAGTTGGCAGCGATTTTGATAGCTCAGACAGCGTAAGTGTTATTTTAAACGTCAAAACATCAATGAAATTATGATGTTTACTTAACACTTGCAGGCTGGGCCATCAAAATCGCTGCCAACTTAGCTTTGTCTGACTCTATGTGACGTGGATTTTTGAACCGCAATTCGCCTCAAATCGGTGTCCTATTATTGTTCAATTTTCCCAGTAAATACTAAATCTTTAACTCGCATAGGTAAACAATGTGATTAAACAGAGATGATTGTTACCATTTATATGCAGCGGTATTGATATACGGGACAAAAACGGGACGGGATACTTATATTTTTTTTTTAATTTATTTCTTTATTTCAGGCTAATTTGCCCATAGATTGTTAGTTATATACAGACTTACAATACTAGTGTTAGTACATCTTAACCTAGGTCTCACGGCTTCATTTGGGGTCTTGGTACACAGGACGATGAGCTGACGCCCAGTGACAAAAAAATGGACAGTCCCATCTCTCCGCTATATCTATCAGCAAGCTGTTGGTGCTACCCCGCAAGCGATGCATTTGAGAGGCGATTCTTTTTCTCATAATTGCATGAAAATCGTCCATTCGTGCTTGCGCAAACATGCCTGAGGCACTGCAAAAGCGTGGTAGCCCCAACAGCATCCTGAAGCCGTTATTGAACTGGACACGCAGAGCACTGTAAGCGCGCTTCGTATAATTGATCCACAGGCTGCACGTGTAGAATGATTGGCAATACGACATAAATAATGTTTTCTTGACCTCCACTGTACAACGCGCAAACCTGCGAATCAACATATTAGCTCTTACTGCCAGTGCCCTGCGTTCCCTTTCAATATCCGCATCGTCCTTTAGGGTCTCTGTAATGACATGTCCCAGGTATTTAAAACTGGACACTCTGTTTAAGGTAACACCTCCGAGTGTCACCGGCTCAACTATTGGTAGGGTCTTATTACCAGCTGGAAAGATGAGTATCTCACTTTTTTTAATATTATAGATGAGCCCGTGAGACTCCGCATACGTGTCACACACCTTTAACAATTTATTCATAGCGCTGATCGACGGGCTCAACAGCACCATGTCGTCGGCGTAACTTATGTTGTTTACCATTTTGCCACCGATCGAACAGCCAACCATGGTGCTGCTGAGCTCGACGATCAGTTGATTAACATAAATGTTGAACAGCAGTGGAGATGTAAGTCCCCCTTGCCTTACTCCGCACTGAGCTCTATAACCGTCCGAGACCGACATCCCCCACCTCACAACATTATACTGATTGTTGTACCAATATTTTAACAGCCTTATCAGTTCTTGAGGAAGACCCGCCTTCCGCAACTTCTCCCATAGTTTTTCATACGACACTAGGTCGAAAGCTTTTGAAAGATCGAGAAAAGCCGCGCACACGGGGGTCTTCCTGTCAGTGTAGTACCTGACGGTGTGCTTCAGAACCAAAATAGCACTCTCAGTAGATAGACCAGCACGAAAACCAAATTGTCTATCATCTAACACTGCGTATCTACTGAGGTAACGCTCAAGCACACCGTCAAGAACCTTCGCTACAATTGTGGCCAAAGAGATTGGCCTATAATTATTGACATCAGATACATCGCCGGTTCTATTTTTTACTATTGGCACAACAACCGTTTTCAAAAACTCGTCTGGTAAGTAGGAGTGTCTCAAACCAAGGGTAAAGAGCATAGCCAACAGCCTATGGATGTGATGGCCAGCGTGTTGCAGGTGCTCGATGCTTAGCCCGTCATGCCCTGGAGATTTTCCACGAGTCATTTTATTAATTACAGAGTCAACATCTTTAGCTGTAATAAGAACAGGGTGACTCGCAACGTCAGCAGCAGCATCAAGACCCTGCACATCGCCGGCCAGTCTCGGCTTTATCCTAAAATGATTTTGAAACATGTTGGCTATGTCTTTATGGTCATCACAGCCACCCACGCACACCGGGAGACTCGCCTTAGGTCTCAAATTGTTTGTTTCTTTCCAAAAACTTTTGAAATTCTTTTCTTTATGAGAATTAACGAGTTTATCCATTCTTGTTTGTTCCTCGTTATTCTGATGGAATTTCAATTTACTCTTGAAACATTTTTTAGTTTTAACCATTTCATCGTATAGCGGACCAGAGCTAGGCCTACCATGACTTACCCAATTGAGAAAGCTTCGACGAGCCTCCGAGTGCGCGCCCCCGATGTGTTCATTCCAGCCAGCTTTATTCCTACCGCGAACATGTCTCACAGCGTTACGGCCATCACTAGCAGCCTCGGACAAGGACATAATTAATCTTCTATACAGGGAATCTATTACTTGCCTATGGTCAGAATTATCACACATTTTATCACAACAGCTACTAAGCTCCTGAGGAAAATCTATTTGTCTGAGTGACTTTTGACATAATTCCCTATATTTATCTATCTCAATAGCATTTCTATTTCCCCATATAACATTGTTTTGCACAAGATATGACATTAATTTCCTAGGTCTAATTATATCTAGGTTACATTGTAGCTCCATTGGAAAATGATCTGACCAAAAGATGTCGTGGTGAATTTTTATATTTTCTACCAATTTACTAGCGGATTCAGTAACTAGGCAATGGTCGAGCCACCGACTACAACCATGGGCCTCACTTATAAAAGTATAAGTATCAGAGGTTTCCCCAAAGAACTGCATATCAATACACGACCACTTTTGATCAGTACAAAAGCTCAACATATCGTTACCAAATAACTCGCCAGGATGAGCGTTTAGATCCCCTAGAATAAACACTGGACCCACATCACTCTGCTCAGCAATAGCCGCAATTTCGCTCAAACAGTCACTAAACTCTAAACGATTATCCATAGAATCTGTAGGCATATACACGCAAAATATCAAAATAGGACTATCATGCACAACTACTTTTATAGCAGAAATTCGATCACTGTTACATGGTATCACAGATACTTGACGAAACACACTTTTACGCCACAATATGGCCACACCCCCGAAGGGCCTACCTCGAAAAATGCCGGCCGCAGAGTCCACCGCTGACTTCCCCGTAAACCCAAAGTCGGAGTCCATATTTCCTAGCATTTCTAAGTCGTGCGGCATAAGCCATGTCTCTTGCAGAGCCACTATATCACTTTGTTTACATAGCGATTATATACGGTGCGTATGGCAACCCTACTTATAGTACATGCACTTACTTAAACAAAAGATCTTAGGCACGGTCCGCACGGTAGGTAGGTATACGATGATGATCTAGATCATTGTCCCGATATCATTTAGGTGAGAATTATGACACCAATCGCGTAAAGAAAATCCTTCAAAATTGCAACTTCCACGCGTTTTTCTCATTTCTTTTCTTAGTGAATTCAGTTTCACCTAAGGATTTTCGACGATGTGTGTACCGTGGCTTGCGTTGACCTATTTTCCCGTGCAATTCCTTATAGCTTTTGCGCAATCTATAGATTTGGCTATAAAGTGTTTGTTACTTTTCTTTCTTACAAAAATATTAAATTTATACTGCCATCTCGCTGGCTGACTAGTGTAAAAACAACCGCTTCTGGGCCGCGAAAATCGAAGTTCGTCAATTGCGGGCATTTTTCTCTGTCACTCTAATTTAATTACGTCTTGGTAAGAGTAAAAGAGAAATATCCCTGCAATTTGCGAATCGCGGTTTTCGCGGTAGGCCCCCCCGTTTATGTTTAGTCAAGTCTACACGTTAGCGTAGACTCAACTTTTCTATATTTACTCCCTACCACGTCATAATTACTAATTCCGAGAACCGATTTCTTTGCGCAAAATTAAATCGCAATTCGTGACCAATGTGACGTGTGTATTTGATATATGTACTAATTGCCCCAACTTAGTACCCACGTCGCCATGGATTTATACGTTTACCAAGTTACTTATTATAATATACTTGGCCTAAGTAAAATAAGTAGATTTGACATATAAAAGCTGTAACAGACGGGCGTCCCGGACCGCGACCTTGGTCCGGTCCGAGGCCTGTCCGATGGTATGGAATGTGAATCCAATAGATACGCTTCATTTACATATCCTCGCTCAGCGCAGCTCTTGTGGACAATTTTCTGTTAGTTCTTAACAAACACACCCCTCGCTAGTCGCTACGCATCCTCACACATTTTGTGGTGGAAAAACAGTCTTAAGGACGCAACTACAAGTGCGAGCAAGAAAGAGATATGCAGACCGGTTCAAGGTCGCGGTCCGGTACTCCCGTCTGTTACAGCTTTAAGCGCTGGCACCGACTAAATACATCATTGAGTGAGGCATAAAATTGTAACTTCTCGCTGTAGAATTGTATTACGTAAGGCGACAAGCCTCAGGACGTGACATTTCGTTGAGCAAAAAATATCCCTAAATGTAGTAAAAAAGGTTCTGACACTTCTGACGCACTTTATATCCCATTTAGGCGGTCTTCACACCGGACCGGAGCGCTTACTGGTCTGATTCCGCGTTAGGTAATTGGGAGAATCAACTTTTTAGCGTCACTCGTTGCCATGGTTACGATTAGTTGTCCAGGGGACAAAAGTTCATTGAAATACTGATTTTATGGTACTTAAATGAATTAAACTTGCGTTTTTGTGGTCGTTATAACCAATGTCCATAATGGGCCCCCTACTAAGCATGTTAATAGAACGGCATACAACGTCTCTTCAAACAAACTGTGCCACTGTTGTCCCTTGGACAACGGGACAGGATAACAAAACAAAAAAAGTTGATTCACCCAATTATAGTTTTTATTGCCCGGAGTTGAAGATATTTACGACTAAAATGTAGGCACACAGGCTTTCACGATGACAAGGCCTAAAAGTTTCACTATATCGGGCCATTACTCGACACTAATGTATGTCAAAAGGGGCCTTGACGTTCAGGGTGTTGTTACTAGGTTCGCCAAGGCCGTTCTACTAATATATATCGGAACAGCCGATGTGCTAAATAAGTATCTGAACACGCACTCTAGCGTCTTGACAATAGAGGCGTGTTCAGATATTTGTGAGCACCTTGGCCGCTCCGATATATGTGATGGCTACTGATACCAGCTATATCGATTCAGTCCTGAAGAGCGGTTGGCATTTATGTGCTACCATCTCAGCACACCACTAAAAGCAAAAAATAAAACAAAGATTGGGGACTTCACACCCACCTTTGAATTTCTTCCCAGTTGTATGCAGGTTTCCTCACGATGTTTTTTTCCTTCATCGATAAGCTAGTGGTAAATATCAGGTGATATTTCGTACATAAATTGCGAAAATCTCAATGGTACGAGTCAGGATTTGAACCCGCGACCTCCGGATTATAAGTCAGACGTCATATTCATATCCACTCAGCCACCACCGATTTTACGCTTTTAAATGATGGTACTTATATGATTTATAATTGATACATTTGACTTATTTTTCAAGCATTATAGCAGCGAGAGTTTTTCGAACTACCCACACTTGGTCTTGTTTATCAACTTCAACGTTTCGGACACGAGGGATGTCACTCGGTCGACGCACAACACTCACGATGTTTGCTTTTTCAACCGGTGATATCCGTTTTCGCTTACATAATGACTGGATTATTAGCATATTCACGTATCTTATCTTGTACTTTCTTACTCTATTAATAGATAGAAATCTCTCTAGCTCTTGCATGGTCCTCTTCACATTCGAGTTCGATTGGTGATTTGGTCCCCCAAGTCCATTCCTTATTCAAGTAGGTCTGGCAATATTTAAGCACTTTCAAGCCAAGTTCACTCGGTATAGTGTCCACACGAGGCCAATTAACGAGGTAATCCACTAAATCCAATAATAAAACACTGTCTCCGCCGAAATAGAATATAGTTTAGCCAGGGACTTTCATTTCTAACATAGACAGAGAGAATGAACTATCTTTGTCTTAAACTAATACTTAACATCCCAAAGAAAGGGATGAACATAGTTTTTTGTTCTTATTTACTGATAAAGTGAGTGTTAGCATGTAAGGTTTATCTGTTAGTGCTAATATTATATATGTATATTAAATAAAAAAATAAAAATAAATAAATAAATTGGGCTTGCCAGAATCGGAATCCTAAAAATGAGCTAGTCCAGTGAAATAGAACCGTTTCAGTTTTAATGACTCGTTAGTGTTTAGATATTTCCGATCACCTTGATGGTATTGTACATTTAGCAAGAGGAAACCTTAGGGCTCAACGCTATACGGCCTTTTGTTGTGGGTGGACGCCATGATTGATGAAATCCGCGATTACAAGGCATTGTGATCGGTACGTACGCCCCACGTATTAAGGTCTTAGCTTAGCACACTATTACAACTCAACACTCGACTCAAAATTAAATATCTCGTAAGGTAGAAGTACTAGTGCTCGACGCTGCACTAGTCACCGACATGAGCACTTTATTTCATGGAAATATAGGTTAAATTTAAACAACGATGATTTTTCTATATTCGAACTTAATCACTTTGACATAAAGTGCCCATGTTGAGTACTAGTGCAGCGTCGAGCACTTGTACTTCTACCTTATGTGTCGTATTTCCTACAGTACAATTTTCAAAATGTAACTGTAGTGAACGACGGGTGGTCATCGCGTCGTCCACTCATCGTAAATTAAGCTAAACCAAAAGTGAGTTGAGTTGGTGTTGCAATGGTGTGGAATTGATATAGTGTGCGAAGACCTTTAGCTGTCGGTTGATGGATATCACGATAAAGTCTGCTTATAAGCCTCTATATTACTGGGATGTTGACATATAGTTAGAAAACGGTTACTCTTCATCTCACCTCGATTGAAATTACCTCACCCCGTGGCGGCAGTTTGACTGAAAACTGACTGACTCTTGTCGATTGTCAACGCGAAGACGTAATATACAAAATGTCTATGTCGCTAAAACACCATGATCGATGGATGAAAGCTGCGAATACAAGACGATGATGTATATTGCAATTAGACCCGCGTCTCGCTCTATAAGTACTTACATTTTCTCACTAATTATTATGGTATTTATAGTAGGTATTTCATAAAAAATGGCTACGATCCATCCCATCCGCCCCGATTAAATTACCCAGTGGCCACAGTTTCACTAAAATCTGACTTAATTTTAAGTATGTGGGTAAAGTCATCAGAATGATTTCTACATTATTTTAACCATTAGAAATATTTCAATACCTTACCTAACTACTTAGTTACTATGCTGCTCATGAAAATGAGACGTCGAAAGCTGTTTGTGTGTGGCGGCAGGAAATAAGTTGACATTTTTGACTTGAATCAAGGAGCCTAACACCTAAAATGTGCAAATTGTAGCCTATTTCTAGGGAATGTGTCATACAATACAAATCCTCTTTGTTGTACAACCTCAGAACAAATGTAGATGGAAACACATATCATGAAGATATATGTAAACAACAGGCGGCCTTATCGCTACAGAGCGATCTCTTCCAGACAACCTCATATATTTATTAACCTCATAAGACAAATTCATATATTTCCTTCAAATACTAGACTTTTTGGGTGGCACCGTCCAAGGGCTGAAATTATCGTACTTTTGCGTACGATAATGCTCTTTGGAACGTACATCGTACCGGAGCCCAAATTATCGTATACCTATGTATGATAATTATCTTACGCCTGGCAATGGCAACACTGTCATTATCATTGCAAGAAGTAGCAAAAATTTTTGTACGTAATTAATGAATGGTGCTTAAGTATACCAGGAAACTATTTCGCTTCACTTTATAGGTAAAATATTATTGTTACATTGTGTATCTTTTCTGTAGTGGTGTGGCTATGCCTAGCCACTGGCTAATATTGTAATAGCAGGCTTCCTAACGGTGCCTCGAGCCTGTAATATTTTGTTGTTTACTGTTTGTTCTCTATAGGTAATCATTTACAAACATTGTACTCTTTATTGAAGTGTCAGCTCGACTTACTTATAATATTTAGAGTTCATTTATTTATTTCAAGACTATCTGCTAAGAGCGTAATGGGCGAACTTAAAGGAAAGATTGCGCTCGAAGTGGCATAAATATTGAACTGTTGAGGGCTCAAATCATACGGTAATTAATATACACATACAGTAATAAATAAATATAATAGGATGTTCTTACACTTAAACTTACGAGTAAAAAATAAATAAATTAGGTACTGACAACGCACTTCACTTCGTCAATAACGTCTAAGTTCATGTCATGTCCTTGTGCTACCCTAGCGCCACCGGAGAGATTTCGCACTATTATTTACAGCTGCCACCTGGACACTATAGCAACTCTACCCTCCATAGAATGAGGGTAGACCGAGCGCGGTCTACACAACTTTGACACTCGTCCGCTATATTCAGTTACCCGTGAACAAGATGCATGTAACTGCGTCGAAATATCGGGAGCTCGAAAACAATACAAAAAGTAATCACGGACTATGTCCATGTCGATTTAAGGCTATAGTCTGTATCTTTAGGTATTTAAAAAAAGGTAAACAAAATCTACCCTCAAATGGCTCCTTAAGGCAGTTCAGGGTAGATGAAAACATTACATGATCAAATAAAGTAGGTTTAAAGTCAGGTCGTTCAGTGACAGATCCAGGCGGTTCTGTATTTGGTTGGTTACCAATAAATATTAAAACTACCCGAAAATGTACCAATTGTTTGTTTACCTTTTTTTAAATACCTAAAGATACAGACTATAGTGATTTCGGTTACTATTTGCGATAAACTTTCTTTAGAGTCTTGTCTTCGTAGCAGAAATCCCGAGTTTCAAACTTTTAATGAGAATGAAATGAACGGTGGAAAATCAGAGACATAAAATGCGTCTGGGATTTACGAGACTAGTTAATACTTTAATAACTTAAACTGCCAGCAATTTAAAATACTAAGGCTATAAAGCATCGTTTGTTCACCCCATCAGGTCGAAACTCAGATTACTTGTCTAATCAATGTATTTTAGTATATGTGTAAATGCGTACGTAAGTATGCTTTCGTATTTTAGCGTCTGGTTGACGTGACTAATGACCGAAGAGCTGGCGGCTTCCTCGCACGACCTATCAGATGTTATGCGATACAACGAGGAAATGGCGCCAGCATCCTTGGTACAATGTCTTAAGGGCCTATTTTAGATTTAAGCTAGTTATAGTAATACCTCTGTATATATCAATTATGTATATTGTTATTTGCGAATGAAATGTTTACCCTCCCTCTAGTATATCCCTCATAGTAATCGCCTATTTGTCCGATTGAAATTGGCCGTCTCCTACGTTTAGCTCGCTCATTTCTGTTGCGTCCTATGTTCCAAATATTGATTAAAGTATGAAATAGCATAAGTCGCGACTCGTTACAAATAACGCCTATTTACAGTCAAGGACTTAGATTTCCTTTGCACTTCATTGACAATCAATATCTATATATGAAATGATAGCCGCTAGGGATCTTATATTATTGTCATTCTGACGGGGTACGAAGACGCTTAGAAATCGGGCCCTTCGCCGACTTACGCAGCGGCTTACGTGAGCGATGACTCGCGAATGCAACGCGGCGCGGCGTATCAAAGGATTGAATTCACCCGCGCCCCGCCGCTTCGCGTTCGCGAGTTAAGCAGCACCCGCGTAAGGCAGTGTCTTACGCCTTACGCGGGTGCTGCCCGCGGGTGCCATTGAAGGTAAAATTCGTCGCACGCGACCGTGCCAATCAGCGTTGCTCATATGTTTTCCATCAATCCGCTCACCCGCTTCGTGCGCCCGCTCAAGTCGGCGAAGGGCCTTACATTCCTTGACGGTGTCTTGGCGGTTATCATAAATACTTCATAAAGCATCTATTCTTGGTAGTCTATGAGTCAAAATGAAGCACGAACGAAGTTAACTAATTACAAAAGTTAGACGAACTAGACGCAATTATCTAATGACTAGAATTTTAGAGTTCGTTAACGAATGCAATATACTGACTAGGCGCCGTATATTTGTCGGAGTCGGAGACGACAAATGAACACGTCATCTCATCATGTATTCGGCATATTTATGTGTATTAGAGGGTTTTCGCTGTGTCACAAGTAATGTACATTAAAAATACATTATTGATATGATTCAGTAGGTAAGTATAGAGCGTCAAGAGATAGAGAATTGGACATAAAGAACAGTTTTAAAGTTAACTTTAAACCTAAAAGGCCAGAATCACAAGGCTACCTTACTCTGGTTAGCTCAAGAATTCACGTCCGCACTCAATACACGGTCAGCTATTAATACATTCGCACGTGACTTTTCCTCGACACGAGACTTTTTATTATTTACTTAGTTAAATTTTTCCGTCTTCGCCTAATATAATTCACGAAGCTTTATCTTTGACAGCCCCAATATAACATGACCTAGAGATTTTTAAAGTCAGAGTACCTATAGCGCCTTTAGCTTAGTTATATGTAAGTACAAGGATATTACACTTGTGCGGATTATCACACGCCGCTCCGGCGAGTGAGCGAGATAGCACTATGCGCGTATATTATATAGCGATGTCTCGCTCACACACCAGGAGGCCTAGCTAAGATCAAACTTAAATAGTCGCGTAACTTTTCGTAGCATCTGTCATCTCGATACTTTTTTTCGTTTGGCGTACCATTGTCATTTTGGCTCGATTCCCAGCAGCGAGCGAATCCGCAATTCCGAATCAAATACGAAGATCGCCTAACACTGGTCCTTTTCTAGCAGTTGTTGAGGTCTTGTTTAATAGCAGTCCGTTCACAATACATCTCGCATCCCGCTCGCACTCTTAGATTATAACCTTGTAAGAGCAGCGCGGAGAGACTGCATCGACCACCCATAACGCGCACGTTGCGAAACAGCTAGCCTTGCCCTGCATTCGCCAGGCTTCTTGCCTCAGGTAGACGAGTTAATATTAAGGATAGTTAATCCATACGGTAAATCCGTAAAAAAGTTTCTCAAGAGACCACGCCAAAAATGCGTCTTAAATGTGGAAGCGGGTTTGGCTTATTACACCACCAATTGTAGATGGTGTCATATTAAACGAGAATATAACTGATGATCATAGAAAACCGTTAACCGCCTAGGTATGGAAGCTTAACGTTACCCATTTTGCCCGCGACACAAGTCACCCAAGTCACCCAACTATGAGGAAGAGGTGAGGGCCGGATGGGGGCTATAGGTGGTGGCTGTTAGTTGTAATTTTGAAAAGGGATACGAGAGATGGCTTAAATTTGTAGTACCATCTATTTTAAACCTCATAACGCTCTGTGAGTGAAACAGCGAAGGAACACAACTCTGTATATATAAATAAATATTATAGGACATTATTACACAAATTGAATAAGTCTCACAGTAAGATTTTTTAGGCTTGTGTTGTGGGTACTTCGACAGCGATATATATATATATATATATATATATATATATATAATATACAAATATAGAAAACACCCATGACTAAGGAACAAATATCCGTGTTCATCACTCAAATAAATGTCCTATGCTAACGGGGTATAAAAATACCTATACATTGTTTATTTTTTACTAGTCTCTAAGGATATTACTTCGGGCGCTCTAGTTGTTTATTACATAAGCATAGAAATATGTATACATACAGTCATATGTATATCGCTATCGGTCCGTACCGCGGTAAGTTTCGCGAAACGCCTACGCTCTTTAAACTTGGAACTAAACTCTGCAAATTAATATTATCGAGCTGAATCAAAGAAAACATAACTTAAAATTTTGAAATAAATGTAAAAATGGAAAAGTTATCTTCATGCAGGATTTGAACTTGCGAGCTTTTGGGAAAACTGTCCAACCGCTCTTATCCAACTAAGCTATTGAGACTTACCAGAAGCGTGGGAAATTTTCCAAAAGGATTTTAGAATCTTGCCCGAAGGTCGACATTTAGAAATTGTGTTAAAAAAAATAGTATCTGTTCTTAAAAAAACCGGCCAAGTGCGAGTCGGACTTGCGCTCGAAGGCTTTGCAGATTGCAGACAGAAGGGATTGCAGAGAATATCGGAAATTACAATATTAGCATACAGTTCAGATCTAGACTATAACTCTAAATATGCATGCACAGAAAGATAAGGACATATAAGTTATAATTTACCGCTAGGGAGGTGAGGATTTATACGCTAGATTATGGACAAAAAGGTAAAATTGGGTACGGAACCCTAAAAAGGTAGTTTTGGTTTAACTGGTTTTAATCGGGAATTTGCCGCTGGACACCCTGTATATTAATGTTATAACAACATTCGGTTCGTGTCATCAATCAAAATCTAGATCTTTTAGGTATGTAGGGTAGGCGTGTCTAAAACTCAACTTATTATAAAGTCTGCGTCTCGTCTCCACTCTGGCGTCACATTACGCCGTCGAGGGTTTTCTAAAAATAAGCAAGTAATAAATACACGTCTATTTAATATTCTATATTCAGGCTTCTATGAAAGTCATCTGAACTTTGCGAGACTCCCACATGCATGTTGGAATGGAATACAACTCTTCTGGCTTTATATTTTTTACTTGCCTGCCTTTCTGCCTATTGACCCATTTTCAACCAAAAGGGTACTATTGTCGGTTGTCAATAAGCCGCTATTTCCATAATTATATCTTCAATTTGAAATCAACCTTATCGGCAACCGACAAGTACCTTTTGGTTGAAAACGTCACAAATACTGCATTACCATTTGGTGCAGAATACTTCAAAGTATATGTAACTGAAAATGGATACATTAGGCTGCCTTTCCACTGAGGCGGAGATGAGATGTGCGGTAATCAACCAGTAGCATTGGTTGTAATCGAGCGGACTACTAGTAACAACAGTAGCGGCTACATCAACTCTTGGGATTAATTGCCAAGCGGAACCCAGGTTCCCTTGAGCTGTGGCAAAAAGCCGGCACAACGCTAGGAAGAGGATAACTTTATTCTCTACTAATTCTGAACTGTATGTTGTATAGTAGTCTTCATTGATCTCGGGTGTACTTATCGTAAAGCTGTCCAATTTAGTCCTGATGGGTATTAACCCATATACCCGTACTCATTAGGGGAACATTAAAATACCTATTAAGGGATTAAATGGGGCTGTTTAGCTGTAGTTAAACAGTTTAACTTACAAATTCCATTGAAGCATACACGATACACACTTTAATCAACTTGGGTACTTTTTATTTATTTTAAACTTTATTGCACATATATTCTCTACCAGTCAACCATAAGGCAAAACAGAAAAACTTCAAGGTGGGTGCAGTGAGAATTAAACATAAAACCGTAACTTTTGATCGAAATAAAATTTCTAAATAAATACTATACTATACTATACTATATGTTTAATTATACCATATGACTATGAGTACACTAATATATACATATATATGCATAAACAAGGATAGATACATATACATACAATTGCACGGGCGTTATGGGTTACCTACAGACTAATTCTCACTACGCCTGCCTTAGCAGGTGGTTATAGAGCAAACGTTTAAAATCTCCAAACTATGGTCCAGCCCGAACTGAAATATCTTGGTTAAGGTGTGACTATTATCAAAATTACTTAGTTCCGAGGCAACATAGTTTCGTAAATGACGGATAGGATAACACCCAGAAATTATTAAAATAACATTCTTTATTTCGGACAAACAAATGTATCCATAGTGTTAATAGAACAAGCAAATAACAGTCTAGTGTTAGTATTTATACATAGACATTTATGATGTGCTAATTCACAAATAATGAACGTTAACGACACGTCATAACGATCACGGCGACGTACCTGACGTCATTCGTTCGCACGCCAGGGTTCGTAGACAAGATGCCAATCGTTAACGCTCCGCAGCGAACGAACCGCAACTGTCTCTGGTGCCCTAAATACGGATATTATTGCTTGTTTTATTAACACTATGGATACATTTAACAGAGTGACAAAGAGAAATAACTACCTACGCTACGCTACGGAGCGTGAAAGATTGGCAACTTGTCTACGCACCCAGCTGATAAAGGATATACATGTAGTAGGTAAAAACCAATATGAACATGGCACCCACGCGGCGGCGCCTTTTTTGTGAACGGCGTTGTGATTGTGACGACTGACGAGTATATCCGCTGTGTCGACAATGTCGTAACGTTTCGGCTGTATCCCGTTTCGGGAATGCCTATTTACGAGTGATTTACGCTGGCACTATATCGCAATTTTCCCTTTGGTGAAATGAATTGAGTTGTTCAGGTTCAACAGAGAAAAACAGTAAACATGTAGGGAAATGGGAAGGGGGAAATCCTGTTTGAAAAACAGTAAAATACCAAACAGTAACGTTAACTGATTGAACATTTCGAAGTGAAAAAATTTTAGCTACTCAAAACAGTAAAACTTACTGTCTTTTTGGAACAGTAAAATTTACTGTTTATTCGGTATGGTCAAATGGAACTGTTTAAAGCATTAAACGTTACCTACTGAAATTTCAATTGTTTTAAATGGTTTTTTCTCCGTGCAGTGTTAGTTCGAACTGGCATGATAGACAATTAGACATGTTCCATTTTTTATAGGAATCTGACACGAAAATATGCAATAAAGTTCCTGGAGGGGTCTGGGGGTCTTCTTCTTTCCATCCTGTTACCCCCTGCTGGAATGTAGGGCTTGAACCATTTTCTTCCACTGACTCCGGTCCTGGGCAGCTTAAGTAACCTCCCACCCCATCCCCGATACACCCAAATCTTGCTCCATGGAACAGCGCCAATTTAGAGCGACCATGTTTCCGTTTTCGGGATCTTCCAGGTCAGGGCCACTTTGGATAGGCGGGTGTCAGGCTTCCTGAGGATCTACCCAATCCAATGCCATTTGCGCGTTTGGATCTCCGGTACGGGTGCTTGTCCGGTTATTCTCCATAAGTGAGCGTTTGTGATCCAGTTAGGCCAAAAGATGCGTAGAATTTGCCTTAAGCATTTGTTCACAAACACTGTGAGGGGTCTTATGAATATGATCTGGGTGTCTTAAATCGCGTGAATCGGTTTGTCATAAATCCACTGAACTAAAATTTAAAATTTGCCGACATTGGCAAATAATAATATCGACAAGATAAAATTAGGTCCATTTATCAAAACAAAGTGACCAAGGTTAGAAAAAAAATTATTAAAATAATTTGAGTTGATCCATTTCCATACTTCCATAGTTAATGTAGCATGTAATGAATTTTGCCTACATCATTTTGTTGTGGTACAGGCGTGTGATTTTATCGTAAACAGTATTCTCGTATCTGAACGTGCATATCATCTTATTTTAATACAAGCATGGCACAAAAAATAATTTATCAGGTAAGCTAGATCGATTAAATATATATTAAACGTTAGTTTAAACTTGTTTTGTCATTTGTACATAATTAAACGCAATTAAGTTCAACCTAAGGTCAGCAGATAATGAACGGGTCAATGAATGTAAATTGTAAACTTCATGTAGACTTTTTAAATAAGTCTTTGTTTACTTTGTTTTTGCTAAATTCGTTAAAGCGATAACGCCGATAACCGTTCACCCGATCCGACACAAAATATGAGTCTAGTCTAGTACGTAACTTAAAAATATACATACACATATATATACATACATATAACCACGCCTATTTCTTGGAGGGGTAGGCAGAGACCACGGATTTCCACTTGCTACGATCATGACATACCTCTTTCGCTTCCTTTACTTTCATGACATTCCTCATACACGCTCCTCGGTTTAGGGTGCTCTTGACCTGGCCTTTCTTCAGGATTTCCCCGATTTGATCAGAGAAAGTCCGCCGAGGTCCCTTCCAGCTCCCTCTTCTACTTCTCCCTTATACACTCACTTTGTTAACCTTCTTTCACTCATTCTTTCCACGTGTCCAAACCATCTCAACATACCTTTCTCAATTTTTGTCACTACATCTTCGTTCAGTCCACACTTGTCCCCTGTCCAAAAACCTACACGGTAAATACTCTGTTTAATTGTATTTATCTACACCCATATCATAACCTCCCTATAATATATTCACACACGATAATCTAACGGGCTATAATAACAATCCTGTATCTGTGGGTGCATCGTAATGTTCACTTTAATGTATCGATAACCGATGCTTTAATTACATTCAAATTTAGAACATATCTGAGAACCAAAGAATCTATTCCGACTTCATTCTAACATTTTTATATCTGCCTCTTTCGCACTTACGTAATCGAGCGATAGGTTTTGGCAGGAAGGTTAGCAAATCCCTCCGAGCTATAAACGTAGCCGGACGACGTAAAACGAGTCGTAAATCGTCGAATGTCTCGTATGTGGCCAGTATCTTCCTCCCCACTGTTTATTGACTATTCGTAAACCTTATTGTAATGGTATAAGGTCCAATACAATGATAGTCAAAGTCTTGCTGTTATTCGGAATATAATAACCGTTGGCAGTTTATTCACTTCACTGAGGGTCTGTTTCACAATGTAGCTAATTAACAAATAAATGAACTGCCAGATAAAACAACCTAATTTGTAAAGCTATGTTGTCTACCAGTTAAGCTTATTTGAAAATTGTGAAACGCCAACGATGAATTTATTCGTCAGATAAATGGGATTAACCCCCCCCCCCCCCCCCCTCCACTTACCTGTGCGTCCACCTGTCTTGGACAGGCCCCGAGTCTAGCGGCACTTAAGGGCTAATCAGAGTAGATCCGGTTTGGTGTACGTATATTCCGACGCGGTTGCAAGGTGTGAGCGAGACAGCGCTATGCTCGTATATAGCGATGTCCCGCTCGCACACTGGAGCGGCGAGCAGATCCGAATCCAATGTGAAGACCGCGTTACTACTCTTTTATTTCCTACTTGATGCAAGGGCAGGCAATAAGGTTATTGTATGCTAATAAAAGATCACACTTTTTGCTATCTTTGCTATTTTTTTCCCATTTATTGATTGTAACTATTTGTAGTGAACTCGTAAAGGGCAGTGCGAATGATAGTAAAATTATTATCTTATCATTTTCATGTAATGTATAGATAATATTTATTTTTACAGCTAATATCTCTATAACTGTTATCCGTAATTCTGTACAATTCTAACAACGAAACAATAAATTACACTTTTTAGTAAGATAAATACGAGTATGTACGTCTGTACCTTACTGATTATTACATAGTACTGACTGTTCAGCGGCAGAAGTAGCTATAGTAGGACCAGGCTAACTCGGCATGGCATTAGCAATGACAAAGTGTGGGGATGCCATCATTAATATCAAAATTTCTACAAAAATATGCCGTTTATAATGACACTCCCTCACTTTGGCCTGCTCAAGTCCGTGCAAAGTTAGCTTACACGGATTTTGCCGAGATGTTCAAAATTATCTAAACACAACTTTGTCTTCCAGTAATCACTAGGGTTACCATACTGGTTAAATTACTTTTATTGTACTAGTCCATCGTTGGCTATAAATTACTATGTTTATTAGACGACTCCGGTATTACATAAGGTGTTTATTAGGAAGTACGCCATAAACCAATCAGCCCGATACCGCACAAAAGTTTGTAAGTATAGGATTCTCACTCTAAAGCGAGGCTTACGGCCCGATTCGAAGAATGATAATAAATAAATAAATAATAATAAATATTATAGGACATTATTACACAAATTGACTAAGTCCCACAGTAAGCTCAATAAGGCTTGTGTTGAGGGTACTTAGACAACGATATATATAATATATAAATATTGATAAATACTTAAATACATAGAAAACACCCATGACTCAGGAACAAATATCCATGCTATTCACACGAATAAATGCCCTTACCAGGATTTGAACTCGGGACCATCGGCTTCATAGGCAGGGTCAGTACCCACGAGGCCAGACCGGTCGTCAAGATTGAGACACGTTTAACATCCTGGAAAGAAAAATTGACGTTTATTTCGATTCCGTTGTGATCCCAGTAAGATCTATTTACGATATTTCTAACGTAAAAGTGACATTGGTTGCCCGAATCGAGTTGCTTCTGTCAACTATACAACATACAAACGATATCTAAATGAGAACTTATCGAACCAGAACTTATCGTATCTCATTCTTTGAATCGGGCCGTTATACTTGCAAGAACTTGCGTGCAATTTAGGGTATGGGTAGTGCCGGCTAGTCCGACTAATAAACTAATGCATTCAAAAGTTTGACCAGACACCGTAATTTAATCTCACGGTCTCTGGATAGATACTCCAGCCTTTACTTCTTTTCTTTGCTGCCTATGGATAAGGTACCGTAATTTAATGTTTTTTTTTGAATTCCATATTAATTTATATATTTTTTTTTATTTCATGATTATTTTATTCAATAAGATGTAATATTAAATTAATTTTTAACAAGCAGGAACGTCTGCGAACGATGCAGCTTAAAATAAATTTAAAAGTGGAAATTATCCAGAGGCCGTGAGTTCAGGCCTCACCCAAGGCAGTAATTTTTCCATTTTTTAATTTATTCTAACCTTAAGATGTAATACTTGGAAAAGTTGTATCCCGCCGAGTTTCTTGCCGGTCCCATATTGGGATACCCTCATACAATTTAGGAGGGATTTAAATCTTCTCGGGTCAGAGGTGTAGTGTAGGGTTAGAGCCGGCGTAGCTTTATTTGACG
Source organism: Cydia pomonella (assembly GCF_033807575.1). Classification (NCBI taxonomy): domain Eukaryota; kingdom Metazoa; phylum Arthropoda; class Insecta; order Lepidoptera; family Tortricidae; genus Cydia; species Cydia pomonella. Next base: position 1,721,511 of record NC_084716.1, read on the forward strand.
TTCATAAGCGCATTGTAATATGCCTATTTGAAAACTAAACTATCTTTATCTTTAAATGCATGCAAGTTCTTGCTAGTCTGAACCTCGCTTAACAAAACTGATGTTTGACAGCGAATCACGTTGTCCCCCTTCAGACTTGGCTTGAGTCGTATGACACTTTTTTTATCACATGACACCAGAGCAGTCGTGAACAATTGAATAAAATACTTACCACTGCCGAGACGGCTAGTCAACTGCAGCCCCCCGAGGTGCAGGCGGCCTACATTCAAGATGAGCTGACCCATTATATTATGCCCCATTTATTCGAAAAACCTGCGTTTGTTCTCGAGACAAATAAAAAAAATGCTTGTTTGTCTTAAAAGCCGTAGCTTTCAGCTTATATTAAAGTTGTGCGAATGCCGATTTTATGTTTTCAAGTTTTTGTCGCGATCGGGAACAGGACAGGCAAATTAATATTCAATTTATAGGCAGTGACTCGCAGCGCTGGTGGCCTAGCGGAGGAGCGCTGGTGGCCTAGCGGAGAAGCGCTGGTGGCCTAGCGGAGAAGCGCTTAGGGTTCAGAACCGGGAAATCCCGGTCTCGAAAGTACCGGGATTTCCCGGTTCTTTTGTCAGTAAAATGGAACCGGGAAACCAAATTTGATTCCCGGTTCTTTCGGTACTTTCGGGAATTTTATTTTTATTAAGCGATTCACACTACTATTTACTTATTTACTCTTACTTTAATTTTCCACACTTTCTACTATTCAAACATTCAAAACTAACGTGAATAATTCAGCGTTAAAATAAATAACGCGCGAAATTAATGGTGCGCTCGATATTACCAATAACTACCTACACTCGCTCGCTGTTGCTAGGAAGGAAAGTAAGTATATAGTAAGTCAAGCTTCCCCGCGCCTGCAAGAATAGAAAATAGTTTAATTTTTTTGCTTTTGAAAAATGTTTAAGATAATTCTAAATGTTATGGAATTTAAAATGACTACCTAATTTTGACCATTTTATTGACAGTAAATACTTAAGATCCTAAGAATAACACTGTGATTGACAATAGTCTGATTTATATATAATTACTTACTACTAGGTATGAGAATAGAAAATAGTTTAATTTTGTTTTCTTTAAAAATGTTTAAGATAATTCTAAATGTTAAGGAATCTAAGATGACTGCCTTATTTTTACCCTTTAATTGACAGTAAATACTTACTTTAGTACCTAACAATAACATAACACTATGATTAATTATAGTCTGATTTATATATAATTACCTACTACTAGGTATGAGAACAGAAAATAGAAGAAAAAATTTCGAATTAAAGTTACTTGAATACAGAATTTTAGTTTACTTTTGAAGCATAACCCTTGTTTTCTCTGGTTAAAGACATTTATTTACTCAAAAGAAATTTACATTTCACTTAATGAGTAGGTTGTTTACAATATTAGACACAATAAATAGTTATGACGATTCGTGAGCGTACATAGCTTAGGTATATAGTTGCAGCAGGAAAAGCAATAAAATAAAACAAAGTTAACTAAGAACTTAAATTAAAAGTACCTATTGAGTGATAGTTAGTTAAGTATATTAACCCCATCAACTAACAGACAATAAAAATCACATTAACATGTTTTCCTATTTTTTTATGTACTTAGATAGTATATATATTTTTTTATACATTATGGTAGGTAGAACTATACAAAATATTAAAATGTTATTCGCAATGGCACTGGGCGACCGGCATTTCTATGACAAAAACTAGCAAGAACCGAAAATACCGGGAAATCCCGGTTCCGTAATACAAAAGTACCGAAATTCCCGGTTCTCAAAAAGAATACCGGTTCCGAAAACACTAGAAGCGCTGGTGGCCTAGCGGTAAGAGCGTGCGACTTGCAATCCGGAGGTCGCGGGTTCAAACCCCGGCTCGTACCAATGAGTTTTTCGGAACTTATGTACGAAATATCATTTGATATTTACCAGTCGCTTTTCGGTGAAGGAAAACATCGTGAGGAAACCGGACTAATCCCAACCAGGCCTAGTTTACCCTCTGGGTTGGAAGGTCAGATGGCAGTCGCTTTCGTAAAAACTAGTGCCTACGCCAAATTTTGGGATTAGTTGTCAAGCGGACCCCAGGCTCCCATGAGCCGTGGCAAAATGCCGGGACAACGCGAGGAGGAAGAAGAAGAAGGCAGTGACTCGCAGTGAATGTGGCTTATTATTTTAAAATGGCAGACTGGCACTCATTTTATAACTTTCTATTTTTGAATTCGGAATGCAAATAGAAAAACCATCCTTTTAAAAGTCCGATATTTAAAAACCTCATACATGTGATATATGAACGTATGCGCTGAAAATTCAGTTGAAATTGGTCATACATAGTAACTTGGTCATCAGGGTGGGTATTGCGATATACGGTGAAACCTACACTCCAATTTGAACATAATTTATATATATAAATAAGCGATAGCAATAACAATAAATGCACGATATTATTTATTAATTTATTACAGTTAGTTCGGAAATAAACCAAATGTAATTCAGATCTTAAACTACATATTAAACACAATTATTATTTTAACTCTTTACATTATATATTATACTCGTACCTACAAACGGTAAAAAACGCAGTGCTTGAATCAGCATTGCATTGCCAAAACGCATGACGTAAGCAAAAACAACTGTAGGTATTGATTAAATCGCGACAAAGTTTGCGAATGTCACTCGTATTCTGTATTACTGCTGAATATATAAATACGTAGGTAACAAGTTTATCTTGTCAAGTTATTCGTTACTTTTCTAATTGCTTTATAAACACGGCTCTGGTGTATTTAAACTTGCAACATACAGTTTAAATCAATTTGCATGAGAAATTCTTCTTCTTACAACTCGCAGCGAATTTTCTCAGGAAGATTTCTCTTGTAACGCCTTTGACACCAACTTTCGAGAAAACGCAAATGAGGAGCATGCACAGCACTAAGTTGGCTTTCTCGTGTGCTTCCGTATTTTCATATTCCATTCAAAATGTATTGGCACTGACTTTATTTGTTCCACAATTAGTTCCATGACGTCTTCTAAATGATAAATGTCGGATGGCAATGACCCAACATCTCCATAGCTATCTTATTAAAATTATTACTGCGACCATTTAGAGGTGGGCTGAAAATGTAGACAGTGACTAACGCTCGAGGCGCAAACGAACAATAATATCCTCTCACCGGCCTTGCCTACTTTCCTTGCTTTACCCAAACCTTAAATTGTCAAACCAATACAACAATCCTGCTTCAAGTTATTTCTTTACCGGCGCTGTATTAAGGAAAGTTAATGAAAAAGAAAAGGAATTTATTTGCGTATATACTTAAACACCCGAGTACTAACAACAAATGATTAAAATAAACATCAGTAAAACGCTCAGCATATTGCGGTGGCTGCAGCGCTGAGTTTGTAAAGTAACAACCCTACCTCTTGGATACTTGTAAATATAATCCGCATACAATAGGGGGTATTACTGCAATGTTCTGCCGCCAGAGAGCAGCACTAGCACACATTCTAAACCATAGAGTAGACAGGTCCAGGTTAGAGACTTAGGGCCCCTAGGCACTTGGAATTTCAGCCATGCCAGGGGCTCCCCTAAATTTATCGGGGCCCCTTCTCCATCTCGAAATATTGCGAGGTTGCCTTGTGGGCCTAGGCGGACATCGCGTAAAAAAAACAATGTTGTTATCTGCCGTTTTATCGCTCGAATATGCAAGAGTGATAGAGAGCCAGATAACGAAACGTCGATTTTCGTATTTCTCGGTAGGCCCTCCGTATGCGGCGCTCCACGTAATATCTGCTTTTATTACCGGGTTTTCTGTAGTATTCATATTTACGTACAAATCCGCGCATAGCACGCGGCTCGCTGCCGCCACATCATCGAGTTGTGACACTCGGTACTAGCACGGCATACCTATCGATACCGAATGTAGGCTACGTCTAAGCGTCATTGGCCATGTGGGGCGTTAAAAGCAAGAGTCGGCGTGGGCGCAAATTCACAAGGACGTTGCTTGTTGATTTGCACCACTCGCGTATTTATAGTTATTATAACGGATATTTTAAAAGACAAGACCGCACGCGAAGAATGCGTAAGAATGGGAGCAATTGGGTGATTTTGGCTTCTGTAATGTCATTACCAAGTCCATTGACTTTGAGCGTTTTGAACGATTTATTCCTGTGGCTGCACTTATTTTCGACTGCGAGATTGCGCCATTCTAATAAGAATGTAAGAATTAGCTCAGAAAATCTTCGACTTAATATATCAGGTGATATAAATTTTGTCACTCTAGGCTGACATGGGAATGAAGGGTTGAGTTGAGCCTTAGGTGGCTGGTTCACTTGTAAGTTTTACTTACGTAAGTAAGGACAAAGCTATTTGTTAGAATGAGATAATGATATTCATAGTATAGCTGTGTCCCTACTTACGTAAGTAAAACTTACAAGTGTACCGGCCGCCTTATGATTAGCCTAAATAAATGTGATGCATTTCTGTAAACAAACATGTGCCAGTTCAAGCATCGGCTCATTTGTTAGTTAAACATTTTTCTTTATCGATCAAAAGATATTTGGAGCAAAAGAGGTATATTTTTAATGATTTTTTTAACTTCCTAAGAATCTGAACAAAATAGTGTAAAGTACATACAACCCAGTTTAACAAGTTCAACTTTTATCAATTTTAAAACTACGCTAATGGATGTTTGCGAGAGTATCCGTGAAGTTGAACCGTGAGCACACAGCGATAAGAGCAGTCTTAACGCACTGATAACCAACGTTTAACGAATAACAGATTAGTGTGACGTGCGCACAGCCTCCAGTGCGTCAGCAATCAGCATGCTAATTTATTCTAACACTGTACCTTTCCGAAAGGTCGGGCATTCAAAGTTATTTTAACGTCGCCTTCATTATCAAAGAAAGCTCTTATAATTTGTATGTAACCAACTTCTCCGTGACAATTCGCTAATGGTGAAGCAAAAAGCACCCGTTTTCAACCCGATGGTTGTACGTTCGGGCCCTGCAGGCGTATGATGGATGGGTTTATCCACGTGATAAAATAACCATCACTTGTTTAAACTGAGCGATTGAAAGTGATGGACACCAGTTTATTACGAGGTTTTATTTAACTATTACCTATGTAAATAGTTTACTACTAATACTATGTATTAGTACTATGTACGGGCCCAATCTTGCAAGTTAAATTTGACTCACTTTCCAGTTATCAAAGCTGAAAATTAGCACACATGTAAGTTGGGTGACAATACAATATTATTGTACCATCGAGCTGATCCGATGATGGGAACAGGAGTTAGCCATTGGAACTCGTGATGAAGCAACGCAACCTAATGGTGTTTGGGGTTGTTAGAATGTATTAGATGACTAGATGAGTATTAGCAATCATAATGTTATTTGTAGTGTTTAGTTTTCAGATGTATTGTTATAATATGTAAGTCTGTTTTAAGGTTTTTATATATGGGCCACTAGTTGCTTGAAATAAAGATTTTCATTTCATTTCATTTAGTTGCCTGTGGAAAGAAAAGTACAGTCAGTAATAAAGGTTGTACCCATCAATAATGGAATTTTGGAGAAAATCTTATTAATCATGTGGTCACGTAGACAAGAACGACCATCATCGCAATGTCCTAATAGAATTTACTCCGTAGAATTAAGTTAATGTTAAGTCCGCAATGTAACTAAAATCGCATGCGAGTTCGCGCGCCATCTAAATCAGCCCTTAAGCATATTTCCTCGACGAGGTTGAAAATACATATATGTATTAACTATGGGTATCTGCTTAGAGCTATAGGTATTCCTCTCCAAAGCTCATGCACTTTAGTTAATTTTAAATTCCCTATCTGGAGCTCTTAAAAATGAATAACTAATTAAGTTCCGCTCGCATCTGGAACCCAGCCAAAGGAGCGAAGGTGCGAAATTACGAACTAACCTGAATAATAAATTAGAACACCCATTTGATCTCGTTAGCACCAAACTTTGCAGCGTCCATTGCCTAAGTGAAGGTCGGATGGGTGAAACGTTTAGCTGTTTTCGAGCACTAGATTTCCTTGAAATAGGTACAGGGCTGGCCATAACTATAGGTTACATACCTAACAAGAGTACAAAACTGAGTTTCAACAAAACATGGGTTATGTTCGTTAAATATATACATATGCCTGAAGGGCAAACCACGCGGAAACATGATCTCCGGTCTACTTGGAAATTACTAAAATTAGTCATAATTTCCAGAACTGGTTATGTTACTTAGATATGTACTGAGAAGAAAGGAATAAGTATATCACCTGTATGTCTTACAGATCATGACAAATATTTTCTGAAACGAGTATCGATCATACACAGCCGTAACTTGTCATCGAGACAACTAGAATTCTACCAACTAGCATTCACCACGCCTCATTTTATCAAAAGAAAACAACACGAGATGTTATATTTTGACGAATACCTCGAGAGCGATAAGAACAAGCCAGTTTTTATAGAAACATGTATACAGTGACCCATTTCATTGTTCTTGAGTGCTATTTATTCTGGCATTGTGAATGCCGTTATGCGGTAATCCCCTGAAGACCCGCAAAGTCTCTAATCCCCAGTTACAAGTTGTGTAAGTAGACTCGCGAATTCTCGTATCATATGACAATGAGACATGTAGCTCTTGTATATTTTATTATTCAAGTTTCAGTCACGTGTGCCGCTCTAGAGACCGGTTGGATTCACGTTTTTAACAAATTAGCTTCACAAACATTACCGTGTTATTTTTGTTTGAAGTCGCGGCCGCTCTTCGTAAATATTCATGGAAATACAGGCGCAAAATAATCTATCACTTTAAGTAGCATAAAGCTGGGATATATTTTTGATGTATCCTATAATTTAACCCTCTTATATTCGTATATTATACAACTTAGCAGATCTCTGTTAAATGATTTCCTTTTTTAACCTTTTGAACGCTTTATGTCATAAACACAAACATCACTCAAACGCCAAGCGCCCGGGCGCAAGCGAGCTAATGTAAACCTTACTTGGAAGTATGAAGGTTACTTTGACAGCGTACGTCATGACACCTATAAATGTCCTTGGCGCTGTGTGCACGACTAGTAACGACGCCTTTAGGGGTTCTTAGCGTTCAAAGGGTTAATAAACAAAATGACGGATAAGGAAAACTATGCGGAAGAATAAACAGCACTTTAGATTTGAAAGAGGTTGACGAATAATGCCACTTATTAATCTCATACAAAATTATAATATTAGTAGAATATTGCAGCGGTGGCCTATATAGGTAGTAGCAACATTTAAATGATATGATTCCCTCGTCCTAGAAAGCAAGTAGAGTATAAACACGTAAACAGTGTGTTTTAATCAACCGGTCCGCAGTTCGGTGGAGGAAAGACTTCTTGCAACGTCTGTTACGTCATTAATTAGACCTTTGATTTCTTGTGGCTGCGGTATTGTTTCTTTTTGCCTTGCTCTAGTAAAGTAATTAGTTTAGGTTATTTAGTTTTTTTTAGTAAATACCAACACTATTATTAAAAAAAACGCAGCAAGGAGGAACAGAGAAAGGCCGACAAAAAAAAAAACCGGACAAGTGCGAGCCCGACTCGCCCACCGAGGTTTCCGTACAAATATATTTTTTAAATTTCAATAATAGATAGACGGACGGACGGACGAAGAACAAAGTGATCTTATTAAGGGTTCCGTTGTTTCCTTTTGAGGTACGGAACCCTAAAAACAAGACAAAGAAGAAAATAAATGAAAAAGTACCTACTGCGCGTTATATAAAAATAATATCAAAGAGACGCAATACGAAAGAGAAATACAAAAGACGTATTGTTGCTGAATAACTTAAATTATGATGTTGAGAAGAATCAATAAAGCTTAAAATATATTATAGAAAAGATCTTCAGGTTGGAGTTTACGCTTTTACTTCAAACGAGGCGCTGCGGGAATTCCGCGATGAAGTGAAAATCGCTCTAAAATTCCTTTTTATGCGGAACAACACAAAGGTCGTGTCTGCATGTAGCTACATCTAAATTCTGTCTATAAAATATTTAAAAAACCTTGTTTAATCCTATTATTTACATAATCATCATCCATTTTCATTAAACAAATCTGTTTCTTTCTTACTATTTGCCATCTTTTTGTAATTTGATTACTTTCTATTGCCAGACTTTAATTTCTGACCCTCATGACATACTTACTTAGATGCTAGATTAAGCGCATATAAAACCAGACACAGACAGTGGCCTGGAATAAATTAACGGCTATACGGATATACCGCTACTTGCCACGTCTAGCAATAACTTAATATAAATATAATAAAATAGAACGGAAGAAGCTTTATTCAAATACGCTTATATTAAACTTAAATGGTCTCCACTCAGCTTCATGTCAAGATTGTCAAGGAACCTTTGAGGACCCCGACGCTGGTCTTCCGTGGAAACTCTTCCGAGATAGCGCTACTGCAAGCTTCAAAATCGAATTAATGCTACTGGATGATTTTGGGGTCGTGATCCCGAATGTCAAAGATATGTTAAGATTTATTTTATTTAATCGTATGGCTAGATATTTGTCCAGGTCGCTTACAGTATTAGTGAAACTTTAACTAATTAGGTACTATAATTTTACATCTAGCTCCTTCACCCATCGGGCTGCGTTTTCATCAGGGAGGAGCAAGAAGAGAGAGCAAGTCGTAGATGATATGGTGCATGGACCATATGTTAAGATGGTCATAATAAACAAACCTCTTCATGGGACGAACCAGAAAATCGCGAAAATAAATCTAATGTATTCCCTTGAGGCCCCGAAGTAAACAAAATGTATGGGCCCAGGAGTATGTTACTCGTATTTTCACTTGTTCAGTATGACCATCTCAATACATTTTTGTGTGAGAATCACGACCCCGAAATCACCGAGTATAAACACAGACATAGATTTAGTCCGATGGTGGAGGAAGAAATATGTACAGCTTCGAATGGGATTTTAATTTACACAATATATTGTCATTAATTTATAATTTATTATAGTTATCCTTATGGCGAGCGTGTCTGGTCTTTGATTTCCTTCTATGGCGTTTTAAAACAGTTAAAGTATTATGTTAATGTAACCTATGTTTAGCAAGGCAAATTAGATCAAAAGAATCAAAATCTTATCAATATTTTAGCCATTTAAAAATTGTATCGTATTCAAAAATAGAATATTTTTCAGGTATACGGCTTAGCATGCACCGCGATTAATCTTGATGGTTTCAATCTTGCAAATGCGTGCGCTTATGAACGTTACTTTCTGCGGTTCTGAAACTGCAAGAAATGAATCACAGTGCGTTCTAAGCCTAAATTCAAAAATTTTAATTCGATAATTATATATAGGTGCCTACCATACTTTTATTCTCGAAAATAATTCCTACTATTATTAAGATGGCTACGGCCAAGAACAGGACACTCTTAAAGATTTTAGGTATTGATTTTGGTGCCGCATTAAAACCATTCACAATGTTATGAACAGACAAAGCAAAATTAGCATTTAGGTTCGCCTTGGTAATGGAAAAATACTCAATTAACACGCAGAAACAGAATCTTAATTTAACGATGCAGGGCAGCATTATCGAGGTTTGTCAGAATGACTAGTAATTGAAATCAGTGGCGTGAACAAATCTGGCTGTGGGCGAAGTCGCATCTTTGAGGCACTTTTTTTTCAAAGTATATTCCCAAGGTAATAAAAAGGTTAACTTGGCTCGTGGAGTTCGTAGCTTTATTGATCTGTATAAAAAAAATCTAAGGTGTCAGGAGAACTGTTAGATGGCTACTTGTGGGCTAGCCATTTAACATGTTCTTCTCTAGATAGACCGGTTTTAATGTGTGTGTGTGTGTGTGTGTGTAGACATTGTGACCTTTACACAATGCACTTTTTTACCAATAACGTGTTTGATTTTGCAGTGCGTTGCATATCGTTTATTACTGCAATGTAGAACCTGTAGGTGACTCAGATCCCAAAGTTGCTACGCGGAATAACATTGACATAATGTCCACAATGCTGCTCTTAGCTCGTATGTTACTTGTACCAATAGTTACTATCTATATTACTAGCTGTACCTATAGTTACTACATCAATTTGAACACTCCCTAGTGCCTCTATTACTTTCTGAATAGGCACCTATACCTAATTATCCATTTTTTTTTATCGCACCTATGACTGGACTTGCTTGTTATTCATATAATTTAAGAAACTACATATCAAATTACGTATTATTTTGAGGTTTAACAGAGACTATTCTTGATCTTAGTCTATTTGTCACGTTACATAACCCAAATTAAAGTTAGGTAAGCTGCCCGACGGTTCGCTCTCCAGCTAGGTAAGATCAATACGAGAAACAACTTACGTAATCACTGCTGTCATAATTGTATCAACAAGCGTTAGTATCATCAGGTGCTTGATCTAAATGATCAGTATTCATCGCAGCCGCGTGTTCGTACGCAGTCTGAATTGTTAGGTGATGACGCAAACATAGGCACAGCTAGTGAAACCTGAAGATCAAACCACGAAGTCTATGATAACGGAAGATAACGTTGCTGAATCAAACGCTGTATCTATTTAACACAAGCATGTGTCTAATTTCAATCATACAGGGCAATTTGAATGAACACCGATACATAAAGACATATAACTAATGTCATTCAGTTCGCTCGTACAAACAGCAACACTCTTGACTGTCCATCGGTGAACCTTATGCCTTTTGTAATAAGCTTAACCCATGGACAGTTAACAGTGTGGGCGATGGTACTTGTCCGTACATGTATTGGCGCGGCCGAGGCGCACGGTAACTAAATAACATGATTCAAATATCAATCAGTGATATAATACGTTCTTTGGCCTGTTACTCATTGTATTTATAACGATTAAAACGACCTTTAAAATTTGACTTTGATGAAAATGTTGTCTAGATACAATACCTTGCACAGAATATATTTAGGTATATGGATTATTTATCGAACAAAGCCATTTTCTATAGTGCCTTTCTACGTCACCGCATTGATAGATTGGCCCGATACATGCGATCTAAGATCTGGCACATAGACTGCGTCCGGAGTCCGGAGACCCGTAGCGAAGCAATTTAAACTTTACTCATCCATATTGGAACAATGCTTTTATGTTCGATTTTTGTAAAGAGCGACAAAGAAGGAACTAGTTGCTTTTCATTCACAATTGACACGGATCCATAGGATTAGACTTATTGGCATGATTGACCTTAGACTTAGATGGAATTTGACCTAAATCATGTTCTTAATGGCAAAAAATAAATTAGGTACACAAATAGCATTTTATGAAGACGCTCCGCCTCTCCTCCATTTTGTTTATCCATTAAATGCGCGTATATTTAATATATATGTGTATAATACTTACAGTGCATTTCTGTTCCCGTTGCGGTGATGGCAGAGTAAAACGAGTAGTTTACCTTATAAGTTTTACACGTGTGCACGATTTAAGAAAAGTAGGCCGAATACTCCGAATGCATTCTAGATGTTTGAAGTTAGAACAACATAATCACGTTTATTCTTAATATGTGACCGCGGATCACATATAAATATAACCTCACTTGTATCTATAGTTCGTGTCATCCACGATGACGTGCAGATTTGTCAAATCTAATAACCTTTAATAAAATAACTATACGACTCTAGCCACGCGTCGTGAATGACACGATCT